>NW_020884949.1:2854849-3002199 GCF_003945725.1 Corapipo altera
ACTTTCAGAGACTAACTGGCATTCTCTTTGGTTTGTGTCTATTGAAGATACTGGTATCTATTGATACATGAAAACAAATAATTACTTGTTATTGTTACTTGTGTGGGCTTTTTTAAAATTATTTAATTTACGTTGTTTCTGGTGCAATACTTTGAAAAGGTAAGCTCTGTTTAAATTAAATAATGTTTTAATTAAAGTTTTAGTGAAAAAGTGGAATATACCCAAGCTTCTTGTTTGAAATCTTGTACCCCTCTGAAACATTTGAAATTTTTGTTGGAAAAGAAAGTAAAATAGTTTCTTAAGGCGGGGGGTGGGGTGACAGGGTAAACTTTTAGAGTACAGACTTTAGTTATAGAAGGAGTTCCTATAGGATGTCTTGGGGGCAAACTAGTGGGTTCGTTCTTTCGCAGGTTATAGGGACCCCAAAGCTGTCTACACTTAGTGAAGAAAAACAGAAGCTGATTTTGCAGCCTGGGCAGTTATGGACAGATTATTTGCAGCCCAGTATCCTGCCTGCATGGCTGAGGTAGATTCGCTTCCATTCAGCTTCCACTGATTTCTCCAAATAGCTGAACTCACATCAGAGAGAGGTGGTGGGTCTGATGTTTATTAAGCAGTAGTTGAACGTGAACATAGTTCTTTTCTGTTAATTCACTGAATTAAGTTAATGCTATAGCATAGTTTCTTGTGTTTTTCTTGCCATGAGAAATAATTTTCTGCTGAAAATCCTAGTGAAACTAGTGCTTGTAAAGGCACAGAAGTTCCTTACAAAGAATACAGTACACAACCGAGGAAGTAAAAATCCTTATAATTTATGGATGTATTTATTCAGTCCTGACCTTGGGAACAAACATTATAAAGCAGAATTGCAAATCTAACATGTAGACATATTTAGTAATTACAGATAGATATAAAACATTAATTATTTTCAAAACTTTCCAGCAGTAAATGCAAAATGTTGGAACAGCTTTTCTGGTTTTTGTAGCCCTGAACATTGATTTCTTTAGTATAGCTACACTAGCTACACCAAATTAACGAAGTAGAGCATAGTCAGGCTTGTTTAATAATTTCCAGCATAAAGATGGTGAAATAAGATGAATACAGTGCTGCATGCAAATAGATATGGATGTAATGCAGTGACAAATTAGAAGGCAGTAACAGAAAGGAAATGAAGAGTTTATTGTTTCTGTAGCTCTAATATCCATTAAAAGTTAGTTACACAGCAGGCGACAGTTTGGATGAGTGTAAAGTGAATGTTTTGAAATAAATAGCATTGTGGTGACCTGGGATGTCAGGGCTCTAGACAAGGGTTTGTGTTTGTCAATATATCCTACATGTTTTACAGACTCCTCAGGGAACAGGAGAAGATACAATTTCACCTTTTCTGTGCCAAAACATTTTAATTATATCTTCTTCCAAGTACAGCGGTTCAGTAACCAAGGAGCTGACATTGATGCATGTGTTGATAAAGCTGCAAACATTCAAAATGAGATTAACAAAGATTTTGAGGAAAGGGTGACAGCTAATTTTGCACACTATTCTGCGTCTGATTCAGGTCAGTGTAATGATAGAATATTTTATCATCTTGAAGGACTTTTATGATGCTTTGTGTTTTTAAAGATTTGTGTATATGAAAGTGCAGCTCTTAATATATCATTCAAGGAGGTTATCACTTTTTTATTGAACATGCCTTGGTTGTAACCGTAAACAGGAATAAACATAAACATTTAGAAGCAATTTTATATATATGCATCTATATTCACCACAGTAATAGGTTCCTTGTGTCTAATTCACCTTTAAAATACTGACCTCATATGTGAAATTGAACTTAAACTACATTGCCCATTTTGCAGCATTGCTTAATATTTGCAGAAAGATTGGATGGAAGGTTGTATTAAGTGTATTTAAATAGTCAAACTGTAGTTTCTTTGTATTATGTGCAACCTTTTGAGAACATCTCAAAGTATTTCTACTCTATTCTCCTCCTTGTTAGAAGGCAACTGACATTCTTCTTTCACTTTTCTTTTTGTTTGTGAAATTTTCTCCTCTTTTTTATCCACTCACTTCTCCATCTGCTTTCACTTTTGTTTGCTTGGGCCGTCTCTCATCCCAACTTGATAATGAGGAATGCAGTGTGACCCTGACCTCTATCAGCCCATGCATGACCTTCTGACTCTCCCACATAACCTTTGACCTTCTCTTTGACAGCTTGATTAATTACCCTGTGTTATGATTTATGAGTAAGTACTATGTAAAAATAATAGACAACAGGTGGTCCTCTAAAAACTTTTTGTGGCACGTTTTCTTTTCCTGCCTAACCTGATGAGCCATTTTAAGTTGGGAACTTAGTGGGACAGTGTGTATTTGGCAGAAACACAGCATTTTTATACATTTGGACATAGTGCTGGAATTCAGGCGGCCAAGGTATATCTGGGATGAAAATATCGCAGTGTTAACAGGGTGCAGATGCCAAAATGTACATTGGGTGGAAACAGAAAGCGGAGTCAACTGACATTTCAGGCATTTCAGTCGCAGGTCACGTCTTGAGAAAATTGCTCAAATAATGGAGGGGGCATTTTTCAAGCTGAGCTGCATCTCCAACAGCTATGTTTACTTTAACGCTTCACTAGTGACTTCTGATTGGTTGTCATGACCTCATCCTGCTGTTGCACCTACAGTGTTGCAACAGTGACATAGATGTACCCTTCTTGTGGAAAAGATGGGAAATTAACAGAGCATACATCTTTTGGAAAGATGAATGGACGTTGCTGTGTCCATTTTAACCACAGGTGAGTTTAAGAACAGAGCACTTTGAGTTGCATTTCCCCTGGGAATTAACTCCAGTCTTGTGCCAGCCATCCAAATAGAAACCTGAACTTGAAAATTCACGTTGATAAAGCTTAGGAAAATGATCTCTTTCAGACCGTTGCTTGCAGTCCAAAAAGATAGTTACATAGGTCAAAAGATACCTCTCCAGTTCTGACTTCTCTGATCACATATGGTGTCCCATCCTGCTGGATTAATATGCAGATCTGAATACTTTCAGCTCATTATTCATGTGGTCATTCAGGGGAGATTTCAAAAGATCTGGAATTTACCCCAAATACTTTGAGGTTCTTTCTTTTTAACTTTACTTTTGCTGTCAGAGGAAAGAATTTTGGTATTCCTTCTGTTTTGAACATCTTGCTTGAAGTTCCAGTAAGAGGCAAAACATACTGCTCCATTTGTGCCTTATGTATTATGATGGAAAAGGCCCTTCTTCATTGTTCTGGCTTTGTGGTAAAGGTATTGTAACCAAGATTCATGATTTTTTCTAATATGTGACTTTGTATGCCTGTCTTTCCTTTCGTCATCACAATCCTCTATCTCCAGAAGCAGCAACCTGGAGGATGCCAGCAGTTAGTGTAGAATAAATTTTATTTACCTTGAAGCATTAGAATGTGGGGGGGAATAGACGTTAATTGGGTGTTTTAGTCTGAGAGAGAAACTGTAATTTTGTAGATTAGAGGCTAGGAGTTGTATTTGTCAGTGTCAGTCCTGATTGTTAGGTCTCATCAGAGGTACAGTGATGTGCTTGGCTGAAGATTGATGGGTTGTGGGGAGTGTCCTAAAGTTTAACTTTTTACCATGAAAAAACTTTGCAACTTAGGGAGTGGTTTCTCTTTCTGTGCATACTGGAAACATAGGGGAAAACTACTGTTACATACATTGAAAACATACCTAATGTTTGTATACCACCTAATATACCACTGAGTGTGACAAGTTTTAGAAACCCTCCTAGATGATTGGTACTTACTTAGGCCAGAGGTCACTACATTTTATTAATGATGTAAGCTCATCATAGGTGAAGTTGGTAATTTTATTTGATTTGTTTAGTATAGATGCACCAACACCAAATCAACAAAGTAATGCATAGTAATGGCATATTTAATACTTTCCAGCATAAAGATACTGTATATGGTGAAATAAGATGAATACAGTTCTTCATGCAAATAGATATTTCTGAACAGAGCTTTAATTTTAAAAGATACTTTTTAATGAATGTGATTTTTGTCTATGTTAATGGTTATGTAAAAGTTATGCCAAAGACTGTATCTCGCTTATTATTAAAGTTTGCTAAAGATTAGTTATTAGTGGTCTTGTGTTCTGTTTTGCTTTGACATGCACTCTTCTCAGCCTCACTGCATTTGACTTCTACCTTTATTTTTAATTTTCTGATTGCACTAAACTTCATTGCTGCAGCTATGCCCATATGAAATACATTTTAAAAAAAAATAATTGAACTTAAAAGCCACATTGTTTAAACTGATGTTATTTAGAGTTGAGCATTTCTTTTCAATGGAAAATGCTGGACTAAGGCTGAATGAGAGAGGTTGTAATTGGGTACATTTTACCAGTCATTTTGTTTTTCCATGTTGATCTATATATGTTACTGTCAAATCTTCTTTGTGGTGCCATTGTTTCCATGTTGCAATTTAGGATGCAGAAGTACAAAGGAAAGGGAAATACACTATATTAGATAAGAAAAACTATCTTTTCCTAATAGAAAGACTTAGGCTTTCCCATAATTGAGGGAAAAAAATACATTGACTCAGTTATTACTTAATTATTTTAATTCTACTGATAGGAAAAGCCTACTATCTGGGAGAAATTGTAGAAAAAATATTAGAGGAGTCATGCCACAGTGCTTAAAAGATATTTGATAAAAATCCTTTAATTGATTTATGAAATAGTTGGATTTAAAAATAGAATCATATTTCATCTGTTGATGTCTGTGTGAAAAATTGACATTGTGTCTTCATAAAATTGGACAAATGAGTCATGTAATTTTCAGTTACATAATCAATAACTTAGACAAATTCCGCTCTGATGATTTGTGTGTGTGTGTTGTGGTCAGCTTAAGGTGGACACAGCTTCAAATCCCTGTAACACTTGTAGACCTGTAATAAACATATGAATTTTGCATTTGACATTCTATAGAAAGGAAAACAAATCAATACACAGAGTGTCTCTGCTCAAAACAAGCAGGCCAAGAAGGTGAAGAGCCACAAAACCACTCACCTGCCAAGTACTGCAAAAACTTGGTCCTACACTGGCAATGGCAAGCTCAAAAACTATCCTTTTTTTCAGAGATTACAGTTTAGGAATGTTTGTAAGCAGTATTCTTCTCTGTGATGAATTTTGGGCTTTGAAATTTTCCAAGTTGGAAAGTTTATGTGTTCATGGTACAGCATTATGTGTTAATATTGTCTGGCATTCCTGATAGTGGTGTAGATAGATTTTAAATTTTTTCTTGTTTTATTTTCTGTTTTCCTTTGCTGGCTCCCTGTTTTTTGTTTATTTATTTGCCTGTTTGTTTATATTTATCCCATTTCAATTCACTCAGCAGGGAGGGCAGGGGAGTGACGTGACAGGAGACCCCCTTATGGTGCTGTGTCTAGAAAGGAGGCAATTTTACTCTTTGGCCTATGGTGACCTTTTTTGACTATGTCCTTACAGCAGAGATAGTGTCCTGAATGCCTCTATTTAACCCTGTTTAGCAGAGTGCAACTGTGCCCTTTAACTTGATTTTTGGTGGGAGGAGAAGCTATGGCAGACGTTCGAGAAGGGCACAAGGACGAGGGGTAGGAACTCCCTTCAGATGTGATTTTGATAACTAGTCGAGTGTGTCGAACTGTAGAAAATCACTGAGTGACAATCTGTCTACCTGACAGTGGCCACAATGAACTACAAGGTTGGTGAATGGCTCTACAGATTAGAATAAAGTAAGCCCAAATAAAGTATCTTTTGTTGGGGTGGACTTGGTTTGCTCTGGGCAGCTAGGTATAGGGGACCTCTTTGATCCTCATGACTAGCCTAAGAGCAAAACGATGTACCAAGTGAAAAGCTGGAATAAAGCTGTTCCGTTAGATAATTAATATAGACATTTCAAAAAAGTAAGTCTTTATTAAAATTTACTTTTAAATGACAGTTTGATTTTGACTGGAAACCCATGTTAACTTTAAGAACTCATTTGTTAAATCCACGTGCTTCTCTTTTCTCCCTCTATTTGCAGTTATATCTTCCAAAAATATTGCAATTTTTCTGTGATTTGCAATAATTTAAAAATCATAAATAATGGTTGGCTTATTTATTCAAAATTTATTTTTCATTCATAAATCCATGTATTTTTCAAACAGCTCATTTTCTGAGGCACAAAAATGCTGCTGGTGTGCTCAAAAGGATCCTGCAGGTCACAAATTTTCTCTGGATTTGTTGAATACATGACATAATCCCAGTGAACTTTTAGAGCAGATTTAAAGATGCACTAAAAAGTCAGACCCACCATAAAGGAGGTGACTTCTAAGCAATACCACTGATTCAGTTTTGGTATTGATTCATTGTTACTGCTGCTATTTGCTTCTGCATGGTATGCTTGTTGTCAGCTAGACAAAAGGTTTTACTATTTTAAAATGCAGTGAATAATTTTCACATGCTTTCTTTAATATATATATATATATACGTACATACATATATATATATATAAAATCTCTCCATCCTTTTTATTTTAAAGGTTTTTACTGGCTGGGTATACAGCCTTTTATTCATCATTATGCAGAGTTCTTAAAGCAATATTTTGCTTTTAGTTCCCATATTGTTTTCTGAAAAAGTCATATAAAGTGCTTATGAATAAAACAACATATTAAATTGTTTTAAAGGTAAACCAGGCAACTTTTCTGATGCTGAGGGGTGTATATGAGCATAAGTACACATACAGACACATATTCTCATGTCAATATCCCTTTAATGACAGAATATTCTTAAAAATCCTTCAATAAATTATGTTGTGTGAACTTACTGAAATAAATATAAAAGTTTTAAAGAGCATTAAAGTAAATGCAAGGAATTTTCAAGCATTAAATCTCCCTTTTCATATTCCTCCTTTTTGTGTGTGTGCGTGTGTCTCTCTTCTTAAACAGGAAGGCTATGGAGTAATAGTTCTGAATCCCAATGAGAACTACATTGAAGTGGAGAAGACAAAAGCCCAAATACAGCTGTCTTCTGATTGCTCAGATGAACCTGCAGAAAAGAGGGAAAGAAAAGATAAAATCCAGAAGGAAACAAAGAAGCGACGTGACTTCTACGAAAAGTATCGAAATCCACAAAAAGAAAAAGAAACTATGCAGATCTATATTAGAGTAAGTTTCTTTTGGTTTTGTTTGCCCTTCTTTATTGATGCATACATATGTTTACTGTCTATACTGGCTAATAAGCATTTTAAATTATTTTTTTTTTAAAACAAACACAATACTGAGGTGGCATTCAAGAGTTTATACAGAGTTCCTGGCTCTTTATTCTATTGATATTTTTGGTCACTTATTGAGTCTGATGTTTTGGAAGTGTTACGAAACATTTCTTTATAATTTCAAAGGGAAACTTCAAATAAACCCCAGAGGAACTCACTGGTGCTATCAAGAAAGAGAATGGTTTAAGAAAGACTTTGTAAAAATTATTTTTTAAACAGAGGTGTACACACATAAGAAACACTTTTTAGCGAAGCTTAGACAACATGCTAGCTTCACATGTCATGTGTGCATTTACTGTATTTTATTTTCTTATACTGGGGAGACAGTAGTTACAGTTTTTTTAACATATTATCTTCTAAATTAATAATGTATTGTGGAAAATACCAGTGTTCATCTTGTGTGGTAGCAGATTTATCCTGTAATGGATTGTTTTCATAGGAGCAGCCATCCATTGTGTTTGAGCTGAATTTCTGAAGGCAGAAAAAGAAGGAAACTTATTAATATAGTAATAAATATTTAAGCTAGAATAATTCAAGAATGGTATCATGAAGAAACTCTGTCCCTTGCCCTTTTCTGACTCAGTGAACCTTTGCACTTTGTAATGCTAGCAGCATGGGATCATTATAACAGTGCTACCCAAGGATTTCTAATTCTGCAGGGGGCACAAACAATATTATTTGCACTTTGACACATTCTGCTTCATATACATACTATGGATTATACATTCCAGACTAAGTCATACAATTTCCAAAACCCTTATTATGAAAGTTAGTATTTTCATTCAAAGATAAAACATGCCAGAAACTCCATAGTGAAGTTAAAACAGTAAAAGTCTATGTGTCTTTCTAGTGAGAAACGGAAAAATCTGGCAAAAGACATGGTAGAATCATCTTAAATTTTAACACGTCCCTATTAATTGTGGTTTTGCATAACAATATTTGTAAGAGAAATACAGCTGTGCTGGCTAGTTAAAAGCGTTGGTAACCTGGAAGCAAGATTATCACTAATACCATAAATATAACTGTGTCTTTTGAGAAATATCTCACAGCTGAATGTGGGAAACAAAAGAATGTATTATACATATTAAAATTCACCAACAAGGCACTTTGTTTTCTCTTTGCTGCTTTTTTATGAGATGCTATTCTGCCCACCTCCAGACCCTGCTTCTTAAGAGGGGCAACCAGTCTTGGTCCATAAGATGCCAGTGGACAGAGTTGCTGTATTGTCCAGAAGAAGGTCTAGTCAGCTGCAAGTTCAGTCTTCCCCTGTTAAAAGTGAACCTTTTTTTGATAACCCTTTTAGCAATTCCATCTTCTCATGGCTCTTTTGCTTGATGAGGCATGAAATTTGGCTTCAGGAGGTTTGACCCCCGAAACATAAAATATATGACTCCATCCCATTTTCCTTTCTGCGCAGCTTTGTGCCTCAAATATTACTGTTGATCTTTCCTTTATTTAATTTTCTTCAAATTAAGGAAGGAAGTAGCATATGTTTTAGTAAAAGTGTGGGGAGTGGTCTCCTGTCCCAGGCCAGTTAGTTGAAATCAGGCTTTCTGATGAGGTTGGTGTTTTATTTTGAAATAATTTCTTGGTTTTTTTTTTATTCAATACACTCTAGTACAGATATTTTCTTTAAATAGAATGAAAAACCTACCTGCTTTAGCGTGTTGAAGGACAAATTACTGCAATTTCCTTGCCTATCAGTTTCTGAAACAAAACTGGACCGTCAGTAGCATTCCATTTACTCTGTTGGGCAGAACTGCTAAGTCTGTAGGTGGTTGCAAGAGGTGCCAAACCATATTTGCAATCTGTTTCTTGCCTCCCATGCTTGAATCCATAGGATTACTGTTTGCTTGCACCCAGGAACTTGCTGCCATGCTTCCATAACTTCAGGCTGCTGGGTTTGAGCTGATTTGGGGTGATCTTGAAGGGCAATGCATGTATGGCCTTTACTTACTGTATAGGATAGCATACATTTGACTAACTAGGCTCTTGAAATAAAACGTATTGTCACTCAACAGAAATATTTAAGGAGGCTTCATAGTGATCTCATCAAAGAGTTTTGAAAAACCTCAGCAAGCCTTACATCAACTTTGCCAAGTAGGGAAAAAGTGGTACAGAGAGACTAGATGAAAAATATCCTCACAAGAAAGCATTAACTTCATCTAACTTTGAAAGAAAATATATTTGTGTCAGATATGCTGGAGAAATTGTTTCAGACTGTTAAGTAGCAGGAATAAATATCTTCAGTTATATTCTCATAGGGTCACTGAGGTCTGTTATGGTCCGATGAAGAAATGTCATTTGAACAAATTAAAGCTGTCTGGATGATGCTCCCACTTCTGCAGCTAGATTTTCCAAGAACTGGAAAAGTAAAACTCTTCCCTGTTAATTGTCTTTAAGTATTTTCTTTATTTTCATAGGAAAAAATAGCTGAGGGGCTCAAAATATGTAAAATCAGAGTCTTAAAATACGAAATCTCAAATTACACTGTATTTTTGTACAAAATGAGTAAAATAAAAACAACTATGGGAGTGTGTAGTGCGTTAAGCACAGTGCTCGAAGGATCAAAGTACTTGTTGTTTCATGCTGGAGTTCCTTTAATTATGAAATAATGTACTCTCTGGCATACATTATAGCTTGTTAAAGGGACTGATTTGGTCTGGGTAATAAACATCATGTCAAACATTATGGTAGGAAAACCTGCTTAATATGTTTTGTAATAAGACAGAATTTTTTGTTCTTGAAAACATCTGGCAACTGAATTCACAAGTGAAGACAGAAAATGTCATAAATTCAGTAACATTCTTACAAATTTGGTTTCTATTTTGGCGATACAAACCAAGGAAAAAACTTCTTCATAATCAGCATTGACTGTAATACTTTTATAAAATGATTAAACACAAGCAATTTAGTTTTATATAGTGTGCTAATGAATGCATATGAATTTCAATACACTTACTGTTCCGATTTTAACAACTATAATGCCAGCAGATAATTTTTAATGCATCTTGTTTTTTAAAGTGTTGAATGGAGGATTTAGTAAAATAGCTAAATATGTATATACATTCTTTTAAAAAACCATATTTCTATCCTTAGTTATAAATACTACCATTTTTTCTTAGACCACCAGAGGCTGCTCTGCACATATGGGCTAATGCTTCTCCCCAGAAACCTTATACCCTAGCCAACCTTTGTTTATTACTGAACTAAACTGATAATTTGTTGATCTCTAAATTTTTTCTATGGAAACAGATCATACAGGCTTAAATATGACATCATTCCTTCCACCCTCTGAGCCATCTCCCACTCCCTACAGATTTTTACATTGACAGTGTCTTCTCTATGTTAAAAGACAGTTAAAAATGTAAATCAGTATTTATCCCTTTCTAAACAAACAGCATTCAACACTTTAACAAGTATACTGAGTGGATTCTGAAATGTTATCAAAGGGAAAAGTATAAATTGCATAATTTTGTAGTAATAGTAATTTGCAATAATCTTGTTGCTGCAATACTTGAAGGATATCAAAGAGGCAATGAAGAAAGAAGTAGGAAAAAGGACTTTATCAGAACAACTGATGGGGTCAGGTTTTCTGGGCAAAAGTCTTTCAAAGGCCTGTATGCTAGGAATTTTGTCCTTTTACTTTTTCCGCTGAGCTTAGCTGCTTTAATAATTCTTACTGCAAATTCTGTTTTTACTATAGCACAATCTATAATAGTGCCATTTCTACTAACAGCATATCAATGAAATTAAATTAATTTTGGATGTAACATACCTTTCCTAAATAATTTTTTCCCGTTTTCTGTGAGAGATTAAATAAGAAAAGATCATGTGCAGATAATTAATTTGTTTTACTAAAAATAGATGCATCAGGATAATTTGTGCCAATATTTAGGAGAAAGCAGTAAAAGGCAGGTTTATTAATATACAGTATAGTGCACCTTGACTGCTGGTAGGCAGGATATCCTGGCAAGCATACAAACACATTTGTGCCATTTTTGCTTATTATTTGGTACGGCTGACATGAAGCACTGCATGACTGAAAGTCACAGCAGACTGTCCACTTGTGACCTTTCAGTACCATGGATTTCTTTCATGTAGAAGATTGAGCCATTTGCCAAGCATGGCTGCAGTCCCATCAGCTGTGGGTCTCACCCTGTGCCATTCCTGGGCCAGATGTAGGCTTCCTCCACCTACCCTCTGACTTGGCAAGGTTCATGCCTGCTTTCATCCAGAGCCTGTGCGACTACATTAACCTGCTGCTGAGACCAAGCTAATAAGCCCTTTATTCCACTAGAGAAGACAAAATGGCAAACTCTAGGCAGACAGCTGCTGAGAGGTAAGGGACATGCACAGTGCAGAGAATGTCTGTGGCAGACCTGGGCATCAGGACTCCAACCTCTAGAGTCTCATGCTGATGTTTGTATCACAATGCCTGTTTTGTTTACTCTTTTACAACTGCCAGCATTACTTTACCTGTACCTCTGATATAACACATAGTTTTACTCTGTCCATATTCACATTTTAAAGCCTGTTACTTCCTTACGTTCCGGAGAAATCTCCATCACTTGTAAGCAGCAGCAAAATCATGATGGCAATAAAAACCTCATGAGAACTGCCTATATAAGTTCAAGGATGTTTTTTTCACCTCATCTGCTACCAAAAACAAAGTGTAAATTCAAGAAAAAATATGAAGGAAAAACATCTAGCTTTTGGGATTAAGATAAATCTAGTAGTTCCCTTGTAGTCTACTTGGCTGCCTGCAGCAGTAGACAGCTGCTGAAGGGCTAGAAGTAGTGGAGGAAACAGTGGCATGGAGCAATGTGGAATAAACTGCCCAGGGAAAAATGTCAGTTCCTACCCTGCCATTCATAGGTGGCTGAAATTTGAAAACTTAAGTATTATAGCATTTCATTCATTACATTTTAAAATCCTTACAAGTGAAGGATTTTACTAACCAAAATCCTTACTTTTTGATGTGGTGTTATTTTGAACAATTTACATCTCGAGAACAAGGTTTATCTTTTTAATTAGCTTGTTGTCACTCTGCAGGTAAAGAAATATGCCTTATTGTGAGCTCTGAGGAGAGCAGTTGTGAGTTCTGTTCTTACCACGCCTTAGTGAACTCTACAGCTCATCGTCATGAGAACTAGCTTTTACCAACTCCAGAGCTGTTAACTTCATTTCCATAGTGTCCAGGCAGAAGTATTTCCTAAAACAGTCTGTTTTACAATTATCTCCAGCCATTAACTCAACTAAATTTTGAGAAACTTTCTTGTTCCTCTCTTGGCTGAATCCTTGTTTTACCCTTATCTCCCTGGCTAAAAGTGGATGATAAACTGATGAAAAATGCTTTTGTCTTTTGTGGTTGGTGTCAGTAGCAGGTTTTCTCCTGAATAGACTGTGTGTTGTTCAGTTACACTGTTCTACACTTTAACAGTTGATTCTCATTCTCTTTCTCTGTATTTTTTAATCAGGACTTGGCAAGAGTGAATTTGGCAATACCCAGTGAGGTATATTTTCTTTATTTTCAAGTAAAACTTGAATTTTTATTTGTTTTCTCAATAGATGGTACTGCTTGGAGAGAAACTCATACATAAAGTAAGACTGAGGTGCATTTAGAGTTCCCAATAATTTTGTGTGTTGAGGAGACTGAAGTTTTTCTAGGCTCTTAAGCAGCAGTGTGGGATCCTCTAGTTTGGTACTTCTAGCAAAAGCATGGAGTGAGAAAAGTGTCATGTGAGTACATGTGCAAGTTTGTGCACACAGACACTACCTACACTAAAGCACACAAACCCTACTTACCCTCTTACATGTTCAGTGTCCTGCCAATTGCTCAAGGTGGGCTCTCATATAATGAGCACAGGCATAGGATACATAAGAAAGTTTCCTTTTTCCCCAAAAGCAAATATGTAATTAGTACATCCATCTGTGTAGTACAGCAAGGAATTTAAAATGTGTTTAAATTAGGCAGTAGGATTGGTACATCATAAACATCTGCAGTGTGTTTGTTCTTTTGGACTGGTGTTTGCTTCCAGGATGGTTTTTCATTCCTATCTCCTGTCTTTTCCACCTGTTGTATAACTGAATAATCTGATTTCATGGATCTTGCCAGTTCAGCCTATATCCTATAAAAGTGGGCAATTGATATTATCACTTAACTGTATCACAACCACTCTGTTCTTAACCTGGGAAAACAGAAGCCTTAATTGCATGAAGATGTGATGATGGCAGATATTTATTTGTTTTAGGGATCTGGTTTGCTGAGGAATTCTTTTGAAGCTAGCAAATTAAGCAACGAAGAAATTTAGCAAAGCTTAGTGTGCCTAAGTAATTATGAAAGATTTCTGGGTTCTGCAATTAACTTTGTGGTCTTACCCTTTGATAAATCACTGCCCTCACACATTCCACTTTGCAAGACACCTCTCTAATTCTCTGGGTACTTTCCTTTTCCTGTTTGAAAAATGAACAAACACATTTGATGACAAGGTCATGTTATTCATCCTGTGTCCCTTGCACTGGTTACCAAAAAAGAGTAGGCTTATGTTTAATGACTGTTAGTTATCTTTAAATCCCTTACCAATGAAGATGTTTACCATATCTGAAGTTCTCCTATTGAGATGTTATGCTTTCAGATGCTGTGTGCTGTTCTGACTGCATGAAGGCTCTGATTGCATTGCCTTAAGTGGGCAAATGAGTTATTGCTGTAATCGATCTTAAAATAACAGCATCTGATTTGATCATGAAGACCACTTGTCTTAAATACCTTTCTGCTACCATTTGCTGTTAGTTTATTATGTTCTTCTACCATTTCCTTTCCCTTTTTGTTCTGAACTACTCCAGCTGACTGATAGAGTTTGGCTGATTGATTTTTCTTCTGATGGGCACCAAACAGTATCATCACTGAAACGGAGGCTGAGATACTACTGTTATTCTCTTACAATGGTGGTAGATAACCATGACATAAGTTTCTAACAACACCATGAAGTAAAGCTGTTTCTACCCAAAGATAAAGTGACTATGCAAAGTTCAGGTCTGCTAGACTTAGCAAAGACAGACTGCGAAAGATAACCACTGCTTCAGTTGTACTGTTGGTCCACAGAGCATACAAATGTTGCGAAAAAAAGGTTCTGGCATGGAAGTGCTGTAAATTACTTCATGTCCACAGTAGTCATCTGCAGGACTTCTCCCGAGTGTGTGCAAAGTCATTTTTTTCTCAAATCCCTGTGATTCAAGGTTTGGGGAGCTTTCACAAGGTGCGTTTTTACACTTCTGTGACACAAGAACTACAGACCACCCTCTTCTTTGCTTTTGATGGAAAGTATCAGGCACAGCAGTTGTGACCAGTCCTGGCTGACAGTGCTTTGAGAATAGTTTTGGACTAGATGACCCTCAGAGGTGCTCTCCAGCTGACGTAGTTCAATGATTTGACATTACCAAGCTCCATCCCAGCCCTCAAAGAAGTATTTGAGCTATAGGTAGACTTTGTGGACATTGCAAAGAGAGGTAGATTTCCCTGTCTCAGAAGATTTGGCACTACTGAGCTTGTGTTTGGTCATCCACTTACAAAGAGCAAGTGCAGGTGATTTAGACCAGGAAGCCTACCGAGCTATCAGCATGGTTAATCCTCTGTGGTCTTGCACAAGTAGTGCTGTAGAAGTGCACCTTGAAAAATATAGACTCCTCCAGACAGGCAGTGATATTTCTTGGCATTTTTAACACTGGGGTGTTGAGCAAACATTCATGATTTCTTCAGAGATCAAAAAATTCCCCAAGCCAGATCATTGTCTTGAATTTGCTAAAGGACCTTAAAGCAGATCAATAATAGGAGTTTTTTCACAGATATTCTCCAGATGTTATAGCATGACCATTCTTGAATGATGGGAAGGATACAAGTACTGTCCATGTTCTTCCGAATTCCTCTCCTTTATTATATCTTTATGAGGATTTTGTCTACATTGTTAATTTGAGCCCACAAACTTTCATTTTTAACTATAAAGGAGTTCTTGAATTTCAGGAAGAGAAAAAACACTCTATGATCTTTAAATTGCTTATTTGCCTAGTGTGTGTTTAGAAGTGGATAGACATGGCAGAATTAAAAAGGCTGTACTTTATTAAAGCATTTGAGAACAGTAGTTTAATTATGACTGTGCACAACCACTTCTTAGAAGATTTTGTCTACACTGCTGATTTCAAAGTGAAATCTGAATCTGTATCTCAGGCGGGTGCATTACCTACAAGTTGTCTTGAAGCCCCTGGACAGAAACCCAGTTTCTCTTCATCTCTTAAACCTGTGCCTATGTTCGTAAATGGTTAAAAATTATTTAAGATACTCCTATCCAGTTTTCTATGAATGCTGTTCAGTGTACTCTGACCTCCAAAAGTAATCCATGCTGCTTGGTGGAGAGTCAGTTTTGGGTATTCTGGCATTGTATTGAGATATCAGGCACATTGAATATGATCACAATATGGAGGATTTCCAGGATGTCTGGTATGAGTTCTTCCCACTCATTGTCAGCTTTTATTACTAAACAAGATTTAAGATTTAAAATATGCTAGTATAGACATTTGCTCTAATAGAACTAACCTACAAAAATAGAAAAATATGTTAAATGTGGATTGTTAAACACTGTTCTGCTGTTAACTATAAGAGCTATTCGAGCTCTTCCAGAGTCTCAGCCTGAAGATCTTTAATCAGCTCCTACAAGGCAACCAGCACTAGAGACAAGTTATCCAGACCTTTCTTGGTGTTACAGCTTTTCTTCTGCCACCATGAAGGACAGATCCTGCAGTTGCCCAGGTCCATTCTTCTACACAATCTCTTTCTTCTCCGGTGCAGGATGGAGTCTGTCCTGCTTCTCTTTTCCTGTTTATCTGCACTTCATTCCCTGTTACCAGATACTGGGACAGTGCGTGGCAATATGGGGTTGACCTTGGCTGGCTGCCAGGTGCTCTGAGCTGCTCTATCACTCCCCATCTTTGACCAGACGGGGAGAGAAAATATGTCAAAAGACTTGTGGTTCAAATTAAGAACAGAGAGATCACACAGCAATTACTCTTATGTGCCAAACTGAACTCAACTTATTTCCAATTGTCAATGGTGCAAGATAATGAGAAATAAGAACAATCTTAAAGCACCTTCTCCCCACTCCTCATTTCCTCTTGGGCTCAAGTTCACTCTCAACTTCTCCGCTTTCCATCCCTGAGCAGCGGAATTGCATGGGGAATGGGGACTGTGGTCAATTCATCACGTTTTCTCTGTGACTCCTCACTCACTTCCTGTGCTTCAGTGTGGGATATTTGCTCCGAGTGGATATCTGGTTCGCCATAGGCCTCCATGGTCCAAGCTCCATGCTGTTGCACAGCTTTTTTACTGTATCTTCAGTATGTTCAAACAGAGGTGCCACCACCATTGCTGATAGGCTTAGTCTTGGTCAGTGATGGTTCCACCTTGGAGCCATCTGGAGCTGGCTCCATCCAACACGGTGGAAGCTTCTGGTATCTTCTCATAGAATTCATTCCTGTAGCCTCTCCCCTACCAAAATCTTGATTTGCAAACCTGGTACAGAGGATTATGTTATTTCCTCATACTCTTTTCCTTAAAGTCTTGATTAACATCTCTATTATGTACTTTAATGAGCACATTGCTGGCTTCACCACATGGATACACTCTGCATCTTGCTTTTGCCACTCACGCAAAGTTCTCTTACCTCTCAAATAGCAGGAGGTAACAAACCTCACAGAAGGAAGACTTGAGACATTAAGCAGGAACAGGTGCGCAATCAATAATGCTTCTGTCTTTTCCTGATAAATGTTATTTGCTTTGCAACATTGTTGATGAGCAATCTGGATTTTTTTTAGAGGCTCTAGTGGTGGGATGGCATGTCAAACCCCAGCAAACAGCTGAAATGGTATTTAGCATTTATTTTAAAAATGGGAGACTTTTGTTGGGACATTGTCTATTTTCATCCTAATGTAATATTTTCTAGCAAACTCAAACTTGCAATGAGAATTGTTAAAGGACTACTCTGTAAGACTGACAATATATGTGCATTGTGATATAGAAAAGTTCAACAAAAGGAACTAAAAGAGTAGAAATATTTTTCATTAAATCACAGTAAGACACAAGTCTCCAAAACTAAGTAATGGTTTGAATGGGGGAAGGTTGCAGATGTTCAATCCACTTAATCCTTGTTTTAAAATACATCAAACAAATGGTGTTTTCTAATAATGGATTAACATGGCATCAAGGACCGTTTATAACAGTAACAAAAGTGACATCCATGTGATTTTTGAGGGTGTATTTTTCTTATCCCACCCACCAGCATAGACATAGATTACATATTTTATATAAGATACATATTATTCTCGAGATCTTCAGTTATTTCTGGAATTTTTGTTCTGTTTTTGTTCTGTCTATAATCTCAATTGAAATAAGACCCTCCTGTGTTTGGCCTGTGCTGCCAGAGTTAGTTGCTCCCAATTTTCCAGTTAGGTCAACCAAAAAAATTAAGATATGATAGAGGGTCAGTGGAAGAAATTCATATCAAAACAACTGCTCACTATGTCATTATGACAACCTTCTGTAACAAATGTGCTTCTGGTTTAACTTATGACAATTAATTACTAAAAGTAATTTAATCTGACAGTGGCAAGGTGTTGAAAGACTCCTGAAGATGTCATAAAAGCGACCTTTCTGCCCATAAGCAACCAAAAGTCATTTTTAACAAGAAGCCTCAAAAACAGTACAACTTCTTTTGTACTTTGTTAATTAGTTATTGATTTGAAACAATGCTCTGCCAAATATTGTCAGATTAGCCAGACACCAGCAAGGTCAGAGTGTGACAGTCTAGTCCTGATAATCTTATGGTATATAAGAATTCTTTTTTACTTTGAACCTTTTGTTCTGATATCCTGAAAATTACATTTCCTGGCTTTAGCATCTCTGCTAATTTAAAATACAGCCAAGCTGTCTGTTATGTAGTTGGATATTTTGAGTTGTTAAAAAGATGACACTGTGTTAGAAGAAAATTGCTGTTGATCTAATATCTAATGATCTTTGATGATGGTAATGCACTACTGCTGCAATGCCAATGCCCTTGCTAATCTAGGTGGAAAAGAGCCTGTTTTAATAAAGTAATCAACACGAAGGAATCACAAGGTTCAAGCCAGAGGTACAACAAGTAAGTCCTGAGGTTGTTTAGCAACTCATTGGGATGAAAGATCATTTCATAACTTACATTATTGTGAAACAAAAATAATGGAGGTGAGTCTGGATGGGAAAACGGAGTAGCAGAATTCAGATTTGAATAGCTCAACATTCAACTTTTCAGATTATTAAAATGAGAACCAACAGAAAATGCAAATCTGAATTTCAGATTATGTTTTTCATCCATTTTGATAATTATTTTATCAGCTAATTGTGGTTACTTCAAATACAATTAACTAGAGTACTCTACATATTAAGGGACTTTAGTAAATCTTTATAACTGTACATTAAATAAAAGTGTATTGGTTTACTTAAAGCACTGAGCACTTTGCTGTCTTTATTAGGAGAAATCAAATAGCTTTGAGCCTGTTAAATCTTTCTTTCACTTAAATAACTGCTCTTGAGTGTATGTAATTATTAGAGACAGAGGAGTGAAGAAGAAAAATACAGAGCAAAGCCATTCTATTTAGTTTACCTTATGCAAGAGGTATACACTCCGTAACAGAGACTTTACAGCTGAAGTTTGTTCTGAAACCATAGATGTTAATGAAAATACTAAGTTGTTGTTTTACTTAAATGTGTTGAAGTTTGTTAGATTCATTGTTTCCTGTGGTGGGGAAATCTGCATTTTTCTTGGCAAAATGGTATTTTTCTTGCAATAGCATAGTTTAAAAAAAATTCTGGTTTTCCTTACAGCATATAAACACACTGAAAGAACTGGAAAGTAAAATAGGCTTTAAGTACTTCAGGAAATAGAAAAATAACACTTCTGCATGACTTCCATTAGGAGTTTTTGAATGTTTCAGATGCATTCATTTCAAAAGAAATTGCTTTTAGTGTTGAGAAAAATGCATGTAATCATTTAAATGACTGGCATGATATCTCTTTTTGTGTCTTGTGAAGATAGTTCTTTTTATAAAGGTATTGTATTCATTTTTATTTACTTGCCCTCACAATTAATCTGTTAATTGCCAGAAACATGACTGGTAGGGAAGACATCTGTGAAGATACAACCTGATGGTTTGTTTAAGAAATATTCTTTTGTTCCTATAATTTTACACAAAAGGCCATCTTTGGTGACATTCATTATATTAGGCAGAAGTATGTTGTGGCCAGAGTCTCAATCCCTGAGACTGAGTAGTTTGGAAAGAAAAAAATATTAGGAGATGTAAAAAAGATGCACGTAAAATGTAGGTATCCATAAGAGTGGTATTCTAATGAAATGCAACTGCCTCAATCTTTGAGTATTTTTTATTAATTTGAGTCTTTTTGGCCAAACTGCCGTGGTTGTTACTTAAATTAGAATATATAAGTCCACCTGCAGAGATTGGCAGGTACCATGTGTAGAGCACCATGACGTGGAAATTTTCTTGTGAACTGCTCAAGTATTTTTCAATAGGCATGATATGACTGTGCATGTATAATTCTGAGGAATTATTACACCTCCAGTTTGAGGAGTTTCCCCATGCAGGATTTCCAAATTGTTTGCTAGAACATGGTGCTTCACATTCAGGCTTCCTTCACCTGGAACCTGCAAGTTATATGGGAAAGGGAAAAAATACACAAAAGTAAAAAATGGAAAAGTCTGTCAGAGAGCTAAAAGGGAAATCAGTAATTTTTCTCTGAAATAAAACTTCCTTTGGTTCATTTCCCTCCTTCCTCCTATTCTCTTCTCCTTCTCATCTTGGTGACTCAGCAATGTTCTTGTCTCCAGACTAAAAAATAACAAATGTCATATTTGTGTTTCTCTATATTCTTGTCTTAATAATAAAATAATTAGCTTATGTGTCTTCTACCACATCGGTCAATTTGGAAATAATATAAACAAAGCATATACTGTAGATATTCAGGGGCAAGATCTGTTTTGAAGGAATGGTTTTAATTATGTACTATCCAGCTCAATAGGGAGCAACCGGTCCATTAAAAGTAAACCAGAAAAACTCTAGTCATTTAATATACCAACCCTGAATTTTTTGTTGAAGATAATAATTAAGATACACTGAGAAACTGATTTTGTCTGATTTTCTTCTTGTTTTTGGTCTCCTTTCCTGCCCTTCACTAGAAGAAAGTCAAGTGGTTTTGGCAGGACATGCTAGACTCCAACAGAAGTAATAATGGGAAAATCCACACTGGAATAACAGCCTGATAAAGTTGTCTTACCCTGGCTGACAAGCAGATGCTTTTAGCAGGGAGATGATGATATAATAACATTTGAGACTTAATTAATTTAGCCTAAAATCTGTGGTTTACTTTATAAACAGCAAATCCTTGCAAGTTAGAAAGTCACTTGAATTTCCACATAAAAAGCTGAAGGAATAAGGAGAGGATTTGAACAGACCAGCACAAAGTATTTGCCATGCAGAGAGGCTGAGGCATTGTGGATTGAACAACATGGGTAATGTTTGCTGCTTTCTCTGTATGTTTTTGCACAGATCTGCAGCCAGAGTTGTCCTGTTCAGCTCTCTGTTCCAATGCAAAGCTAAGAAATTCCACCTGTAACACCAGCCTTTTAAAAACACTCATAATGTCTTTGTCATAACTGCATGGTCCTGACATGGCAGCGCTCCAAAGGCATCCAGTGAAGACCCACATTTGCCAAAACTAAAATATAATTTTAGGTCTGTGATACATTAATGCAGCTGAGACACTGGCACATCTCTGAAGAACAACCAAGGACACTGACACCATTGCTCTGTGGTTTTGAGCCATTGTTGAACAGTTTTCAGGCCTGTTGAAATATTTTAAGTGAGGACTTCGGGGCAGGTCCTGTGGTCAAGAGAGTGGAAAAGGAGTTTTAATTTCCAGGGTCAGCTTGTTCCTTGTTGGAGTGCTTTAGAAACAGGAAAAGAGACTGGGTTTGGGTTTTTTTAATCCAGAAGTAAGTCTAGGTTATTGGTTGGGAAGTGTATTAGTTGAGGGCTTAGCTGAGAAAATGCTTTTTTGGCTTGGAGTTGCTTTGTTTCTTCTCTTGTGTGTAATAAAGCTGGATATAAAGGAGAAAAGTAACTCCCTCCTGCTGCCCCAGGGCTTGTTAGGATCCAAGCTTGCTCTGTTCCCACATATATTTAGAATAGGTCTGAATTTTATTTCCTGACCACCATCACCAGGGAAAGCCCAGCATGCATCTGAAGTGTGAAAAGTGGGACAGGATCTGAAGTTGTCTTGGATGGTAATTGTGGTGGGAGCTGGGGAGAACAGGGGCCCTGGGGAAGAGCCAAAACACAAAACATAAAAAACATGGCTAGACATTGTCAGTCATGCATTAGCTAAAACTTGTAATTTTAAGCCTAATCTTAGCAGTCATGTCATAGCAAAATGCTGGTATCACCATTTCCTACCAAGCCAGACCTTCATCCCCTCTGCACTGGTGGGTGTAATTTAAATATTGTCTTACTCTGTGAAATGCATTTTTGCCTTACATCTTTTATTTGGCTTTTAGATATGCCAGATATTGCACATTTCATGTAATACTTGTTTGTTTAGCAGGACTGTTGAGATTGCTTGCTTTTCTGATAAATTTCAGCAGTTTTAGAGGCGGGACTACTCTCTCTCTAACTTAATAAAATGTGTATTTAACTACAATATGTAAGACTTCTACTTTTCCTTTGTGCTGTTGACTCTATCCACACAACATTACTAGGGCTTCATAAGCAATATTGGGAACACTTCCATCAGTGTCCTACTTCACAAATAAAATAGGCAAAAGAAATTACAAAGAGTCATCTCAAATAGATTTCGGAATAAGGCAGGGATCTCTAACACGAAAAAAGCAACCTTAAGTCACTTTGGCATATTGCTTTCTGAAGGCATGTGACAAATAATAACTGTGGCTATGCTATTTCTATCTGCAGCTCCATGAATGACTAAACTTAGCTATTGTGATACCTGGTATCTCCTTCTATCTCAAAAGCAGCTGCTACCTACTGCCAGAGTATAGTATGTATCTTGCCCCCATCTCAGAAAGTGCCCTTAAAAATATAGTATAATTTTTTTATTTTGCCACTTCTTCCTCCTAGGGAAGTGGAAGAGTCTTGCATTTTTTACATCCAAAATCTCATGATTTAATCCCTGCTGAGGTCAAAAGTAAGGAATTTCTGAATACATATGAATACAGATGCTGAATAAAATAACATCACTCACTGATAATGCATTTACATGATTTTAGTGTTAAACCATTGCGGATTCAATGCTCTGTATTTCCATAGAGCTGCATCAGATATTGGTGACCATGAACCCACTCTGCCACCTGCACAGTTGATCAAATCCTGCTGGGTTTTGTGGTTTCAGTAAGGCAAAATATGCAAATAAAATCCATACAGAGCCTGTAGAAGAAGGGAGCAAAAAAAATGTGTCCTCTGTTCACACTTTCAAGGCCAAAGCATCAGCTGTCTATGATTTTATCTCTTCCCCTTTTGTTTTCTCTCAAGTTGTCTCTTTCTCAGTCAACTCAGGACACAGAAATAAAACAACTCCCTTGACCCACTGCTCAGTCAGTCTTCTGTGGTCCTTGCTTCCCTCTGCTCCTTGTATGACCTGCTGAACTGAATTTGAGATTCATGTTATCAAATTTAAGATTTGTTATAAATTTGCCTCCACTGTCAGTTTTCCTCCACCGTTATATTCCCCACTCATGGCTGCTTTGCCTCTGAGATGCTCTTGATGTTCTCTTCTGCAGCCTCCTTTTACCTGGTTTTTCACAGCTGGAATTACCCCGTATAGAAGGCAGTCCATCACCATCCTTCCTGAAAATCCGGTTATTTAAGAGTTCTGCAAGAGCCAACCCATCTTCGTGTGTGCATATCTCCATATATGTAGCATACAGAGTACTGTTGCCTATGTTACTAAATAAGTCAGAAGTACAATTCCTACTGTTAATAAAATGTCCTGCTGCCTCCTGGGAACACATCTTAGGCTGGAGTAGGGAACGTTTCCGAAATATCTGTGCAATAATTCTCTCAACTTTGTGATTAAAATGGTAAAAAAGATTTTCAGGTAGATGGGGTGCTTCCTAATACACTGGAATTTCTCAGTTAAAGATAGAATCTTTTTTAAATGGCCTGAGCTAGACACTTGCAAGTATTATCTTTGCACACTCATGCTGCAGAAATATAATACAAGATCCTTGCTTCCACTTTTCACTTTTACTTTCTTTTCCTGTTTTCAGTTTATATCCTCTCTTTACTTTCATCCTCTTTTCTGATTGTAATGCCATAGCTACTATCTTAGGTGGGGGTGGGTTGGGGGGAATTACACGCTGACTGTTTTTTTGGCTTCTGTTTCAGCTTTGTTGCCTTCAAACCTGTCCTGGTTTGTGGTCAGGACAGAGTTAATTTTTTCTCAGTAGCCGTGAGGGGGCAGAACCTGGAGCTGTGTGGGCTTGTCTAGGTTATTATTCTGTAGGACCTCTCTGCCACCGCTGGAGAGCAAAAGAAAGGAATTCTTGTTGAATAAGAGAAATGGGCAATGCTCATCCTCTACACTGACTCATGGATGGTAGAAAATGCACTGGGAGGGTGGCTGGACTGATGGAAAAAAGATCAATTGGCAGCACAGTGGGAAACCCATCTGGGCAAGGCTGCCTGGGTAGAGAAGTTGGCTGCAAAAGTACGTCATGTCAATGCACACGTACTGAAGAGTCGGGCTCTCACACTCCTGCAAACCCTCCAAGGCAAGTGCTACGTGCTGGCACTGGTGGAAACAACCACTGGATGGCTGGAGATGTACCCTGTGCATCACACCACTGCCCAGAACACCTTCTTGGGCCTTGGAACGCAAGTTCTGTGGTGACATGACACCCCAGAAAGAACTGTGTCAGACTCATTTCAAAAACAGCCTCATAAACACCTGGGACAGAGGGCATGAGATTGAGTGGGTATATCATATTACCTACCATGCACCAGACTCCAGGAAAATCAAAAGGTACAATGGACTGTTAAAAACCACTTTGAAAGCAAAGGGTGCTGGGACCTTCAAACATTGGAATCTATATTTAGCAGATTTAAACAATGACAAAAGCCTCTTAGACCTTGTCCTGCACTGAGATTTTGGTGCTACTCTGGTGGTAGCAACCCAACATATGTGTTCATTATGTTCTACCCTTATGAAAAAGTTTTTGTCTCATGTAAGGCAAATATTTGCAAAAGGAATGAGGAAAATGCAGCAGTTAATAAGTATTATTTAGTACTCATAAGGGTGCTGTTGAAAAAGAATGTTGTTATACTTACATTATATATTAATTTTAAGATAATTATTTGTGGAAGATTTGGAGGGAATTGCAAAAATTTGCGTGACCCATGGCCCCCTAAGGCAATGGGACAAGCTGTATGCAACTGTCAAGGTGGTGCTGGTGGGGAAGGATCTAACATCTCCAGAGACAGAAGATGTGAGCCTTCTAGCCAGTGTGCAGTTCTCTTGTCCTGTATTTAACGTGTGTAACATACTTGTTTACAGTAGCTCATTGAGCTAGAAGGGGAAATTGTTTTGCTGTGATAATTTGTAATTATAGAAACCACCTTCAAATAAATTGTTAAAAAGCTATTCAGCTGTATGGCATATTTCCCTGTTTGCGTGCATTCCACTTTTCACTTTTCCCCCAAAAATGTTATTCCAACTCCTTGATTTAAAAAAAAAAAAAAAAAGAAAAAAGAAAAAAGTAGAAGGAGAGAGCTGTTCCCAGAGCTGAAAACTAAACTGATTTTTCTTTATTTGAGTTTTTTTTAGTTTTGATGAATTAGAGAATTAGAAGTTTAAGGTGGCATCTGAGCTGCTCTTCCCCAGTAAAGTCAGTGGCGGTTCAAAGCCTCCAGCTCTTGTCCCATCTCTAACTTTCCAGCAACAGGCTACCTTAAAAAAAAGAATAAAGTAAAATTTGGCACTGAAACAGGAAATATGTGGACCTGTCACAGTAAGCACTCTCAAAGGGCAAGCTGCTTTGCAAAGAGCTAATTAACCTTAGGAAATAATTACACAAATATGCAAATGTTGTTTAGATAATTCCATGTGTTATCAACTCAGGTAGTCCATCATAACTGCAGACCTTGCAATGTCTAGGTGTTAGAATCTGGCATAGTTGATAAGGCTTCAGTTGCTGCATTACTTGAGCTTGGTATTTGACAGTTAATGACTGTGGTATTACATTAGTAAATTTAACCTGTTTCTTGAATGCAACTGAACATAACATAGTATTCACCATGTGCACACTGCTTATCTGTGTATTCCTAATGGCTCCAGCCATTAAAATGCTATATACCTTTCAACTGCTAGCACTAGCAATACTGGAAAAAAATGGCAGACCAAAATCTGAGTTCTCTACCTCCACTTCTCTGTCCAGTGGATGGCCTGGGTATTTGCCCACAATCATTTTCAGTTTTCAGGGACTTAAAAACTACTACAGAGAGAATTTTAAATCTGCAAGTTAGTTTTCTCAAAGCAAAATCTTCTTTTGAAACAAAACATGGAGTAGAATTTTGTACAAGTGTATTTCTGTCAGCACTGCATAGAGCCCAAAACTATGTAGTTATGAGCTGCCGTTCTTGGTGTAAGATCCTCCAAAACTGAGCCCAGCTGATCTGGGCTGGAGGAGCCCAGGATGTCCCTAACTCATCCCAGGCCTTGACTTGAGGCTGAGCACATCAGTGGCTGGCAACGTCTTCTCTTCCAAAAGCTGCTGCTTCAAGCATCTGTAGGAGAGGTTCTGGCCCTGGGATATTAAATGCCTTCAGATATATATGAAACACAAATTTATTAATCATTATGATATTATTTTCATAGACTGTACTGTGAAATTATTTGATTAAATTTTTGATATTAAAATTAAAAACTCCGTATTAACCATATATGATTATTTTTTTGAGCAATCGCTACTTTGGTTTAAAAAGCGAGGTGTTTTTTATATATAGTTAAGAGACTGCTTTTAAAAATACTGGGGAAAAAAGCCTTTTATCACTAGCAAAGGGAATCTGTTCTTAGACTTGTATTTGCCAATACTCATCTCTTCCACATAAAATAAAATTTTATTCTATTTCTAAACACTTGTTGATCATTTCTCATTCAGTAAGAATATGTGGCAAGAGCATCTTTTTGATTAGCCCCATGCACCTGTCCTTTACTGAATCAGAACCCAATATCTGATTACTTCTGTATTACTTTTATGGATGCCCCTTTTATAGCAGGATCCAGAATATGTGTTTTCTCTAGCATTCAGGAAAAGGAATAAATCAGCAATCTAAAATCTCTCAGCAATACTTGGGTTAAATGATTTTAATCACCTTTATCTCCAAGGCAATCTTCAGTGAGATTTGCTGCATCCAAGTATGACAGGTGTTCAATATCTTGTAGTCTCCATAGCATTAATAATCACTGATGGTAAATGAGTTATATTTGCTCTGTTTTTATTGGTGAAAAGAACTAAAATACAATAGTTATTAGGGAAAAGACATTCATGTCTTCCAGCTTTCAGTAGCTGGAAATCTAAGTTCAGCTTTTCCAGAACCTTTCCCTCTCAGTCTGTTTCACAAACAAGAATGAATTCAACCTCAGATGCCTTTTGAAGTACAAAGTGTAATTTCTGCTGGCTAATCTCCGTTCATTTCTGTACAGTCATATAGATAATTATGTAAAGCATGACCAAGAGACCCCCTCTCTATCAAATAATTCAACAATGTCCTATGTAAGTGCATTGAATTTAGCTGTAGTGAAATGACAGAAAGCAACAGCTGCTGAGACTGTCACCTTTCATACTGAAAATGCAGCATCCAGCCTCATAATTTAATACAGGCCAGGCAGAGGAGGTTAATCCTCACAGACCCAGCGCAATTTGAAATCCTAAGGAGACTGACTGTGCTCTGCTCCCACAACCAGATGTTTCTTGTACAGACGTGGTGCCAGGTTATTCTCTGTCTGAGTTGTTTAAAATATGGGCTTGTTACAAGAGGAAAAAATAAGCAGATGCTCTGAAGAGAGAGCTTTTCTTCTAAGCATATAGGACTCCTCTGAACTCCTTCTCACACATATGTGCTTTTCTTACCTCGTTTAGGGCCTAGCAGAGTATGGACAACAACACAGTTTATCCTGACATTTTATGGCTTTTTTTTTTACCAGTAATAAAGGAAACCGTAGTTACAGTCTATATCTAACTCATTCTAGCTAATTCTTTTTGCTTTTATAGAATCTTATTGAATCTTTGTACTAGACTGTGAAGCTGTGCAGTTATTGATTTGTTTACTAGACCACTGGTTATGCTTTAATTGGTGGAAGTTTCTTTGGTCTGAGTTCAGAAGCTTCTTGCTGATATCTTAGTCTTGTGGAATCTGAGATTGTGTGCTTTTCCCAATAGCACATAGAATAAAAAATACAAATCACCTGAAAATGCTGTATGAACCAGAAACAACCTCCTCTTTTTCTCAGAATGTTAAAACAGGGTTGGGTAGCTATACAAAAATTGCTGTTAAGAGTATTTATGGTAAAATTATTATTTTTAAAAAGTACCTCCCGTGTATTTAACTAAAATAAATCTTTCAGATAAACTAGTAATTTTAAAACTTTCCCAGTGTTTTAATGTGTGGCTTCCATCCGTATCTTAATTAAAGTACATCACTTTTCCATAGGAAACTCTGTTCAAGTTATCCTTCAGCTTTATCTTAATAACTGGTCTGTCAATCATATTTTCTTCATGAAATTTCTTTGGAAAAACTTCCCACTTCCCTCACAAAGGAAGGAGTCTTTATCTCCTTTCCTTATCTCTACAATCAAATTTCAAAACAGCAATAAACTGTTTTGATATAAGCCCTTTCCTATACTGAGGTGGTTTACAATACTTAATACATAATTAGTTAAAACTATGTTCTGTCATAGTCAATCAACAGCAGGATTAAGAGGAATTCAGTGGTTTTGGCTTTTAATCACTGCTGCCACAGAGAAAAAAACATAAAAGCACTTAATTGTTTTAAGAGCTTTGGGTCCAGATCTGTGAAAGATTTGTAGCCATCTCACTCTTAAGAAACAGGGCATGAAAATAGAAGTAAAAGCGGAAGTCCACCATATTATTTAGTTGTCTCTCTTCCCACCAATTTTAGACATTTATAAGAGCTTAAATTCTCAAAACTGAGTTGCAGAATGGAACTGCAACCTAAATCACTTCAACATTGTTGGTAAAGTTACAATAATTACAATAATTCACACTGCATAATTAGCAGCTTCTGATTGCCAGTGACTTTTACTGGTTTGTGCTTTTTTTCCCCAAGGAGACAACGCTTTTGTGGTCTGTGTCAGAGTCACCTAAGGGTATGAAGTTGTTGGTGGAGCAGAGCAAAGGGAAAAGGGATGCAAATTTTAGGAAATGACATGACCTTGACTGATCAGCTCTTTCTGGCATTGAAGAGTTTGGAAAGAGGCTGCGTTGTTATGCTGGGGGTGTGAAATCCTGGTGGAGCAGGGGACCTAGCAGAGCATCTTACTCTTGTCACCTGAGACTAGACCAGATTTGTAGTTACAACCCTGACAAACTGAGAAATAAGGAAAATATAGTGGGGTACAGTACTTTCTGAGAGCCTCTAAGGTGTGAGTGTACAACCCCAACTTTTGATGGGAGTGCAGTAAGATCAGTGTACATCACTCTAGTACCTTCAGTGATTCTTACATTGACTGACTTTGACAAAATCTTGTTCAATAATAAGAAAAAGGGTTCCCCTAACTACCAAAGATTCCAAAGTAATGGATGCAACCAGACAAGAGGTGTTTTATTTGTGCTGTGTCTCATAATCCACAGTCACAAGAAGTAGTGTTTAAAACAGTAGTTGCAAAACCATAATTTGAATCTTTGGCGGATTTCCAGTGGCCCATAATATGAAAAAAAAAAAAAAGCAAAAACTGAAATTATAGGTGTTTTCCAACCTAAGTGATTCTATGATTCTGTTTTTATGTTGTTCCTACCTGGTTTTTTTTGTTTTATCAGACTAAGGCATAACTACTTTAAACAAGCCATCAGCGAACAAACGTTTGACAAAGACTTGTCAAAAGAATGAAAATCCAAGCAGTGGCTCATAATTTCTTTGAATGCCTCTGTTTAGCAGAATTGTCGTCATGGTATTTAGACAAAATTTTGCAGATGCATAATTTTTGTTGTCTATATTAAAGTAAGTCACAAAACCCAACAGTTTTACTGCCTTTAAATTGCAATCCTAAATTTTCTTTATTTGGACAAAAGAATCTGTTCTTTTTTTGACACTAGAGTATATTCATTTGAGGTTTGTTTTAACAAAACATTTTAACATATAAGAACACTTTGCTTTTAGACAGAATTAGCATTTTTTAAAGGTAATTGTCACAAATGTAATTTCTTTCTGCAGGATAATGGATCTCCTGAAGAACATGCAATTTATGTTTGGGACCATTTTATTTCCCAGTCAGCTGCAGAGAACGTGTTTTTTGTTGCTCACAGTTATGGTGGACTTGCCTTTGTAGAGTTGGTAAGTGTGAATTCTCCATTTCCTTCTTTCCTGAAGACTGTCACAGATTTTCTAAATTCTTTGTGATCACCTTCTTGAAAGTAGCCATACAGGAACAGCTGAACTAGTGGTCACGTACGAGTCTGTGAGGATTTCTTTGCAACTGCAAGGTCATTGCATTTTTTCTGGCTTTGAGATAGATAATAAGGTCCCAAGTGTGCATGAACCTGAAAGACTGGGAAAAAACAAATGCATTGGATCCTCCTTGTCCACACTGTATACCAAAAGCCACCAGTTTCTGCTGTGGGATAGAAAGACTGGAGGTATAGACTGAGGACATATAAACACAGATTTTAAGCAAAATCACATTAACAAATGCAACTTTCTGTATATAGATTGAAACTGAACAGGAGTGGAAATTTAGGGGTTTTACTCAGTTTTGCAGTTTTTCCACGAAGGTTTGCAGAAGTTGCTGGGAAGACATGTTTTGCCATTTATTAGGCTGTGTATAAACCCTGAAGTAATGTAAGGCAGGGTAAACTCTGCTCAGTGTAAAGGTGCTCTGCACTTGGAACTGGACTTGCTGAATATCCAGTTTGTTGGTCTTCCACCATTTTCTCTAAAGGCAGATTTGTTGACCCTATCTGGTGTACAAAGATGCCTGTTGATCTTGTATACCATTCTTTCAGTGCCTGCTCACTTACTTTGAGATGCTGGTGTAATCAAGATGTGTTTTATTGAAGAAAACTAAAAAATAAAAAACAAGGGTTCTGTTTATGTGGAAAGGTAAATTGCACCACATTACAATTGGTTTTGTAGACATGGGAATCAGCAGATATACATATATGTACATTTTTTGCCTACAACACGTTAGTTTAATATAACTGAAAGTTGATTGAAGTGGTTCCTACCTGAACATAAGATGAATACCTTAGTTAAGTAAGAGCATGCGTGAGTGTTTTGGTTTTAATCTTTAATTCTTGTAGCAAGAACTGTCTAGTACATGACCACTTTTATTACTTTAAGAACTTAGGATTTTTATTAACCCTTTTCGTTTGTAGAAATTAGTGCCATTTTCATTGTCCCTGTGCTTCTGGAGGAGTATTTATAAAATATGTATGACATGTACAGATTTGAGATTTGAGAACTGTTCATTTTCCTGATCTAAAGATCATTTGAGAATTGATCATCTTCCACGAAATCTCGAAGTCTCAAAACTAAATTTTTAAGAGACCCTGAAGGTGAATAATTCCCTATATAACCACATCTTTGGGCAAAAAAGGGGTTATGTTGCATTTGCCTTTTGCTCCTCAGATGCAATGAACTTATGGAACAGCTCTACTGTCTTGACTTTCCTGAGTTGTTATTTTCGCCGCCTTGTGTTTCAGCCCAGATTATTCTCATGTAACTTGCGGGTCCAAAGTGAAGCATTGGCAGAATATCTCTAGGTGTTGTAAAACCACATTGTTTGGATCACCAAATGCCCAGAGATACATATGTTTAGCAGAGGATAGGAATAAAAATCAACTAGAGACCTTTCTCACTGTTTCCTAAACAAAGTGCTGACTTGACAGAGTCTTGGAGAGCTTTTCCATTACATTTCAGTCAGTGGGTTGAGGTCACATGGGTAACAGATGACCAAGGTGTCATTCCCATTTTTCCTGTTTCTCTGGTCACACTGGTGGATATTTCTTCACTTTTGTTCTACTTTAATATGAAGAACGTTGATGTTTCAGAACAAGACTAGACTTCTAACCTTGGGGCTTCCAGGGTCAGGGTGCTCAGGGCCTGTGAAATTATCACAAGCTGAGCTAAAGTTTTCATCCATCACGGGAAGCAACCAGTGAGTAAGAAATTAAAAAAGGCCTTTGTCTGAGAGACAAGATGGTCTCAGTAAGGGTCAGCTTCTATAGTCTGCTGTCTCTGCAGGAGATGCATGCCTGAGAGGAAGAATATAATATATAACCATTGACACATCACATATCTGACATGCAAAACTAGACCTGAAATGTATTTTTAATGTAGTCCAATGTTTTTCTAAAAAGTCAAAGGATATTAACACCTGGTTTTCATAGACGTGGTTTGATATCTGAGTTCCATTGAAAGCAGTTTGATTAAATAATTCATACACTGAAGGAGAGGTCGTTGAAATAAACCCTGAACTATTTTATCACAATATTAATTTGTAAGATTTTATTTTGTTATCATGTCCTTTCTCTTAAACTTTATATCCATATGGCACTTAGTAATTGCAAAGAACTCAAAAAAAGAAATGGAGCAGCTGATGGGCAATTACTGTCTTATGACAAATTTCGATCACTTTTCTTTTTTCCTTGCTTCTTGTGGGGGTGATGATGAGGTTGATAGAGCAGCTACACCACATAGCAACTGTACCACTTCTACACTTCCTTTGCAAGGATTTTGGGTCAACTGATTCATGAAATTGTAGGTTACAGTTGTTATGGAGACCTGTTGCACAGCTGCTCCTTCTGCATCCGTGCCTCTTACAGGAGAGCAGTGTGAAGCATATGGCTTTAATTTGGAGTGAAGGTTTCTCCCTGAGCCCTCTGCGTTTTATTTTGCCTGCAGGGAAAAAGAAAATGAGCAGGAAAAAGTCCAGAAACATTTGTGTTTTCAATTAATATCTTTTTAATTCACTTTGCCTGTTAAGTGCTGTGAGGTCTGTCCTGATGGCTTGCAGTAATCTCAGCTACAGACATCCCCAGCTTGCCAGTTCATCAAGGTGCAAGGCTCTTGCACGGGATGTTCTTGCACTAAGCAGAGAAACCCAGCTAAACCTGATATTAAGCAAAGACTTGTTCATGGGCCTTTGTATCATAATGTGGGAGGAGCTGCCACTCTAAGAACAATGCAGAGAAGTGTTCAGCCTTGCGGGGGAAGTACCTGTCCAGGTGCTTCTTTGTTTGCAGCTCCTAAAGGAGGTAGGAAAAGCAGCTCTGCTCTGCCTTGTCGCTCGACTGGGATGTGCATGCACTTTATTGGGAAGCTCAAAGTGAAAAGAGACCAAATAGGACCATCACATGTGAAACTGGTGAAAGAAGAGTATAATTTTTGTTTGCAAAACTTTGGTGGCCAAACCTGTCTTCATTCTAACTTTAATCTCACCATAAACATAAGGCTATGATTTGTAAGTCCTTCATTAAACAAACCAGTAAAACTTGTTAGCAATTTTCAAATACGTGCCACAGCATCTAAAAATTTTATTGGTCTTTGCAACTTTTTGATCTACATTTTCTTGTGTCTGTGATAGCAAGATGTTAAGAAAAACAGGATGAGTCTGTAACATCATGCTCAAATGCACAGAAACTGTTATCCAGTTACCGCAACGTAGGCACACATTTTCTCACAGAAATACTCACAGAATATGCTGAGTTGGAAGGAACCCACAAGGATCATTGAGTCCAAACCTTAGCCCTGGAAAGGACCATCTCCAGGCATCACACCATGTGCCTGAGATATGATCCAAACACTTCTTGAACTCTGGCAGGCTTTGTGCTGTGACTACTTCTCTGGAGAGCCTATTCCAGCATGCAACCACCCTCGGGGTGAGGAACCTTCTTCTAATATCCAACCTAAACCTCCCCTGACACTTCAGGCCATTCCCTTGGGTTCTGTCACTGGTCACCACAGAGGAGACATCAGTGTTTGACCCTCTTCTTCCCCTCATGAGGAAGTTGTAGACTGCAATGAGGTCTCCCCTCAGCCTCCTCTTCTGTACCTTGCTCTGTCATAGATTACTAGGGGAACAATTGAAAGTGATTAATATGTATAGGAATTAAAGTTCCACCAATAAATGTAATTAGTTGTATTGTTGTTGTTATGCTTATAGCTTGAATTAGAAGTACTAAATCATAAACCATATGTTAAAATGTATCAATATTTAGTAATTAAAACATTATGTAATTGTGGTTTGAAATTAAATGTGCATCTAATAATATCTACACATAAATTACTTTTTGAATACACACTACTAAAAGTAATTGTTGGGTCACTGTGTTCAAGCCATGATTCGTGAATCACATCGCAGCTTCTTACTTCTGTTGTCCCTTGCACGATGTAGTCAGGGATTTATTTTCAGAAGCGGTTTGCGTTAGTTGATGGTTGAGAAACTTTCCTAACTCCAAACTTATAATAATTTTATGAAATTTAACAGAAAGTGAGAATTTCAAGTTGATGGAGTCAATTTTATATTTAGTTTACAGAAAATAAGAAGTTTCTGGTACAATACCTTTTTTGAATTTTTCTGCCAAATTTTGTGTGTTTGCAATTATTTTACTTTAAGAAGAATGCTTTTCCTTGTCATCACCTGCATGAAAGACCCACACAGGAGAAAAACCAAATAACACGGGAACTGTGACAAAATTTTGAGAATCAGTAGTGGTATCTCCAGGTTACAACACTCATACTGCTGTAAAAATACAAAGTACCCAGGGAAATGTAATAATTAGGAGAAGGAAAGTAGGTTCATTGTCTTTAGCGGATGAGAAACTATTCATTATGGTCTTTTTTGGCTTAAATATTGAATATATATATTGATCATTTGCAGAAAGGTGTAGATAAAAATGTGTGTGTGTGTGTATTTTTAGGCAGCTTTGTTAAAATGAGAGCCCTTAAAATACACTGTTCAAATTACCGTCTCTACTGTAGAGTCCTAATTCCATCAAAATCTGACAATTTTGTCCATTTGAAATAAGTTCAGGTCCATCATTTTGAGATACTGTCTGCAATATGCTGCTACTTCATTTTGCTGTATTGTGCCAAGTATGGCGAGGACCTGACCCTGACTGGAGCTGATAGGTGCCATAATAATGATGATAGACGGGTACCTACTGAGCTACCTGTGAGTCTCTGAGGCTGCATCAGTATTCTGGCACAGGCAAAATGCAATTTAGGAACCTTAATGACTGAGCTGTGAACCTGTCATTAGTTTTTCATTAATTTAATTTCCTGAAGTCTCAGACTGAATGATTTGTTGTATTTAGCTTTTTATATGTACTAATACAAATATATCTACTTATTTTTTAAATTTAGTTTGCCTTGAGAATTGATGAGTTGGTACTGTGGATATGCAACTCTTAATTCCCCTGGCTGACACATTAAATCAAAATACCTCTACTGATGTGTGGTAGAGATAATATAAGATCTGTGATGGCTGTAGGATGCATGAGAGCGAGGTGGAAGTAGAGAGCTGAGAAGCAAAACACCTCAATGTCCAAGGCTTTGTGAGCACTTATCACAAAAAAAAAAAAGAACACTCTTTAAATGTTGAACATCAGTAGGGAGAGCAATATGGGATGCTTCTTGTAGGTTTATGGGGATTTGGGTTATATGTCTGGTCTTTGGCAATTCACCTCAGGTAGAGTTACCTGTTTTAGGTCTCATCTTTTTCTGTGTTGTACATTTACATTAGCATCTCTTTGAGTCAGGTCTGGCTTAGATGTGCACACTGAGAAAAGCAAGTCTGAAAGTAAAAACAGAATCTTAATTCCCTTTGGTTATTTATTTCCACTATTCTTTGTTATACTTCTTGGAAAAATGCTTGTTCATCTGAAAAAGGTCAAACAAGATATAAGAGTGGACAAGAGAGTTAATGGAGACACAACAGTGGGTTGTATAAAAAGGGTTGGGCAGGACTAGGGTCTCTAACCTTGATGAAGATTTCTTTTAGTATTCCTGTTACTACCATAGGCACACAAAGTTATGTATGCGCTCATGATACTGGCTTCTGGCATGAAGCAGTGAAATCACTGCTGGTATTTAGAAGTAGAATTTCTTCAGTAATAGAAATTAAAGGAAATAATACAAATTCAGGACACAGGCATTGACTGGCTAGTCATCTGTATTTGTGCATGAAGAGTGATGTCATCAACAGGGAATAGCAGGGATGGAGAATCCCTCGGACAAGCAGCTTCATCACCAATGACTATAAGTAAATGACAAAACTAACATGTAACTCAACAAAAGAGTCAAGTGTGATACTGTGATTTGTTCACTTTTTCTGTCCCAGGAAGGGAAATACTAATGCTGACCAGCATTCTGGTGCGATTAATCTGAGGTAATTTGAGACATTTGAGAAGATTAATTTAGTCTGGGAGAGATATGAGGAAGAGGTGTTGGTACCTCAGAGCAATGGAAAATGTGTTTTACTAGAAACAATGAAGAATCCACAGATCTGCCATGACATGGTGCTACACGGAGATGTCCTACCTATCATAAGCACCAGAATCAATATAGCCATAGAGATAGTACACACACCCTCTAGGCTTATCAGTCTTAATAAGAGCTGTGTAATCTGTCATTGCTCTTACATTAACTCTGGTAGCTATATCTAGACAGAGAAGGTTCAGCATCTATTCAGTATTTGTTGCAGAAACAGTTTTAAAAGCATGGCTTGTTCAGCCTGGTAAAGGAAAGCTTAGAGGGATTGGTAGCACTCAGCAAATACATCAGAAGAATAAACAGCAGGGAGAGAGAGCTATATAAACCAAAGAACAATGTTGGCACGGGAACAAATGGATTAAAACTGGTCATGAATAAATTTAGTGTGTAATTAAGTTTCTCACCATTGGATTACGATGTCCTGTTTGGGAACAGGACCAGGGCAAAGCTGCTACCCAGTGTGACCCACACATGGCAAGAGTTATGTGAGTAATTGGCCGAGAGTGTCAGACCTTGGTGTGACCCAGGAGTCCACGTTCCTCTGAAAGCCAGCACACGCAAGTGCATGTTTTCAGCCATGAACAGTTGGACCCATTTTTGTTAATTTTTCTGGAGTTGGTGCCTCTCTGACTCCACGCTCATGCCACTGGAAGCACCGAATTTGAACCAAAACCAGGTCAAACTTCTAAACAGCAGTGTTTGCAAATAACTTTTTCCCTCCTCCTTACTTGTTTTGGGAAACAGTGGAATCATTTTTGCTAATGCTTTTTGAAATGCCCAAGTTTCAGCGTGAGGTAGAAAGCAACAGGTATTGCAGATCTTGTGGTGAAGATTTGCAACAGTAAGGAAATTAAATGATAGATTAAGCAAAAAATACTGAAATATCTTAGTATGTGTCACTGCCTGCTCTAGGAAACAGCTTCTTGTGTGTATACACACATATATATATTTTTATGCGTATATTGCCCATTCTAACACAGAGCAGATAAACATTCTAGGCCACTCTTTGCCTAAATAAATAAGCTGACAAGTGTACACTGACATCATTATTTCACCTGCTAATGTTTATTGTTATTATCCACTTGTGTTGCAGTAGCAATCACATGGTAGTGACTTTTCCTAAAGCGCTTGCAGTCTGGAAGGATGCTCTAACAGAAAGAGACAGAGAAATATTGAACGATTACCCCACAGTTCATAGCATCATAACTGCATGTCCTTTTTCATTTTTTAGTGGTTTAGTTTAAATGCCATGTAGGCATCCCCTTCCTCAGTCATCCACAGCCTTCTTAGCCATGCTGCTAGGTGAGAGGAGAGGATGGCAACAATGAAAGCCTGAGCACTGGCCACTTCCAGAATATGCAAAACTTCTTTTTTGCATATTCATCCCTCCTCATTACTTTGCTCTAAATAACATGCTCAGCCTCATTACATTTTGCTTCCTCTTAATCATTTGCTAATGTGATATCTCTTGCTTCATTCAGTTCAGTCCGTGGTCTCTGGCTAGCTATACATATGCCCCTTCCTCATTTCTTTCCAAAAAGAGAAGGGCAATGTTTCATGGACTGGAATGTTATACTGAGTAGTAATTGCAGGCACCACCCATCATCACTTTTCATCTCATTGTACCATTCATATTAATTTTCTAGGTTGACACCAAAGTTGGAATGTTGATTATAAAATAAACACTGGCGATGGGTAAAAGTTAGGATTACTTGGAAATATGTGTTTGTATCCTATGGGACTCGGAGGTGAAAAGTATTTCTGCATGTCTTTGCAGAGACTTTTCTAGAGTTGCATCATTTCATTAGTTTTATATTTTTATAATTTCTTTGCACTGTTTTAAAATCCATACACTACACAGTGAACATATAGGTTTCTGCATGAAAAGGTTTCTGATCTGTAGCAGTTATTCTCATACTTCCATGTACTTGTTCTCTTGTTGCTCAACTTATATAACTGTATCTTCTATTAATTTTTTTTTATTTTTATTTTGTATGTCTATTTGTCCGTAGTTCTATTTGTCAGTATTTCTTTGGTAGTATGCTGAGAATTGAACTTTCTATTTTCAGTGCAATTAACATAATTTACTCAAGGTGAACTTCAGTACTGTTGTTCTTCTGGGTAGGACTTTGGTCAATGCAACCAAAATGGTACTAAATTTTTGTTTCCTAAAGTGTCTTTGAATTTGGTACCTGCTAATGTTCATGTATCCTCGAAGTATTTTACTGCTCTCAATTTTCCTTTCCCTAGTGGTACTGAATGTAGTAGATGTGAATGTAGATTATTTCCTCCCAACACCCCCCCAAACAATGTTATCTCACAGTGTTCCAAATTAAATCTAGCTGTGTTGTGGCCCTTGTTGCACAGGATGACAAATGGAATTGTCATAACGATCCCTTTTGTGCTATAGGTCTGTGAATTTTGAAAGCTTGTTTTATATTTCTTTCATGCCTTAGTTCTCTTGGCAGTTTCTCCCACTTTATTGTCACTTGAAAATTTAATTAATTCCAGATCATTAATGAAGATATTAAATCAAACCATATTTGGTATCTGTCCCTATATCTGACAAGAAACTTCTGATTCAGTAGATTTCTTTGTATTATTATCCTTTCCTCTGTAACAAACGTGGATAGTGCCTTCCTAAATCTTCATTTGCGAAGCCTAGCCATGATGAATGATTATCCTTTCCTGCATAGTTTCAATGGTTTGAAATTCTGCTAGACAGTATAACTTATCAGTCAGTTTATTTTTCACTTCAAATTCCTGCTACGAAAGGAAAAAAAGCCAAAGCACAGAACCATGTTCAAAGTATACATCAGTCATCCTTTCAGCTGTTTGCAAATAAACTTCAGCCCTTGAGCCTCTCAGAGCTGATGGGCAATGTCTCTGTGCAACCATCTCCTTAAAATGTGTAGAGCACATTGTTAATCCTGACAATTAATTTCAGGACCAGGATGACTGGTTTTCCTGAATTTCTTGGCTTGCTATTTATTTCCTCACTGGTTGTAGAAACTTTGCAGACGTTACAGTTCCATTGAGATGTTTGCTGTCTGAACCATCTCATATTCATCAGAGCTCTTCCAGGCTCTGGGGAAATTCATCAACGGTAGCAGGAGACATATCTTCTGTCCTGAACCTCTTAAATACCTGACAGTGCACATGTTTGCCTTATCATAATTTCTCTGATGTAAACTATTTCAGTCTGTCTCTTTTTTGGCATTCTGAGGTGAAATCCTGAGATGCTGGCACATGTGCTGTCCTCCTGCATCAATAAAAAGTCACGTCTCCTGTTGTCCTGGACAAACTTACTGCCTTTTTGTCCCATCCAGTCTGATGATCTTCAGACTTTACCTTCTTAATCATAAAATATTCTATGAATGCGCATCTTGCTTTTTATTTTATTTAATCCAGCTGTTTCTGGTTCTTACGAGCAAGTGCCTCTTTTTGCTGTGTTGCATCAGGACAGAAAAAATAAATTTCTAGAACACCATTTTATGTGGACGTGATCATTACATCTGGCTATGCATTGAACTGGCTGGAAAGTAAAACAACTAAGTACGTTGGTTGTGGTTTGGTTTTTTTCCCGCAGGTATAGTATGAAAAAACCTGGCATTTTATTTAACTTTGTAGGTTGTTACCCCCTTAGCTTGGTTTGGAGAACAGCATAATATTAAAGATTTTACAACATATCAACACCGTCTGAAGGTTTGCAGTTCTTTTTGAATGTATATAGGAACATTAATGCAGAAGAACAGTAGGAGTTTTATATTTGCTTATACAAAGAAAGATGTGGGAATATCAAACATATTATGCACTGATAAGTTTTGTGGTGAATTTAGATTATTTAATCTGAAATATTAAGTTGTTTTAAATTCTGGTATTTGGTTTGTTTTAATGGAAAAAAAATTTAAAAAGGAAGTTGTCTTACTTTTATTTCATACTTTTTCCCATTTCTGTGACATAATCTTATGCTGATAAGACTACACAAGTGTATTGTGTTACTGTTTTTTAAATGTTTTATGATGAAAAGTATATGTATGGCTTTTGTGTGGAATAGTAGAGATTTTATAAGTCTTTAAAACCCAGTTTAGTGGATCAATCAGAGGAATACAAGTTAATAATGCATTAGGCATTGCAAATCCAGGTGGAGTAAAAGCAATCCAAATATACTGTGGCAAAGGGAGCTCTCAAACTGTGGTACTATAAGAAGCAACTGGAATTTGCATTTTACCCTAGAACTTCCCTTTTTTTAATCTAGTCAAGATGTGTTGATAGCTCTTTCAGTATATTAGTGAAGTATTTTAATATTAATAATAGCATAACTACCAATGTTTAAATGTTAAAATAATCCTTTTTAAGGGCTTTGATTGAATGTGATATGAAATAAAAATACATGAGTAGGTTTTACATATAATTGAGAAAATTCTGCTTTTAACACAGCAGAACTGAACTGAGATTTTAATGCAATGTATCAAAGTGCTGTAGTAAAATTTTCTTATAAACATATGAAAAATAAATAATTTAATTAGTTATTTTTCTCTTTTCCATTTTCAAGGCCAATTAATTGCAATAGTGAGTCTCAGTGTCCTGTAATATCAGTATAGAAAGGGCATGAGGTTCTTCCCTTAAATAAGGCTGAGGCATTTTATTTGCTTGTCAGTATCTGGATTATATTTTGTCCTAGACTAGACTGGCTCTAGACATCTGACAGGAGTATTATATCTTGAAAAAATTCAAAACAAAATAACAACATAAAACCTCAGCCACCCCTCTCTCAGTCCCTGCCATGGCGGGTACATAACTGCCAGCCTTTTACGAGGTGTTAAAGTACAGTGATTATATTATCACAGCCTTAAAAAGAAAAAAATAGGCATTGTTAATTTAACCCTCAGTAATCTTATTTCACTTCACCACCGTTGCAGTCTACAGCCCCAGCAGATTTTTTTTTTTAAACCAGCTGTTGAAAATAATCTAGTTTAAAGAGTTCAGGGCTGAACGTGAGGGATTCATCATTATATATTTACTGTCTGAGGCTGATATAGCTGTAAGGTTTTTCAGATGCCATTGATCTATTGCGCATGTTCCCTCCCTGGGTTGCAGGACGTGCTTCTATTTGCATAAGGCCCTGGGCAAGGTTCTTTCTTGCATTGATTGGCCTGTCCAAGGGAGCCTGATGTGCTCCTGCATTGATCACCCTGTCTTTTCTTGGAAGGCAGTGTTATGCCGAGTTCATCTCAAACATTCTAGGGAGAATGGAAAACTCTACTGCAGATGTCTCAATTTTATTCAGATGTTCCTTTGAGTATAGGCCTTTCCATTTTTATTTTTTTTTCTGTTCCAGGATAACTTGGGTTTTTTTGTGGTTTGGTTTGGTTTTTTTGGGTTTTGTTTTTTTGTTTTTGTTTTTGGTGTTTGTTTTGTTTTGTTTTGTTTGGTTGGGGTTTTTTTGTTTTTGTATATGTTTGTTTATGTTGTTGTTGGTGGTTTTTACTTAATTTGGTTGCGTTTCTGCAGTTATAGTGCAGCATAGACCAGTGTACTGAAAAACTACATTAAATAAAATGGCTATTATTTACACTAATTATTCCATGCTGTGTTTTTCTTTCTTTAAAATAATGCCTATAGCCTCCAGCAAAAATCAAAAGTACTCTGTCTTCAAAGAGTTCACAGTTGTAAGTGGAGAATTAACCTAAAACTGTGTGTGCTGGTGTCTTTGCTTAGATTAATAGTCAGTTTGCAACTTGCATGATTTGTACTACATTTTCTTCAGTGTTAGAAAAATATGACACCTTGAGCATAAAACTGTGGTTGGATTTTAATTTTCTAGAAACATACTCCAAAATGGATCATGCAGGTAAATTGCTTATCAGACCAGTGACTGATCAGCTCGATGTTGATCAGAGAAGACAAATACTTTCCTAAAGTGTCCTTGGTGTTACTGACATGGTGTGTTGGGGGCTGTCTTTCCAAACCCAGGTTTAGCAGATGGGTTCTTGACTCACTCTGGTAGGGATGGAGCTTTTCAATGTCTGCTGTAATAACAACCCATAATCAGGAGCTCTGAAATCCACCACTGCAATTTCTGAGAGCCACATGTTTGTCTATGTGCCTAATTATAGGCAAAGTGCCTGTTATTATTGTCTACCAAACTTATTTCTGTGGTTAGAAAATGATTTTACACATATACTTTCCTGTAGGTAGAGGTGAAATGTGGTTATACCCAAAGGATGGCTCACACATAGTGAATAAGCTGACATGTGGACTTTACCAAGCACGTAATAGTACTGCATGTCAGTAAAAAATAAATGTTATGGAGGAGTTCCTCTCCTACAGAGCACTGAGCATCACAGAGATGTTCCTTTATTACTTTTAGAAAATGTCCTATGGATATTTTTGTGGATGCTGTAGAATTTTCTTTGAAGGAAATAAGTATTCAGAGATATACAGCTGAGATCATGTTAACTGAACAGCATAAATTGTGCAGGCTTTTTTTTAATCGCTTGGATTATAGTTTCATGTCTTTCACAGAAGCAGTAATGTTTTGCATTGTATTGTGATACTCTGGCTTAGGGAACATATTCCTTTGGTCATTTGGTAAAACAAAACTTAGATAAGTATAATTCAGGTAGCATATATGAAATTTGATCTTCATTATCATGCAAATGTGGTGAGAATGTAACATTTCCCAAGATGTCATTTTACTATTAGGATCTTTAGAAAATGGCCTCTCAAAGCCACAAAGCTAATATTCCAGAAGAAAGCTGTATAATACCTAAAAACTGTCTATCCTTATTCTATATGAATAACAAATGTAATAGGACAGGCCATTATTAAAATCACAAAAGAACGTGTTGACCTATTGGAACAGAGGATCTTTTTTGGTTTTTGCATTGATGATGAATTCTGAGCTTTTCATAGCATAGAGGATGAACATGCAAATACAGATTTCAAAAATCTGCAGGGGAAAAAAAAAGTAGGATAGTAACTGGAAATCTGTTCTATTTTGTTTCAGTATATAAATAAAATCGGTGGGTGTTTATACCAATAACTATTTTGTTTTATGAACTTATATCCTCTGCAAGCGTATGTATCTTGTGTGTCTGCATTGTGCACAGTCTGTGCATCTGCAACACTTACCATTTATTTTAAGCTGTCTTTTGCTGATATTTTAGTCAATGAATGTAGAAGATGGGCATGGGCTAAATATGGGCTAATCTCTTAAGTGGGAAGTGGAACTTCATTTTAATTCTGAAATAAAAGAAGAGCCTGAATATCTCATAGAAGCCCATTATCTGTATTATTCAGTTGAAGAAAAACACTGGACTTGTTTATATGTATGAGCTATGCTGGGCAACAAGACCCAAAAAATTTCTGGTAATAAAAGAGATCTTTTGCAAATTATTTCAGTTTTTTTAAAAAAAAAAAGATTGGGACACGATTGTTTATATGCAATTAAAATGAAGAAAAGAAATCTAATTTCTTCAGGTAGGAAAAATCTCTGGGGAAAAAAAAAGTATTTGTGATATGGATAGCATTGCAGTGTTAAACAGAGTGGATGCCTTAGAAAAACATGATGAAGATGTACATAGAACTTCCAGACTTTCAAATACCCTCCATGTATGTTGTGTAGTGAGATTTTTCTCAGTAGATATTTGCAGCCCCAAGTAATGAACTGAATGTGTTAAAATAAGTGTTTTGAATGGGTTTTAATAAACGCTTGATTGCTGGGCTTCAGGAATACAAGCAAGCACTTTTACTGGTAAAGTCTGAGTAAAATAAAACAGCACAATGTAAAAACGCAATTTTAAGTTTTCCTGTGAAAAATCTAACTTCCACGGCAAAAAGTGACATTTTTCTAATGCAGGGCTGACATTTTCCAAGTAAATAAAGAATGAAATTTCAGAGCCTGTGGTAATTTTAAAGTCTGTGGGTCTGGTTTATTTTTGTTTTTTTTTTAGTTTGTACAACTGTGGTATTTAGGGACTGGAAAAATTACAGAGGATGTCTGAAGTGTCATTTCTCTCCCATGTCGCTGAGACGTTTTCATTTTACAAGCACATTACTGAAGTTAAGAGATGGTTCTGTGCTGTTTTACTAGAGAAATCTTTTCAAAGTCCGGGTAGTGCTAATGTGACAGATACCATGGAGCAATTAAGAATGTTTTCTGTTGCTTCATTTCTACCTATATGATGGGTATATGGTATCTGGTCTTCACTCAAAAGCTTTTGATGGTCTTCCATAATGTGTGAGATACTGTAAGTGCATTTTTTAAAAGTCACAGTTTATGCTAATATTTTTTTTAGGTAAAATGAGGTGTTTAAATGACAAGGACTTGATCAAGAACTCCTCAACACTTGTGATCTGGTGCTGCAGTCAGAGGAGGGAATCGATAGAGCCTCCCTGTCTCCAGAAATGCTAATTTTCTGTCATGTTTGTATTTTTAGGAGAGGCTGCTTAACATCAGATTTAGTGAGGTTGCAGTTTTAGCCCTATTTTATTGCTGAAAGGGTAATGAGTAGGGTTCCTAACAATGGTGTGCAATAGAGGCAAAACAATTAGAATCATCCTGCTCTGCAGACTCTCGTGTTGCTTCCCACTGCCTTTTTTCTCCAGGAAAAAAAAACCAAAGCAACTGTTCTATTTAAGTAGAGGTTAAATCCTTTTTTGACTGGGCAAAACTGATATTTATTGAACTGTATAGCAGATAGTGATGGTTTATTATTTGCATTGCTTTGGATTACACTACTTTTGTATGTACAATATACTTTTATATTTTGCAGTATTCTGCTAAGTAAAATCTAAGTGAAAATTTTTGCTCTAATTGAGAAGCAAGTGCTACAGAAAAAAAGAAATTTGAAATTTCAGTCTCACTACATTTGGTAGATTTGCGTGAATATATGGAAAAGGGTAGCAAGTCTATAGTTTATAATTGCACAAAATTAAATTTAGTTATATAATGCACATTTCTTGAGATACCTTATTTTGAATGAAAAAAAATCTTTCTGCCTTCTATTTCTCTTTCATACAGACTAAAGTAACTTTTTGCAGTATAAACAAATATTTCTAAATCGGGTAGTTCAGGAGATGTATCCTGTAGGGAAAAGCATCTGCCTGCATTTAGTAAGCCAAATGCATACATGCATACACCACAGTGTGCTGTTCTGTGTGTCTCCCTGCATACATCTAATACATCTCCACACAGAATTACACGTTGTACACAGTACTAGTAAAAAATTTGTAGTAAGTTTTAGTGGACTAATTTTCTGTGTCATCAAAGACATATTGATGCTGGTAGTGCAGGATGTGTGTTTCAGTCCTTCCCTGCTTCCCCCTGACCTCTTTCAGATTGACGCACTCCCCTTCAATTACTCTTCTTCCACCCAGATGTATCCCAAGTGAAACTTTCCAGCCTGTCAGCAGCAAATGCTCGATGCATGCCCTTGCACAACAGCCTACATCCATCCCTTTCCTCCCTTTGCTGTTAAGCCAGTGCACCCCAGCCACCTGCTTCAAACCCAGGTCCCAAAAAACCCCTCCACTTTGATTTTAACCCCCCTTGCAGTGCAGAGATAATGAGTAATGCTGAGGAGACGTCAGTCTTCTGGTTCCTCTTTTCTTTTGCTGGTGTCACTCATGCCACACAGATGCCCGCGTGGAGCTGCTCCTTGTTCATGCACTCCCTGTACTCAAGCAAGCAGTTCATGGCCTGAGCTTTGGGTAAATAACAACTGCTTTTCTCTGCAAAATTAACTTTCGCCAGCCAGCCTAAAGTGTAACCTTGTGTCATATTTTCTGCAGTAGGTTGACATCCTCAGGCATGAGGGATCAAGTGGTGCTACGGCAAGCAACCTTGTCTTTTCCTTAAAATAGCTGTTAGCATCGTTGTGTTTGACAGGGGAAAATAATAAAAAATTTCTTAATATTTGCAGTATCTAATTGTACTTTGCCTTCCACCTCCTGGACTGTTTTTTACTGCGCTGAACCATGCTGGGGTTTGGGGGTGGTCTCCCCAGGTGGTAGCACCATCTCCTAAAACAATATTTATTGATAAAATATCCATAGATGCAGCATCTGCTGTAAATGCAGTTGAATGTTGCTAACTTTTCGAGAATGCTAAATTACTGCTGAAATCTAATGACAAAATCTTCTAAATACATTTTTATTTGGCTCCATTATGATATTAAGCCTAAATGTTTATATTACATTTAGAGATTTTAATGAATCTTACACTATTAAAGTTTTATCAGCAATTTTACCCTAATGGTTATTTTAAGATATCTAAATATGTAAGTACTGTCATTCTGAACCTTGTGTTTCCAAGCATTTATCTCTTGAATTAATACGTATTTGCTGCCTTCAACTTAAACAGGAATCAATTTATAATGTGTGTTGTAGTTTTTTCGTAAAAGCCTAATTATGTACATTTCTTTCTAAAATGCAAGGATGGTAATAAATGTGTATTAATGCTTTAGATGAAAAAAACAGAATACAAACATCTTGTGATCTGCATATATTTATAAATAGTCACACTTTTTATGCAAATGAAATTGTCAGGCTTCAAATTTTTGATTTTTTTTTTTACTCCATTAGGAGAGTGGCTTATTTGACATTTCTTTTAGGTCTTTTTATAGCGTTCGGGACTTTTTCCGTGCACCTAAAACTGGTGCCATCCTGTATTTTCTTTTATATGTTTTGTCTTTGTTTCCTTATTTTATTCTGTATACTTCATGGAAGATGAGAATGCTAATGAACATATGACGTATACCAACGTTCACAGTATGAACAGATAGCTTTCTGTCTTTGTCAAATGTTTATGCTGTAAAATGAAAAATTAAACAATCTCAGCATTGACTCCATTGTAATTTCAGTTCAAATAAAACACCTACTGAAGTTTTGTAGAATTTTTCCCATCAGAGAGAAATTATTGAGAGTGTAGCGAGACTAATTTTATATCCAAAGAGTAAAGCTTGAGGTAATTTGCTAGAAGATATAGAAGTTACCTTAGAAAATTGTTGATACTTGACTGTAATAAAGTCCAAATAGTGTTAACCTTCAATTAACAAAAAAGGGGGGGGAAGGTGTCAAAACACTCATTATAGGTTTAATGTAATTTATGATGGATTCAAAATCTTCTGTCTGTTCTGGCCACTCCGATCGAGCCCTTCAGGCCGTGCTGCCCGTATTGTGTATTCAGCAGTTCCTGTTCGACATCTTCACAGTGAGTGATTTTGCCGGGCTTTCTGACACCCGCTTTCATGCATGGCCTGCTACTTCACACTGAAATGTGGGGTTTTTTTTTTTGAGCTGCCTGCAATATTAAAGATGCCTCGGACGTGTCAGGCTCAGTGCATGTGTGTGTGTGCGCACGTGTACGTGCGCATATACATGGGCAGAGAATATAAGTGAATACGCTCGTGGACACACAAGCGCCGCTGTGCAGGAGTGCGGCATGCGGGGTCGCCTTCCCCGTAACATCCCTGTGGGCGGTCACGAACCCGCGCGGAGACACATCCCGCGCCCACGCGCGCACAAGAGTGCGATGCTCCCTCTCCCGCGGGCAGTCCCCGCGATGCTGCGGGGAGGGTGGGGGGGGGGGTTCTCAGCAACCGGTGACACTAGAGGGCACTGCTTGCCGTAGGTTGCAGCTTCCTTCTGGGACAGCGAGCAGAACTCTGCTGAATTCCGTAATCTTACTTTAATTAACAGTTGAATTCTTATTAGAAAGCCTAGAATGTTTAATTCGTTGTTGTTTTGATTTTAGCCTTGTGTTAATATCATAGATGGAGTCATCACCACTCACAGACAAATGCAGAATCAATTGTCCTAAACAGTAACAATTTTATTAAAAAACAAAACAAAACAAAACAAAAAAAACCCCAAAACGACAAACCAACCAAAAAAACCCACCAAAACCAAAAAAACCCACGAACCAAAAAAAACCCCCACCAACTTGAAATATTATTCTTGGCAAAGCCAGAAGGCTGGGTTTGCCCAGCGACGGGGTTTAGATCCCTTGCCTGCTGTGCTTTGAGCCAGCAAGTGTGATGCACAACGTTAGAAATGTGTCAGGGAGCGTCTTGACGAGTAAGGGTGATTTATTTCAGCAAAGGTCAAGAGAAAGATAAGCAGAGGACAAGAATAGGAAATTTAAAGAGTCCATCTTCTGTATGTGTAAAACATGTATCATTTACATTACCCTTGGAAAAATGTTTCTCAATTACAGAATACTAAATCACCTGAAGTGCTGCTCCAAGTTCAAATGTTTCTTCCATTTATGAGTTCATTTATTTTGGATGGGAGTTACAAAAGAGGTGGAATAATCAGGTTAATCAGGCTAATAAAACCAGCCATCATTTCACAAGCATCAGAAAATTAATACCAGTTTTAGACATGTTATCAAAATAAGGACAACTAAGCTCAGTGTGAAAAGACCAAGCACTGCTGTTAGCTTGCCCGTGTCCTCTGCAGTTGGCAGAGCACTGTAAGGAGTGCTGCGTGCTGAACAGGTTCGAAAATTTTCTTTTCTATGAAATTCCAGTACGCAAGTTCAAGAAATTAAGTCCTGTGTTTTTAAGCTGTTCATTGCTTAAGCCATGATTTGGGATCAGACCCTATAGCGAATCTTTTTTTGTTATGCCTCCCTGATGTTTAGCCTGAGTATTTCTTTCTAGTTAAGTGTTGCTGATTTCCAGTGAGTGTTTAAATTTTCTCACACCAAGTATTCATAAATGTATGTAGTTAACAGCTGGATTGCCTGATCCCTGTAAATGACCTGTTAGTTGAGGTGATGGCTGTTTGGTATAAATAAAGGTTTCTCCACCTACGAGTTCTAGATTTAAGACATTTGAAACATAATGATTGTCCTGCATAGGAAAAGTAATTTTTTAATAAACTTCTAAAATACTGCTCTAGCCAGTACTCAATGCCATTAAAAGGCAAGCCAGTATAACAATAGGTTGTGTTTTGTGCTGAGTGAATTGAAAGTATGGTGTTTTAGTCCAGAATAATTGCTTGCAAATGTTAAAGTGATTTTGAGCCATTCCAGTCCTGAGCAGTGTCTTTTTAAAAAGTGAGGTGAGTATATTTATTTCTGAAAAATCCTTCTGGAAGTTATTGCACAACTCCAGAGGACAGTGTAGTGTGTTTATTATAAATATGTAGGTTTCATAATTATTTCTATATGATCATGTAGTGTCTTGAACAGTCTGATTGCCTACCCAATGTTTAGTAATAGATCTGTCATTTAAGAGCAAGCATCACCTAGTTTTGCTTTATCAGTTCATAAACAAAAAGAAAAAGAAAATATGTTTAATCAATACAGAACAACTCTTTTTGCATTCACCATTTGGTAATTTGAAATCTTGTTTTGTACGTACTAATGGTCTAAAAGCAGTGAGATGCCAGAACTGCTGTAATAGGATTTTGCCCCTCCTGGCAGGATGTTGCTTATGGCTATAAAAAGTTAATTTCAGATCCTGATACACTTGCATTAATTTTTGAGACATTGGCTGAGTTTAGTACAGCAAAGAAAAACAGGAACACTGCACCACTACAGTGTAGCTACTTGTTTATTACTTCCAACAAAAGGAAGATTGTTAATATGCAGGCCACAATGACTAGGGAAAAAAAAAAGGTAGGAAACTGGCAGAAAAGGTCTCCCACATTTCTTGTCTTGAGAAGAGAAATGGGGAGGAAAAGGAGAAACATTGTCTCCTAAAGGCAATTTAAATGGGTCTTGGCATACTTGGGAGATCCTGTTTGTGCATTAAAATATTTAATGATGAAATTATAGCACATATCAAACCTTCCTGCTTCTGAATGAGGAAACAATCTTTGTGATTGTATGATTTATGCAGGAAAAACAATTGGTTTAGATTCTTATATGCACCATACTTCAGTAATGTGTTTATATTCTTTGGAGTATTTGCTGACAAAAGGAGCATGTTGTCTCTTCGTTTGCCGGTGAGGGATCTGTTGACTCCACAGCTATGTGAAAACCTCTCATCAGCACCTATTTTAATCAGCAAGAACTTTACTATAAATCATTATCAAAAAAAGCATTGTGCTACAATTTTATACCAATACATTTATTTTGAAATTAATAGGGAAAAATAGTACAGAGCTTGTGCTTGAGATGGGCTAATAAGCGTGCCCATGAGACTTTCCTTTTCAAGCACTAAATGAAAGCTTTTGCATTGCTAACAGGCTACAAAAGTTGCTTAGGTAATAAGACTCTTTTTCTCTTATCAGTAAAAAGGAAAAGGGGAGGGATGGGATGGCTCAAGGGATTGGTAATCAGATTACAAAGTCTTTCACTTCTAGGTCACTGGTTCAAATCTGTCCCCTGTTTAGTAGTGACCAAAAGCTGTTCCCATCTGATGGCTTTTCAGTAGCCTTTGTGCAATTCGTGAATGATCTGTATCCAATGCTTGGTGAAAATCACTCCTGGCCATTGCGTTGGGAGTCTCAACTGAAACCCTTTAAGTAGAAATAAATGACCTGTTCATGCATTGAAGGGTTTGTTGGGTTTATTTTCCAGAAGATAATTTTAATAAGTTAGTGGAGCAGTGCAGCTGAATCTGCACTGTCACAGCTGCTCTGGGCTACAACAGCAAACTCTGCTTTCCAGCACTGACACCGTCACTTCCCATTAGCATTGCTTTGTAAAAAGTTTTTACCAGCTTACTTAACAATTGGACTGATATCTCTTAATTTAAGCCACATGGTATCGCTTCAATCTATTTTCATATTAGGCTAGATGTTAGATTAGATAAAATCATACTTGAAAAAAACCTGAGAAGTAAAAAAGCAATTACTAAATTTATCTTAGAAGAAGTATCATACTTCTTAGTGAAGTTGATTTTGTCAGAATGTGAAAATATTTTTATTGATAATTTTAGTACTGCAGTAATGCTGTGGAAGCTGAGACTGCAACTTCAGTGGGCTCTCATGCTGTATGTAACTTAGACCACTACCGTTTGCTCAGATAAATGTTGGAAGAGCTTTATAAATTAAAAACAAGAGAAGACAGAAAATCACCCAGTACCTGAAAAAAAAAGCCCTTGCGAGTGTACATTTTCCAGTGCTTTCTGTTATGGTTGCTTACTGTCTGATAGTTAAAGAAAGGGCTTGCAGACTTTGCTCTTGTCAGCATTTTGAAGTACTATGTTCCTTAAGGTAGGGGTATGCAGGAGGACAGTTGTTGTAAAAGGAATGTAATTTCTTGTTCATTAATATATGAAACTGAAATGATGACTCTCTGCTATATGCTCATTTCTGTGGAAATCTCTGTGACAATTAGAGAATGTGTTTATGTCCATAGAGATGGATATAACCCATTTTAAAACTATGACTTTTTCCCTAAAACCAGCAGAAGTAAAACTGTGTTTCTTCTGAGACAACAGGCATGCCACATATATGATGCAGTAGATTTTTGCAGTAAATTTATACACAGCTAGGTATTTCATCAAATCTAAATGATATTTCATCAATACAAGCCTCATTGGATCAAATGAGTTCTATCATCCACCTCGTGTAAACTTTGCTGATAACACCTTAGTCTGGAAAAATAAAACACATGCACATGCTGAGCAGAGCTTGGTGGATACCAGTAAGTGGGAGGAACATTTAGCACAGGGCCAGCACAGGTCTTTGCTCTCTCGAGAACACATCCTCCAGTGCTGGCAGTAATCTGCCTAACATGCTTATAGCTTCACCTTTGAAACCTAAGCTGGAAGAGTATGCTGTGATAAAACCTGTGTACTGCAAGATATATTCATATCCATGTTTTGCAAGAATGGCTCAGATGGGATTTACTGCCACTATTTTCACAACTGGTCTTCAACAGCCAAGCTAGCTGGCCTGCAATGCAATATGATTCCCTCTGGAAACTGCAGCAAGTGCAGAAAAAGAAAATCCCAGACAATGTATTTATGATCCAGAACACAAAATTCTCACCTAGTGATGCATTGGTACCAGATGTTTCAGAAACCTGTGGGACATGGAGCAACTGCTGCAGTGTCCCACCAAAAAGCTCAGGCTGTCCCAGCTCGTGCAGGAGCAATGTGTCTCCTTGTCCTAGCACCAGAGTGTTTTGTAGGCTGTTCATAATGTTTGGCTCAAGCTTACTTGCACCTACATCTCTGACCCTGTTAGAAGGGGAGGGGAAGGAGTAGGATCTAAAGTTAGCAACACAAGAGGTGAGGTTGAAAGGGACTGCTAGCTTCACAGGGCTGTTTGGTCCAGGAGCACAGGTTTGTAAGCCAAAGCCATTCATTTCAGAAGTTGACACAAAGGTTATAGGGAGGAAAAATAATCTGAAAACATTGGCAGCACAGCTGTTGTTAAGCTCGAGAAAGCTTCCTTTCAAGTCTTTCGTGAACCTTCGCTCCCTTTCCACAGGGAAGGCTGGTTTTGTTCCAGTGCTTAGCTCAGGTCCTCTACTCAGAGGTGGCACCAGCATACGTTAGGAGTAGGCAGACCCAGAGTGGGTTCGGCAGAGTAAAGTTTGTCTATATTTCAGGGTTTTTTGTGAGTTCAGTCACTAGTTTACAAAGAATTTGGTTAAACTGAGATAACCTCCCAGTGAGGCATTTTTCCTGGTGTAATGATGCTTCTTGTGAAGTTTAAAAGGACTTTTATATGGCTGTAAGTGCATGCATATAGATTGAACTATATTGTGTTTTGGTACTCTGTGTGTTTCTAAACTGTGTTAAGAACTGATGCACTCCATTGCTACAGCCCCTCCCAAAGCACATAGAAGCCTTCAAGGTGCTGTGTCTGATGAATGGACTTATTTATTTAAATACTAGATATGCAGTCGGGGTGTCATCTTTGTAAAAGGACAGACATGGATACTGAAGATCCCAGAGATGAGAGCTGTGAAATGTATTTGGTGTCATGGTCCAGTTATGTGATGACTTTCAACTGATGGTGTGATACAGCCAAACTGCTTGTGGAAGTGGGTTGCTCATCAGACCCTGCTCTGCCCTGCATAAGCTATGGCGATTGTGGTGCTGGTAGTGAAATAAAGACATGGAAAGCTTGTCCTGGTTTGTTTCATCAGTGAAGAGAGCTGGAGAAAAAGGAGCAGAAATAAAGCTTGCAGTTGCTTTGTTTTTTAGTGTTGTTTATGAACCTTATGAGATCAGAGGGTCATGGGGAGTATCTTGCTAGTGATGTGTAATGGTTTGGAAATAAACACCAGGGGTGGCTCCAGCTGCCTTTTATCTAACTAAGTGGCTATTATGTATATTCTATTTAACTTATTTTAAAATTAGGCAAAAGAGCATACAGGAATGCTTCTCTGTATGCTAGGTGCTTAAACTTCCAACTGTGTGTTCACAACCAAACAAAAGGAAAATGGTTCTCTCTCGAGGAGCTTATAATTTGGTAGATATATAACACAAAGCAGGCATGAAATGCTGTGGGAAAGAGGGACTGAGTTCCTCCCTTATCTCATGTTTTTAACATTTTAAATTTTCATTGATGAGGGCCAGAATTTGCAGATTTCACTCAGTGTGTTTTGCTTTCCATGATATCTCTGAGTTCATTTTTTTTAGGTGGGACTTCTTAAGTAGGAAATTGTAAGCTCTTAGCTTAAAAAGATGGGCAAGTAGTTGAATCCACAACAGGCCTGTCTTCAAAGTACACTGACTAGAAACTGTGAAGAGTGTGTGCAGAAAGTTTAGCAGACATTGCCTTTGCTTTAGTAGAGTGGTGGCTGATTTTCACGGTCCCGTGGCATCCTGACAAACTCACTGAAGACCTCATGGTCACAAGACAAGGTAGCTATTTCTTCAAGTCCTACCTGGTGGACCAGAGACATTTACCATGTCTGGGGTAAACTGCCTGGGGTTGCCCAGTGGGTAGGGTTGCCCAGTGCTCTCCATGCCATCCCAGCTTGCCCACTGGTACAGTCTGGTTTCAGAAGCCAGCCTGGTTTCAGTGTGGCCTGGCTCATAGCTACAGGAAAGTCTGGGTCTGGCAATCTGAGTGCAACCACCAGAGACAGAGTCTGATACAAAATTTTCAAGAGGACTTCTCTGTTTCCTAACAACCTTGAAAATAAACATGTAACACACTTTAACATGCCAGTCTCTCTTCGAGGCTTTTGAGCACAAGAGCTTGGGTTATTTCACCAAGGAAGGACTCTGTGTGCTAAATGAGTACACTCCTACTTCGGAAGCTGGGAATATTTGGTGCTTTTGTGCAGCATCCATTGTCCTCACACTCAGGCACAACAGCAAATGACAGCATTCTTTATGCTAAGAAATGACACTCCTTGTTCTTTTGTTACCTGACATCACTTCACTGAGCGGTGTCATAAGTAGTGGAGGGTGATTTGTGGTGTTTGATGAGCAGGCTTGTGCTGAGGGCAATGCAGAGCAAGTAACACACACCAGTCTCCTAGAGGATTACTCAGAAGTAAGTTATGTGAGCAAGCTGATGACCAGGTTGGTGCAGGATCACTAAACAGGTCAGAAGGAGGAACAGAGAAAGATGTCATGGCAGTGAGATGGCATCCCAGACCCCTGCCACATTTCCATGTCCAAGGATGCTGTGGTGGAAGTTGTGTGTTGCTGCAGATGGAGAGGAGGTCCATGCCCAGGTCTCTGGAGGGTGGAGGGTCTGGGCTTCCTTTGCCAGTACAGCTGTGACTGATGGCTACTGGCACAGGACATGGACTAGTCACTTAATTATGAATGTGTGCTGTTCTGTCCTGTGAATTGGAAGATCTTTTTCTGAATCATTTGTTTTCATTCATTTTTTTCTATTATATAAAACTGTATTTTACATAGTTATACATCTTTTAGGCTAGTTCACAAAACCCTTCAGCATATGAAGGATTTTCTCCTCCATGGAGGCTTCTTAGCCTTGCTGCTACTTCCCTATCTTATTGGTGGGTGGAAAACCTTGTTTCATATCTGATGGCATGTCCAATGTCTGATAAAGAGGGCTGATGAAAAAAATTATCCAGTATTTTTTCTTCTGCTTTACTGTTTTTTCAGACTTTGAAGATGTCAGTCATATTGGGGTTGAAACTAGATGTTCTCTAAGGTCCTTTCCAACCCAAACCATTCTGTGATTCTATGATATTGTCATCTGCTTTGTATAATTTGGGCTTCTGCCACATATGCACATACTTTTTTTGGTGAAGGAGCATGCAAGCAGCAGCAGCATTTTAATGGGAAAGAAGAGGGAATCTACTGTGCCACTCTTTTGGCAGCCTGCAATAACAAATCACAATTTGTCATTCCCTAACCACAAAGAAAGTTAACTCCATGAATTTGTGTGACCTCAGAAGCTTCAGTTTACATACCCTGTTGCTTCAGAGACCTTGTCTGTGGAGAAACTTTTCCTTTCTGAAGTCACTTGGAGATTGCAAGAGTTGAAGCTGAGGCTTCAAAGGACAGGAAGAATGAGTGTTGTCTTATTCTCTGGCTGAAGTGGAAATCCATCTGTCTGTGTTGAAATAACAAGGGTGTCAGACTTCATGTCCATCTGTGAGATGCTGGGCTTAAGATTCACCTTTTCTCATTTTCTGTTTGTTTTTTTTAAAGTCTGGCCTCCTAATAAAAATTAATACATAGGCTGATATGTTTGTATACATGTATGATAAAAGTGGAGCAACTTCCTAAATAAATGATGAGTCCACAGCCAACATCTAGAAATCTGTAGAGCATTTGCCCTCTTGATTTTAAACCAGTGCAGTACTCTCTGTTTCTGTTGATATAGAATGAAACAAGGAACCTGGCTATTTCCTTGAAAAAAGCACCAGCATGAGATTTGCAGAAAGCTGTAATAAAAGTTTTCCATGTACCATTCAAACAGAGTCAATGAAGAAGTAATGCCATTTTACCCTGTTGTATTTGATACTTAACATGTAAAAACAGTTATTTGCTTGATTGTTTCACATTCATTTCACTCATATGATTATTCACTTGTAGACTGAGTTCTGGATTTACACATTTATTGAAACATGAGAAAATTACTTCCATAACTTACTTCAGGCCATGTTTTTCATTAGATATGAACCATTACCTTCATAATGGTAAAATATCAAAACAAAACACCAGCCCCTTGTATCATTTAATTTCCAAGCCTTGTCTGTTATTAGTTGTGTTACACACTGATTTTCAGTAGCAGTTTATTTCAACTAATTTGTCATCTCAAATATTTAGGGTCAATGTATTTTATTTAACTTTATTTGAGTAAGAAAAATTCCAAGAACCTACTTATTCTGGTTCAAAGCATTTAGAGGTTTTCACCCCACATGATGCAAAACAGAAACCCAACAAGACAGTCTGAGAGTAAACAACTGGTTTTATTAATCCATTTTATAGGCATATGGTGTTTTTAGATACAGTAAAACTGGTCCATTGTAATTTAGATGATGTTCAGCTCAAGCAAGTACCTTAGGAAGAAGAACCTGGTGTGCAAAGGGTTTATTTCTGTCCAGCCCTGCTTCCTATTCCATCTGAAATCACTCAAAGAAACAACTGCAGAGAGGCTGACCAGGCTTGAAGCCCTGGGGTTGAAAACAGTGGCGGTTTAGAGCCAGACTGGGGAGCAGATGAGTGTCTTTGCCCTGGAGCAGTTGCATCCCTCAGATGGGTGGACCAGATGGCTGAGGTTGGTATCAGCATCAACAACCCAGCTTCTATCTGCTGCCACCCTTCAGCAAAACCCGTACAAGCTGTGAGCTACTGCAATGAGTCTGACAGACAGCAACTGGAGGAGTCGTCATAACTCAGTCATCTGTCTGCACCCCGAGACCCTGCTCCTCTCTAGTCTGGAGATTCCTACAACTCCTGCCAGTAGCAAGAAAACTGGTGGGGTTTGAAAACTTACCAATATTTCTCAGTGGTAGGTCTCAGGCAGCGTTCAGCACCTCGCTCAGGTGTGACAGGGTGCCTCTGATTAAATGTCAGTTGGGCATCACTGCTGGGAGTCAACTGTGCATCCAGTGCTCTTAAATGCTGTTAACTGTCCTAATGGCTTCACGACCAGGCTGAAAGTCTGGCATCTGACCTACATTTAAACAAGGAAATGTGTTCAAAATGATGGCTTGTGGTTTCTCCAAATACAGAACTGACTAGGGCTGTGAAAGTCCCTGTGAAAGCTAAACTCAGGAGACCAAGTCTAGGGCAAGGGGCTGGGCACTCCCAATTTCAAGCAGAGATGTGTTCATGTCATTTAGAGAGGTAATGCAGCCTCCTATGAGAAAACCTCCTGCATGTCTGTTAAAACAATGCTGCTTACACTGTTGCGTTATAAATCCAGAGCAACAAAGGTCCTCTGCTGTGCCAGAGTTTTAGGCATGATCACACACTTGCATCATCTTGCACTACCCAAATCCGAATTAACTCTGAGTAAAAAATGAAATAGTTTAGTGAACTACGTGGATTGTTCGAACATGATTTTCCTGTAGTGTACGTACCCAAGCTACCTTTAAACAACCCAGCTTAAGCATCAGATGCTCCTCAGCATTAGCTGTGCCAAATACTGCGCATCCCGTTTGGGGGAGAGGGACGGGTAGGCCTGTAGGATCCCCAGACTGGTGGGAGGGTGGGTAGGGCAGTCCCATTTGGAGGGCCGGGGGTGGGCAGTGTGGGGAGGGGCCTGTGGTGACACGGTGTGGGGGAGGGTAAGGTTAGGGTGGGTGGTGGGTTTTTCTGGGGTTTTGGAGGGGTTTAGGCTGGGCTGGGGCTGTGGGAAGTGCCCGAGCCCCAGGTAGGTGTCCCAGGAGGACCCCTTGTCTGTGTGCCCGCCCCACTTGGGGGTGTGTCAGGATTGCTCCCTCTTCCGGCATTGTTGCAGTGAAGGCGGGATGTGCTGGGCTTGGCTCACTTGCAGCTTCTGCCCAGGAACAGTTTGTTTTGGAATTATAGCATCTTGGAAGGGTGTTTAGGGCAAGGGAATGTCTTTGGGTTTGAGTGTAGGAGGCTGGGGGGAGAAGGTAGGGAGAGAAAGGCTCATCCAAATCATTTTAGTGGGGAAGAAGCTTGTGTGCCCTTATGAGGTTGCAAGCTGTTCTGGCGGTGGTATATGCCTCCAGTAGGGTCTCCCATGCCAGACAGGTCAAAACTGAAGGGTCAGATAAAATGTGTCCATGAGCAGGATGGGCTCACCAGCCTTCCGGCAGTCATCCTAAGAGAAGGACAACTCTAACTCCAAACCCGGGCAGACAGAGCTTGCTTAGCCCTATAAGGCCATCCATCCAAGAGAAGGATACTCTAATTAAACCTATGTCCTGAGGACTTCACTGTCACTTTCCAAGCTTGCCAGGCCCTGGCAGATGAAACTTAGGAGTAAAGGGTGGGACCAGTTCTGCGCATACTGTGCCTCACCTAAAAAAAATCCATTGCACAGGTTCAAAGGATATGTCCACATTTGTAAAGCCCTGTAGCAATAGATGAGGGACGAAACGGCAGGTGAAAGGTGCACTGGAAGCCGCAGACCCAACCCTTCATGCAGGAGGTTCGGGACATTGGTCGCCTGAGACTGCCCCCGGAGATGACAGTCTTGTTCAGCAACATCCTGAATGACCAAGCAGCCTTTTTGAAGGAAAACACTGCTTGCTCCACTCGGAGAGGGGCCTAGAAAAGGTGGTCTAAACAAAGCTCATCTCCACCCTTCACCCAGTTGGTTAACCGTGGCCAACAGGCATCTTCTGATGCGGTCGAATAAAGATAAAGAAACAAAGGCATACACCTGCCTTCAAAGGTGTATCCAAATTGACACTCACATGCTGGAACATCAGAACCATGCTTGATGCTGTGGATAGTGGACACCCTGAGCATCATTCTGCTCTAATTGCTTACGAACTGTCACGACTTAACATTGACATTGCTGCTCTCAGTGAAGTTTGTCTCCATGAGGAAGGCAGCCTTAGAGAACATGGTGCCAGTTATACACTCAGATAAACCCAGAACTGAAAGTCATCTTTCAGGAGTTGGCTTCATGATTAAAAACTCCATTGTCTCTAAACTTGAAAATTTGCTGACAGGTCTTTCCGATTGTATTATCTCCTTATGCCTCCCACTACACAACAAGCAACATGTTGTCCTCTTTAGTATATATGCCCCAACTCTCCAAGCTGACCATGCTGAAAAAGATAAATTTTGCACCGACCTGCACTGCCTTACACAAAAGGTTCCTGCAGATGAAAATATCATAATCCTTGGTGATTTCAATGCCAGAGTAGGAAAGAACTCTGAAGCCTGGAAAGAAGTATTAGGCAACCATGGTGTTGGAAACTGCAACGATAATGGATGCCTTCTGCTAGAGTTTTGTGCGGAGCAGCAGCTCACCATCACCAACACTATCTTTCAGCAGAAAGATAGTTTGAAGACAACCTGGATGCATCCTTGATCCAAGCATTGGCACCTCATTGGCTATGTCTTGGTGTGACAGAGAGATGTTTGTGATGTCCATCATACCCGCGTGATGCCCAGTACAGAATGCCAAACAGACCATCAACTTGTGCATTGTAAACTTGACTTCTACTTTAAGTTCAAACCTAAAAGGGATGGTATTCCAAGGAGGAGACTCCAGGTTAACAATCTCCAATCAGCCACAGTGAGAGACAGCTTCCAGGTAAATCTTAAAACTGGACTGGAAGATCATTCCATAGATCCCTCTCCGGAAGCGCTTTGGCAACATATTAAAAATAGCATTCTGCAGTCCTCTGAAGAATCCTTAGGGTTCTCCTTCAAGAAAAACAAGAACTGGTTTGATGAAAATAATCAAGAGATTCAGGAATTGTTGGTAAAGAAGAGAACTGCTCACCAAGCACACCTTTCTCAGCCATCTTATTATATAAGAAAAGCAGCCTTTCGTCTTGCATGCAGGAAGCTCCAACAGAAACTTTGAGACATCCAGAACAAGTGGTGGATCAATCTAGCAGAAAAGATCCAATTATGGGCAGATTCGGGTGATTACAGAAAATTTTATGAGGCTTTGAAAACAGTGTACAGACCTACACACCAGGTTCAAAGCCCTCTACTCAGTGCAGATGGCCAAATGCTTCTGACAGATAAAATTTCCATTCTGAATCGATGGTCTGAACACTTTCAGACTCTTTTCAGTACCAACTGTGTAGTTCAAGACTCAGCAATTCAGTCCATCACACAACAATCAGTGAAAAATGAATTGGGTATTGTCCCTACTATAGGAGAAACTCCGAAGGCCATACAGCAGGTGAAAACTGGCAAGGCAGCTGGGGTTGATGGAATTCCACCTGAAGTCTGGAAACATGGGGGCCAAGCACTCCATGCTAAATTTCATGAGTTTGTGGTGTGCTGTTGGGAACTAGGCAAACTACCATCAGACCTTTGAGATGCAGTCATCATCACCTTGTATAAGAAGAAAGGAATTAAATCAGACTGTTCAAATCACCATGGTATTACTCTGCTCTCCATTGTTGGCAAAATCCTGGCAAGAATACTCTTGAACAGACTAATACCCACTATAGCAGAAGAAATTCTACCTGAAAGTCAGTGTGGTAAGGAGAAAAGATAACGCAGAAAGAACCGCGTCTTGCCAATACCACCTAAGGGGACTTTCTGCTGTGCCTTTTGCAACCGGACTTGTCTATCTCCCACTGGCCTTTTTAGCCATCAGTGTGTTTTCAGCAAGCGTGGGTAGAGTCCTTCTCAAATCTTCGTTCACGAAGCCTAGCCATGATGATGATGATGACATACCCAAGCTACCTTTAAACAACCCAGCTTGAGCATCAGATCCTCCTCAGCATTAGCTGTGCCAAATATCGCACATGCTAATTTTGGATGCTTCTTGGCAGTTTAAGCAGACCCTTGTGGAGCTCCACATTCCTAAGACCAGACTGGTTTTTATTCCATATATTAGAGGCAAACCAACAGCTGCCCGCTCCTATCAGCAACATAGGAACATTAACACTTACACTGATTAGGCTTCATGTTCTTTTCCTGGATGAGATACGAAGAAGCTGTTGACCCTTCAAAACTTGATTTTCATGTCAGTGAGATTTCCCCAGTTCAGATCTCCAATTCTGGGACAGCAGACTCCTGCTGTCAGGAGGTAGTCCCAACTGGCTGACTCCAGGTAGACTCATCTGCTCCAAACTTCCTTTTCTGACCATCAATGCAGTTCTCCAGCAGTGCAAAGGCTAATATATCAACAACCTTCACTGCTGAAATATCTTGAGATGCAGCAAAAATGGGATTAGCTATTGTTTAGCTGAGCTTTTGATGGGAAGAGCTTCACCAAACTCTCTTGTCTAATTTTGATCTGCAAGGAAATTATCTGTGGAGTGCCAACATTTTGTGTTCCAGATGGTGCAGGGTGCCTCTGCCACCAGATTGGTTTGGTTTCCTCTGTTGTGGGCAAGATGTAGCAGACCCATTCAAAGATTTCTACTGCTGTGGTAGCATACCAGTTTAGGTTACATGATGGGCTTTCTGTTACGCTTCGTTTTTGCTGGAGAAATTGCACAGAGGTTTGTGAGGTGAGCCAAAATTCCTCTCTGTAGCCCTCTCACACACTTAAATCACCCATGTTTGGGAGCTTGGTGTTCTTCACATTATTACAGGTCCTCAAAGGCTTTTCTCTAGTAAGTTCCCTGTCGTGACACACTAGGGTCAAGAGAAGCGGAGGAATTGCATTATTATTTAATTAATAAATAATAATAATTAATAGATAATTATTTAAGGAAGCTGAGCCCTGAGGCTTTTGTATGAGAGAGCCATGCATGTTGCTTACACTGTTCACAAATATTACCAGCAGAATTTTATGTACAGGGTGTTTTCAGTTGTCAGGGTTTTTTTATGACACCTACACTTTTTCTAATCTTGAGTGATTTTAGATTTAAATATTTTTCTAGTCATGATTAACTTTAAAAACATACAGCCCCAATGTAAAGCGTGCATGGAAATTTTCAGTAGAAGTTCTGCAACAGAAATTATTTTACAGTGTGAACTTTGAGGAGTCCTAGACTCCAGATGCTCTAAAGCAATCTGTTCTAATATGTTCATGTGTTATTATTACTGTTGGAGTGTGGTTTAATGATGTAGAAAAGTATCAGAGTTGTAGAGGTAACATCCAATAGATCTTTGAACAAAATATCAGAAAGTACTTGTCTGTGGTTGTTCTTTGGTTGTATCTGTGCAGATGTCTTCTTTCACTGTTTAAAAACTACTGTTTATCAGAGGCTTTGTCTACTGCAAGCATGGATTTTATCATGTTTGTGAATTCATTTAGGAAAATTTATTGTTGTTGCTAATTGAAAATGAGAACTAGTGGAACTTTGTATTATTTATTATTTTGGCTTTGTGCTATTCAAGTGTAGTTGCTCAGAAATTCTAATCCCTAATTATAATATTTTATGAGGGCTTGAGTATCTAATTCCCTTTTAAAAACATGACATTATTTCAGAAATTCAGGGATTCTGTTCAGGAAGCGGTGAAAGGTCTTGGGAATCCCAGACCAACGAACTTGAACTACAGACATACTTCCTGGTGAAGCATTTTTCCTAGTTGAGGAGAGGCTCAAGTGCTGCCACTCAGACAGACTAGTTACTTGATATGTATGAGACTGAGTGAAAAGAGGGCTGAAGAGCACGTTGGAAGACCACAGGCACATAGCAAGCTCCAAGGAGAGCATGCGAAGTTACCGAGAAAGAATCTGCAAGTCTTTTTGAAAGTGCTAAGTAAAAATTGCCCTCTTGCACACCATTCCTGTCATGTGATTTCTTCTCTCTTCCCATCTACCATTGCTTTTACAATATTGCAATGTCCAGCTGATGCTGTTTTGATCCATCAGAATTTCTACCTCAAACTCATTCCACTTTTGGAAACTGCAGAGAATATTTGGAGTGGGGCTTCCAGTTGTTTCCTGTGAAAGGAATTCAGTTTGCAGATGCCAAAACATCTTAAAGTCTCAAAACACTATGATGGAACTAGAGATGGTGGAGGACTTGCATCAAAATTATATTGCTCCAAGCCAAATGCTTGCTGTCAACATGGTTGCTAAAACTCAGTGCATACCATGTAAACAACATGCCATGACTGAAATTGCAATGGAAGACAGAGTAAGTAGCTGAAAGTTTTTTCAAAAGTTCAAGGGAATTAATATTTTTTGTTCATTTTTCAATCCATTTTTCCTCATTCCTAATTATAAGCAACTCAGAAGAGTAAGTATTCCCCAAATATGAAGTAATGGTTGTTGATTTGATTGTCTGAGCCTGTAAAAATAAAATAATATTTTAACTTCCTTTTGCCTTTACCAGAGTTTTGAATTTTTGGCTGGTTTAAATACCTGTTAGAACAGATATAAAGGATATGGAATCAATGCTGCAAGGATTTACTCTGACAGGCCATATACCTAAAGTCTAACTGGGATATTCATAGATTTTTGTATTTGCAGGATCAGGCTTCTGAGTCTGCTTTTAGCACACTGATGCTTTCATTTGACAAGGGTGTTATGCTATGAAATATATACCAAAGGTATATTTCATCATCTGTGCCAGCTATATATACATGCTAAATATACTGTGTATGTATTATATGTATGAGCCTATGTTTTATACACATACACTACAGATAATAAAAGTATCATCCTTTTGTCATTACAAAGTTATGATAACTGTGTAATATAAACTTACAGAGGATTGCTCTCTGACTTTACAGACAGATTAGCAGTAGAATACTTATTAAATTGACCAATAAATGAGTAATTATTATGCAATAATTTAAGGAGTGCATTTTTAGGGAATTTCAAGTTCTTGCATATATAACTGTTAGAGCTGAATACTTCTGCAACTAGATAATTGACATTTTCCCTTCCAAATGAAGGAGCAAATTTTCAACCACTGGCATAGAGAAGACTTTCAAAAGGATGCTTGAGTGCTTTCTTGTTTCAATGAAAGCACTCTTGTGCTTTCTTGTCTACAACTTGTCCTTCTAAGGGAATGAAATACATAGTGTTGATATATGTTTAATAAGTTACAAAATCAAACTTAAATATCACTGCAAAGAAGGAACTCAAGCGCAAAGGTAAAATGGAAATACCTAAAGAGAGAAAATGGTTGGGAAATTCTAAAGGATCCAGAGTGGTGTGTTAAGTGATACATGAGAACCAGTTTACATAATAGAGAAGTGCCAGCTTACCTACTTCTGGCAGTAATGGAATTATTGGAAGAAGGAGTGTAATGACAGAGTGAGTGAAGCTGTAAACCATCCAATGAAGGGGTTCAAAGAGAAATGTCTTCTTGCAAAATCTATTCAGCTAAGAATAATTTAAGATTTGAAAATTACTAAATAATTAATTAAATAATTAATTAATTAGATAATTCTTAGGTTGTGAAAAATTCTCGTCTATGAAATTCACTGATGTACAAAGAGTATAAGGCATAAAATGAACTTTAGACAAAATCTGTAGGCCTTTGTTTCAGAAAAAAAAAACCTTATTCTGAATAAAAATACCTAATTTTTGTTACTTTTAGTAGCCTGTGGTCTATTAAATATCTTCAGTTTTATTATGTCCACCTCAAAAGACTGTACAGGCTGTGTGGAGTAGATTAGTCTTGTAAATCTTGCATCCCATATCATCCTTCCCTTGGAATTTGGAACAACTCTGTAGTTATGTCAAATTTGAATGGCAGCTGGCTGCTATGTTGTTTTTCAGTGTGAATGTATTTTACTCTAACAAATTTATTCCGCTGACTTAATTTTTAAAATTTATATTAATTCAAAACTGGTTTTAGAAAAGATAAGTGTGTTTTAACTGTGAGGTATCCATTCATTGAATCTTTGGCATTTGTTGAGTATTGAAGCATCTATGGCCAAAAGCACATAGGCTTCCTGTATCTTCTTCCTAGGTAAATTATCATCCCTGATAAGAGGGTCTGCTTCTTGAGCTTAACCTGGATCTGTTCTCCTTGATTATTATTATCAGTGAATGTCCTGTTGTAGCAGGGAGCTTGAGCTGTTCTGATAGAAGCTAAAGTGTCCTGGGTTTGACATACTCTGTTTTGACATTTCTGTGTCACTTAAAGATGGACACGTTAGACTAGTTGTTTAAGTGAAGGTTTTAGCCTTGATCCTTTCCCTACTTGAGGTATTGTTTTTGTCTCTTTCTTTCTAAGTTGATTCGTAAGGGCATGGATGCCTACCAAAACTTATTTCTTCTGGGCTGGATGTAAGGAAATCTGTAACTAAAGCTCAGTTAATCCCTTCGATCCCTCTTTGCTGCTGCATCCGTGAGACCTTATCCTGACCTTAGCACTGTGGCTGAGTTATCAAAAAACATCACATTGTCAGCCTCAGTCTCTCTGCTGATCTTTATGAAGAGAATACCATTCTGCAGGCATCCACAAAGCTCAATGGCAAGCACCAGGAGCATGTTGGGTATTGCATATTATTTCCTATGTATCATATATGATCTGAAATGCAAAGACTGCGTGTACCATGTGAAGAAAGAGTAGGAAGAGATGCTGATCAGTGGCTGGCAGTTCTTCCATGTGCTTAGGGAAACTGAAAATAGCAAACCTGAGCTAAGTCTAGAAAGGAAAAAGGGAACTGTACATTTGTTTTTTCTTGAGATTTGAAGAAAAAGGTGATTTTCTTAGATGAACTGGGTGACTAGTTTTTGAAACAGAAATGCAGGACACAATAGCTTGAGAAAAAACTGCTTTCCCAAAGCAGAGCATATTTCTTCCCTTTGATGGTCATTAGAAGTGCTTCCGAATACCAGCCCTTCATGGAAGAAGTCATACTAGAATACTAGGAGCTGGTGATGATTTTAAGCTTCCCCCTGTATGTAATAATTCCAAGTGATTGGTAGGTATGTGGGCTTCAAGAACAGTGAAATTTTTGCACCTTTGCTGTTTAAATCAGTGTTTTGTACAAGACAGTGTAGCCAAATGAGTGCTGGAATACACAGCACTGGAACAGGAGTATTAGTACGTACAGTGTGTTTCAAAAACTTATTTGATGTACAGCAGGGTTTAAAGCAAGTTGGGTGTGTATTGCTGACAAGTCTTCTTTTTAGAGATGGTCTCTTTCAAAGAACTTATTTTCTGGTAAGAATTTGGAGCCACTCTTATGGCAAGGACATGGAACAGAGGGTTTGGAGGTACAGCCTGTATGCTGATAAGCAGTTACTAGAGCGTGAACAAAGAATGCCTGGTTTTAGAAATGTTGTATGTGTTGCATTTATCCAAAAAGAAGCTTAAAAAAAAAGTAACTTTAATACATACGCAGTATAAAGACACTTGTTGCGAAATGCTGGTGTTATAAGTATAATTTATTATGCTTTCTTTGATCCAGTGTTACAAATTAGGGTCACTCATGTCAGGAGATTAAAACCTTTTTGTCTCTCTTTGATATCAAACTATTCTTTTCCAGTCCCTTTTATCTTGCAGAGCAGTGCTGAATTCCACAGCATCTCACTATATCACTGGTGTTACTTGCAGCAATCATTTAATTGATTTTAGAACTGATATTATTTAGTCATAATGTCATTTACAACAACAGAGGCTCTTTAATATCCTAAAAATACTGAGAGGCTTTGGAGTTAGCTAGGTAAGCATATGTATAAGAGAGACCACAAAGAATTTTGGGACCATGGTGTGAGTGCAAGATAGCCAAATTGGATAGAAAAAGAAAAAAAAAAAAACCAAGTCAAAGTAAGATTCTACATCAGAAAAACTACAGCAATCTACTGAAAATTAGTAGATGATAGTCATGAGTAGCTTACAGTGAACCACAGGTATCAGCTTCCCTGAAGCACTGAAATAGGAACTTGGAGAAGCTTGTAAAAGGTGTCCTCAGGGAATCTTCCATTTTTTCACTATGATGCCTTTAATCCTAGAATTGTCAAGCCACATGGAAAATAATAGGACTGAATAGTTCAGTCAGTTAAAAGTTAGTATTATTTCTTTTATCAAAAATATTAGGTGTTTCTGGAGCTGTTAGGATTTGTATAAACTTTAAAACAAGTGATGTCAAGTACTGATTCTGTATTGCTCTTTCTTTTTTTAATTTAAGATCATTATCTCTGACTAAGCAGACTCAATTCAATAGAAAGGATGAATTTTAATCCATTATTTTTTAACAGATGATTCAACGAGAGGCAGAAGTAAAAAATAAGGTAACTGCTGTGGCGTTGACAGACTCTGTTCACAATGTGTGGCATCAAGAAGTTGGAAAAACTATTAGAGAGTGGATGCGAGAGGTAAGGCCTATTTTTTTTGAAGAGTTAGAGTATATACATCTGTATATGGCTCACTAAACGTCTGTTTCTGTTGACCTTTTCTGGTTTTTTGGGTGTGAAATCCAGCACATTACAGGACTGAGGAAATCACGTATCCATACCAGCCCCTAAAATAACCAAGATTAAAGCCATTTCTGAATTTCAAAATTATAAGAGCTAAGTCCAGTGTTTCTTCCTGCTGCATGGCAATACAGAGACATACTAAGGAGGTCTTTGCAGTGCCTGATATCTGGAGCAAAGTCCTGGGTGCACTCTGCAAAGCCCCTTTAAGCTCTTCGTGACTCAGTTTGATGATTTGCACAGCTGGCAAAGTATCCTTTCTCTCAGCAGTTTTATGATATGTAATTACTTCTATAGTGCTCCGAAGGTTTCATACTGAAGTATGGGGTACTGACATTTTAAAAATCATATTTTTTAAAGCAAGAGCAGCTAAACTACTCTTTATGAGTCTTGTCCTCACCAGGTCAGGCTCATCTCTATGTTTTTCTACATTCCCATGGCAGAGCACTAAAATAATAGGTGCCCAGAGCAAATTTAAACTAGTTGCATCCTGAACTTTCTGTTAGACTTGACTTTTTCTCATGGATTTAGTGAAACTTTGTGTATAGAGTGCCTATTCCTGACTTAACCTTAAAGTTTTATAGGCCATGACTGATGGGAATAGAGAATCACCTGGGATGCAGCCTGACAGTTCTGACTTAAATGTTAAAAATATAAAGAATGGTAATCCCTACAGGCTTTGTCAGAGAAATCCCCATTTTCTTTATGGGAAATCAAAACCTTAAAATATGTGTTATGTAGTAAAACTGAAATTTTAAATCCTGTAATTTGAATCTGACATCTCCATTTTTCTTTAAGCATTTAGTCTGAATAAGACAAGTGCATTACCTTTAATTTCATTTGCAGAAAGTAGATGTTAAAGAATACGTTAAATGATTAATGGCCTAAAAAGTGGATAGAGTGTCATAACTTACATTAGCATTAAAAATCTCCTATAAGAAAGAAGAATTTTACATATGTGAAATGTGGTTGAGTGGTATTAAGACTAGCGTATCACCTGGATATCTCTTACTTTAATCAGGTTTAAGGCTACTGGTAAAATGAATAATAATTAAAATATACACCTAATCGCTGCCTGTCTGTAGGGCTAATTGCTGTCATTGAAAGAATGAATTGTTAAAAAAGTAATTCTTCATTGGAGCTATCTTTCCTGTATCATTGCAGGCCTATTTTTAGTACCTATAGAAGTCATGATTTTTGAATTTATTAGGAGCTGTGATGAATGATAAAACAAATCATCCATTTACATATCTTGACACTGCTTTCGAGAATACTTATTTCTTACAGGCAAGTGTCACATTGTATATAAAAGCTAGTTAATTGTGTGCTAATCTTCTGTATTATCTCCAGCTCTCTGATGTAGTGTTCTATCAGTAGTTAATATTAATTTTACTTATTTCAAATGATTATAATACTTTATAAAAATTCTACTTCTTTTATAATATCTACCATCTTACATTTGCAATTTCACATTCAGCTGTTAATTAAAATTATACATGCAAATTGTAAAAATGTATAATGCTTTCCTACTTTAAACGTGAAAACCTCTGTGAAATACTTCCATTTTAACAATTTTTTTACTAAAAAAGTTATATTACTGAATAGTGTGTTTGTTGTGTTTTTGTTTTTTTTTTTATTGAGTTCAATAGTTTCATTGATCTACTGTTTCTTACAAAAATCTGCCATGCTTTGTGAACTTCACTTTCTAATCTCATACAGCAACCCTTCCTTTATGTTGTTCCTGCTCTCCCTGGTCCCAGAACAGTAGGGTTGCCTTGACAAATCTATTCAAAAGCCATTCCTTGCCCTTTATTGGTGGGGACTGAAGCCTTTGAAATTCTCTTCTCACTGCAACACAGCTGACATCTTCTTCCAGACAGAATGAATTAAGGAAATACAATAAGACACTTGATCTACCAGTCAAGGATCTTTCCACAGTGAGGACGGACTCCATGGTGCACAACTAGGGCAGCAAGCATCTAGAAATACACAATACATGCTTGTTTACCAGAATAGAAGTTGTCCATTTTTACTATCATGATTGATGGTATGATTTTTTAGAAATCTGTCTGAAAATCTATTGGGTCTTTCCAAAAAGTTGTGCAGGTTTTTTCCTTTCTCTCTTAGTGAAGTTAATCAGGTTTTCATATAGGGAAAATTCAGATTTGAAACAGGGGAAGCCACGTAGGTCTTGTTGTTCAGCTGCTAATCTTATTAAAAATGCAGTTGCTTTAAAATTAAATCTTCAGTTCTGTAGATTTGATGTAGTTTCAACATATTTTATTAAAAGTATATTATTTAATAATTTAGTTCATAGACTACTCTGAATAGATATCATTTGGAGGAAAGCATTTACAAAATTCATAGCAAATTCATCCTACTCAGAGGTTCAGGAATGAAAGGTAAATGTAAATGCTTCCTGAATATAAGTCCCCAAAGACTGGTATTTGCCTTTTTAAATGTTCATGCACAATTCATCTCAGTTATATTTCCAATTATTTGAATATTAATCTGCTATCTTGAAGGCTTCTGTTCAGTTCTAATATGTTGTTTCCTGATTATACAAACATTCTTTCCATGGTGTACTCCATCAAAACACCCAGAAAAATTTCTGATTCCTTAATGTTGGCAAGCGAGCAGGCTTAGTGTTTATATCAACACCTATTTAAAAGCAGCAGAAAGGAAAAGCTTAAAGTGTGTGGTGGGTGATTCAGGCACTAGTTGGTCCAAGCACCTCCTCAAGACTATTAGCACTCAAAGTAGCACTTAGAGACATCCTATTTAAGCGCATTACAAATCTCCTGAATTATGGTCTTACTCTTTCCTTATTTGGTATGAAACTATAGTAGTTCATTGATAGTAAGTGTGAATAAACTGGTGTAGTGTACTTTCCAGTCCTGCTTGGATTGCTGTGTAAATTAGAGTATTTTGATGTGATCATTGTCCTTACTTACAACGTCTGTATTTATTTTTACTCTGAGTTTTTGGCTTACCCCAAAATTGCTGCCTACTCTTACAGAACTGCTGTAACTGGGTGTCCAGCTCCGAGCCCCTGGACACTTCAGTGGAGTCCATGCTGCCAGATTGCCCCCGTGTCTCTGCAGGTATGTCCATTTTTTTTTGGTAAGCCAGTTTATGTGTTTGTGCTCAGGAGCAACTTTTTTATTTAAAAATGCATTTGGTTATGACTGCATTTTAACCCTTCTACACCAAGATATGGTTGAAAGGATATGACTGCTGCTATTTTATGCAGCTCACTTTAATTTTTTTTTTTTGCTTTTGTGTGGGATTTAATTTCTCTTGTCTATTTGTTGCTTGAATTTTTTTAATCTTCCTTTATGTTTGTCTTAAGTAGTTGGTGACATTATATGTGGTGCCTAAGAAAAATAATAGCAATGCCAAAAACTGGGAAATTTATCCTTGTAAAAATATATAACTCTATGTGGACAACAAGGTTTTAAAGAAGTATATTAATGAAAATTACAGCTAAGCTAAACAAGACGCTTTCCTGTATGCTGATCAGCGTAAGTCTAGTTTACATAGCGAATTATTTACAGCATCCAAGAATGTTGATGTGAGTTTCCATTGTTTTGGAAATACTCAGCTATGCTTTTTCAGTAATGAATCAAAAATCATAAGAAGCACATGAAATAATTCAGAGAGACTTTAGTTAAAGCGTAATAATTCCGGAAAGTAGACACAGTTGTCAATGTAAAAGGATAGCCTCCAATCTCTGTAGGAAAGTAATCTAAAATACATAAAGCTGTTACTGAACTTTCATGTTTGATTATCAGATTTTCTAAAAGCCATAGGTAGCATATTTCTGTAGAATATAAAATCAGGTTCAAAGGAAGACACAGTCTATACAATATTAATTTAAAAGCTGGAACAATATATTTGACCTTGCTCTGTGGGATGCAGTTGTTCATTTGACAAGTCAGAGTTTCATATCTGTCTGCATTTGCGGGGTTGTTAATGGGATCTAACCTTGCAGATAAAACTTAGTTTACTGCAGGATATTTTTAAGGCTTGGAAAATTTAGTGGTACTTTGTTGGAGAGCTCACAACAACCAGATATTTTAATCATATTTCTGCTATGGTTTGGAATCTACGTGCAGATCATCAGCTCTGTACAGATGCATGCAATCTGACACTGCTCTGTTGTAGTGCCTTGGAAAGTGATACATTACTTAAATTTTCATAGATTCAACATTAATTTACCAACTTTTTTCTCCTTTAGAGGAGATTACTGTAGTTTGAAGGAAAAATACTGCTCAGGAGTGGAGTTTTTTAAAACCGGATTAACTTCCAAACTCTGACATCTGTTTTGCTGTTGTGAAAGACTGTATGCTATAGAGGTTATTTTAGTCAGGTAAATAGGAGCTTGGATAGCAACCAGTCAGTATTTGCTGTATGCTGGCCTGCACTGAAAATCCTCCATCTGAGTATCTCTTCTCTTTCTTTGTATTCATTCTATGTAAATAATATAAAATGTATTATATAAAAGAAATTCTTGGTGTACTTAAAAAGCAGACTGGTCCTTTAATAGAGTGTGAATAAGTCTTGACTTCTATTGAGGATGGGTCACATTGGCCATGATGTTTCTACACCACTTAATGAACTCCCAAGCTACACCAAAGTGTTAGAAGAATTAATTTAAATGGTGTAGGATTTCAGCAAGTAAAAATTGGCTATTTGTTTTTAGTGCATATAAGCAGCGCTGCTAGATTAAGATCACTAATGTTTTAGAAGTTCTCAAGAGAAATTTTGCATAATGATTTAATGTAAGCTAACTATTTCCAAGTTGGTTCTTTGTAACATAAAACCAGTTTAAAATAGTGTAACTTGATGTGACTGCTGCTGAGTTATCAGTTTGCTCACATGTTTTTGCTTATATGTCTTGTATTCATGTCTTATATGAACAACTGTAAGACATTTACAGAGGATCAAGTGAATAATCCATACAGTGTGTTTATATAGGTAACAGTCTAAACCTGTATTAAGGTAATCTGTAACAAATTTATGAAATGCTGCTAGACGTAGGAGCCTTATTGTTTAATGTGAGAGATTTTAATTCGCTCCTTTCCTGAGAATTGCAGTACTGGAACAGCCCACACTCAAATCCTGGCAGCATTGCCCTTGGTATTTCAACAGATGACAGCAAGAGCAGTAAGAGCAATGACAGGAGATCCTTAAAAATAAACCCTGTGCAGTAGGAAGATTCACTTCTCTGCTTGGAACCCTATCTTTTATCTCTGCACTGAAAGTAAGTTCAGGAATAACTGCCTCTTGGTCACATCTCATGAGCCAGCTTTTCCAAAAAGGTCTGATATTCAGCTAATCAGCATATTGGAATTTACAGGCAGTCCTAATTTGAGCAATACCTACTGCAGATTATCTCACAGCCTACTGCTTGCATGTCCCTTAAAATCACTGGAGAGATATAAATGGCCATTGAACAGGAAAAATTACTTGTATTTCCAGATAGAGTTGTTAAAGCTTTTGATTAAAGTATTATTAAGTAATTAAAAAGTTTGCTATAAGTTATTCATATCTTAGTAACAAAAAGGAATCTGTTCTTGTGGCAAGAGGTCCTATGAGGGTCCCGCCTTAATGGTCTTTCCTCCACGTCTCAAGGAATTGGTTGCATGCTGGTGTCAGTTTAATGTTTTCCAACGTCTTGTCAGCAACATGGACAGTGGGATTGAGTGCACCCTCAACAAGTTTGCCAACAACAGCAAAGCTGTGTGTTGCACTCAGCACTCTGGAAGGAAGGAATGTCATACAGAGGGATCTTGAGAGGTGGGCCTGTAGAAGATATGGACCCTGAAAAGTTCAAAAAGGCCAAGTAAGTGCAAGGTCCCACACATGGCTCAGGGCAATCTCAAGCACAAATACAGGCTGTGTAGATAATAAATTGGGAGCAGCTCTTAGGAGAATGATTTGCAGGTATTGGTTGACAAGAAATTCAGTATAACCCACCAATGTGTGCTTCCAGTCCAGAAAGACAACCATCAAAGACTGCATCAAAAGAAGCGTAACCAGCAGGTCAAGGTGGTTGATTCTGTCCCTCTACATGGCTTTCATGAGATCTTATGTGGAGCACTGTATCCAGCTCTAGGTTGCTCAGCACAAGATAGATGTAGACCTGTTGGAGCAAGTTCAGAACAGGCAACAAAGATGCTCACAGTGCTACAGCACCTCTACTCTATGGAATCAGACTGAGAGAGTTATTCAGCCTGGAGAAGAGAAGGCTCCAGAGAGACCTTGGAGCACCTTTCAGTACCTAAACCTGCTGCAAGAGAGCTGGAGAGGGGCTTTTGACAAGGGCGTGGAGTGATAGGACAACAGAGGAATGGCTTCAAATTGTCAAAGGGCAGATTTAGGTTAGAAAAGACAGGAAAGAAATTCTTCCCTGTGAGGCTGATGAGGCACTGGCACAGTTTGCTGAGAGAAGTTGTGTATGCCCCACCCCATAAGTGTTCAAGGCCAAGTTGGATGGAGCTTTGAGCTACCTGGTCTAGTAGAAGTTTGCTCAAATGACTTGGGGGTTGGAATATTCAAGGTCCCTATCTCTTACCCTCTTCACTTTCAGCCCTAGTTAAGGACCTTTGTTAGACTTGACATCATCTTCTGCATCAGTCTTAATCCACCTTCCTAATGGAAACAAACCAGAAGACCTTTCTTCTGTCTCAGAGGAGATGGATCTGTCTAAGTAAATATAGGGTGAAGAAAGATGAAGACTTTAACAGCTGTCTGTACATTAAAAATCATTACATAAAATGGAGTAGCAGTTGAAGTATTACTGGTTAGGAGACTGGGCATCAACTTGGAATTTGACACAGACACTGGAATAGATGTTTTAATGACAGGTTTATCATGTTATTGCTAACCATAGTTGAGGTTCATGCTGTGTCTCTGAGACCTTACAACATTTCTCCTAATTCTAGAGCAGGAGATCCACAAGCCCTTGGAAAGCCATCCTACTGGAGCAGCTACTGGGTGGGAGTAGTGGAAAGTGAGGATGGGAGAAAACAGATCCATGGATCTGTGTCCATCTCTGATGTTGTTCAGGAATTAAATTACTTTGATTTCAGGATAGTGGCCTGAACCCCAGGAAAGGTTTTGTGGTAAATTTTACCAGGTAAACATGGCCTTTGTTTTCCTGAATCCAGTTTGGATTCCTTAGCACATGTGTTTCTGCCAGGTAAGCTTGTTATTTAGGAGAGAAGATTAAACTTCACAGTATTTTGCCGAAGTGGATATGCACCAACACTAATTTAAAGTAATCAAATGAAGTTATTGTAACATTAATAAAATGAATTGCCTAAACAAATATTTTGAAAGCCTTCCTAGTTGACTCCCAAAATCACTAGTTATTAACAGTTGCAGGCAATGTAGTTAAAACATTGTGAAATAAGGAAATTACAGCATGAAAAGACAAATAAGATTGCACAATGGAATGAAAACACTGACAGTAATCGAGAAAAGTTCTATTTACAGAAGAGCCTAGACTTGAACAAATATGTGTGTAATAAGGAAAAAAGTGCAAGAATTAACTCATATAGCTGAATAAAGTAGCCTTGAGCTAGTAGAAATAAAACAAACTTAATTTTGGGGGACAGGTATGACCTTGCCAGTGGTGCTCTTAAGTGAGTCTTCAGATAGTATTTCCTGGTACCTAACATCAAGCTGGACTCTGTATGGTATATAAACATTTGATTTTATTTAGATAAACAAAGCACAATTTAATTTTTTTTTTACTTTGAATTCAGAGAATATCATTAATATAATTTCTAACAGAGTAAGTACTTCAGGGTTTGAGGGGGTTTACACATAAATAAATAGAAGGGAAAAAAAGACTTGATAGAATGGCTGAGGTACGAAGGGACTTCTAGGAGTCATCTGGCCCATCTTTTGTTCAAGCCAGGCCACGCGGAGTCAGTAGTCCAGCACTGTGTCCATCCTTTTCCAAGGTCCATTGCATGTCAGTAAAGAAACCATGCTAATGGTAATTAATATTCATGTAAGGTTGTGGAGTTTTTACTGGTATACTTGCCTAAGTTCCAAAAGACTGCACAGAATCCTGCCATAATCATGTGGTGTGTAATCATACGTAAGTGAGTATGGAGTGAAGATAGTGGTAGTTGTCCAAGCTCAGGTAAGACAGTCACTTTGTGTGTGTAAGCACCAGAAGGAGGTCCTTCATGTTGCAGAAAGTGGTTGTTTACTTGCTTTGCCTTTTCAAATCCTTTTGCCTGGAAAAGGGGACGAGGACCCCGTGGTTGTTTCTGACAAAGCTTGTCCCAGCAAGGAGCAGGGTTGTCATCCATTAAGCCCCTTGGTAAAAACACAGCCAAAAGCACTTCTCTGTTAGTTGAGCAACAGTATGTACTTTAAAGCTCGGGGGTTTGTTTTAGAGCTTTCTCTGTGTGCACATATGAAACTTGTGGTTCAAAACAAATGAAAGATGAGATTATTCGGTGCTCACTGAAAAAACAAAGAAAAGCATGTTACCTGCTGAATTTGAGTTCTTGGCATTGCTTGCTTTAATATCAAGAATATGGTACTAAACAGTCCCCTTGAAACTGCTGCTTTGTGCTGTGTAATAGAATAGCATCAGTAATACTTCCATGGGGCTACAGTAAATTTAAGTAAAATTATTATGGACTGTTAAATCTGCTTAGAAGCACTGATCCAAGAAATGAAGTGCATCACTTGGACAGCAAGCCTTTCACTGGAAGAGCAAGTATGCAGCCTGTGGCCCCACACACAAGTGCACCGACTCATGAGGTAGAGCCCTTGTTGCAAAGTTTGTGTTGATACCAAGGATATCATAAATTACGCATTAGATTATGGAGGTGGTATTTTTCTGTTGGCTTTGCCTAACAGGTGACTCTTGCCTGCTGTTTTAAGAGTTCACTTGTGTATTTCCATAGAAAAGCCTCGTCTGTCTGCAGATGTACCTCATGCTGAGCAGATCCTAGGGTTCAAACAGGAGGATCTCCGCTGGGGTTAAATGGGCTCTCCAACACCACAGGGTTTGTGCACAGAGGTAATTGCATCAATGAGGCTTGTGACAACTGTAAGAAAGGACGGTGTATCAAATACTCATCTGTATTTGCACCATCTTGCTCATAACAAACAAGGCAGAAACAACCATAAACTGTATTAAATGCTGAATGATATGTGGCTCAGACTCTTAGCCCAGTTTACAAATGCTTCTGCGTTTTTTTCAGTCTTTAATCAATTTGATCAAGACTATTCTGGGCAGTTTTCTGATAGTAGTGTTTTGTGACAAGGAATAGGTGTCCGACAATTCCAGGAATATAAGAAATAAGTACAAACCCATGCACTTTTTACAATAAGGCAGATTAAGCAATTTGTCCATTTTGTTAAAAATGTTATTTCTGCATTCACTAGTCATTCATGGAGATTAAGATTACAGTAATCAGTGTTTACTGTAAACCACTTTGCATTTTATGTCTTCGTGTGCATGTAGTTCTGTCAATAAAAGCTTTGCATTTCAGGAGAAAAGATTAAATGCTGAAGGTTTTGTCGAGGTGTCAGGCTCCTGTGTTTAGCTGCATATTAATTTGTTTTAAGGTATTTGCAACATTAGTAGGAGAAGTGGAGGAGTACAGGAATCTGCAGTGTGAGCGTTGCTTCATTGCCCATGTCAACATCTTTACCTGCCTCCAGCGTTGGTCCTGCACTTCCATTTCTGCTGTTGTACTTTGTCTGTCGGAGACTGGAAATAATTATGGTAACTTTGAAGCATCAGCCTGTCTTAGCCACAGCGCTGGCAGCTTTAACTTGTGCCTTCTTAGCCTGGAAATAAGTGGCTTTTTCTCTACTCCCAATGTTTCAAAGGAGCTCTGTTTTTACTCTCAAGTGGTGCAGACAGCTTTTCATTTCATGTGTAAACCCAGCTGGATATGAGTTTCTATGTTGTGTTTTGAGTAGCTTAGCACTACAGTGCTTTGGAAAGGACAAAGTCTATAGAGACCTGTTGAACAATATTGCAAATTCTGTTCCAGAATGCCAGAGCCTCAAAAGTAAATATGAAAATGTGAATTCGAAAGCATTCAAATTGATTGAATTATCAGATGTTGCTCCTGTCAGAGAGTTCAATAACATTCATTTACTGTTCAACAAAATAGCTACGTGTATTTGAGGCAGTACTGATATTAGAGAAACAATTCCATCAAAAATTATTCTTGTATTCAGACATATGTATTTATCATTGCATTTTTTTAGAGTAGAGTGAACCAGTTAGAGTTGTTTTCTCTTAGTCTCTGAGGCTGTCTTTGATTGTGGTGATAATGAATAATGTAAATTATTAGAGTCGGATATTTCCTACAAAGTGTTTGACAACTATTAAACTACTGTGACTGTTGCTTCTGATACTACTTAATGCAGTCTCATTAGTGCCTTATATATCCATATCTGTCTGCATGTTGGCAGGTCTTACTCCAATGTATGATTGCAAACTCTTGAGCTCTGGAACTTTTTGTTCAGTGCTTGAGCTTCTTCTCAGCCCATGCAGATGCAAGATGCCAGGAAAGTTGTTGCTTAGCCAGTCTTCTGCATTATTGTGATGTTAAAATACTTATGCCTTGACTCCTAAGAGCACTTAAAGGCACAGTGGCAGTACAACAAATAGAGAACATATTCATGTTTTGAATAGGTATGAATAGAATGCATCTTTACTGCACATTTCCAAGCAACAGTTTAGACTGATATTCTAAAGAGTACAGTTATGTTATTGCCACAAAAGCCAGTCTGGTATTAGTTCTATCTGCGTTAGTTTTGTCTGTTGAAAAGGACAAACTAGAGCAAGAGGAGCAAAAAAGCTGGCAAAGGGTCTAGAACACAAGTCTTATGAGGAGTGACTGAGGGAGCTGGAGTTATTCAGCCTCGAGGAAAGGAGGCTCAGAGGAGGACTTATTGCTCTCTACAACTACTGAAAAGGAGGTTGTGGACAGATGAGGGTTGGCCTGTTCTTCCATGTAACATCTTACAGGAACAGAGGAAATGGCCTCAGGTTGCACCAGCGAAGGTTTAGGTTGAATATTAGGGAAAATGTCTTTGCTAGAAATGTTGTCAACCACTGGAACAGGCTTCCCAGGGCAGTGGGGGACTCACCATCTCTGGAGAGGTTTAAAAACCACGTAGATGTGGCAGTTGGAGTCATGGTTTAGTGGTGGGCTTGGCAGTTCTGGGTAAACAGCTGAACTCAGTAATCTTGGAGGTCTTTTCCAACCTCAGATTGTTGGGACTCAAATTGACATTTTCCTCCAGGACAGGTCAGACTATATGCTAGCAGAAATAGGTGGGTTTCTACCTCCTCTTGCTTTTTGTGATAGCAGCAAAAGCTTTCCTTACATGGCGGCTCTTCGTCATCTCAGGCATTTTTACCTGCAGTGCCTTACCAGCCTCTCAGTGCACATAGGCAATGTTACATCCAACGATACACCTTGCTCCTTATTGCCAAATTGGTCAGTCAAAGCATGCTTCAAATGTGTTTTCCATGGGGCGGAAGAGAAGATCACAATCCTCTCTCATTCAGCTTCTCTGAAGTGCCCACAGGCTCTTACCCAGACGTACTGAAACTCTTTACACAGGTCTCAATAAATTGTCATTAGTACTTTGTGCGAGTGAGCTTAAATGTTAGTCTTTGTATTACAAGTTGTACGCACATTACTGTTAGTAATTTTAAGAAGTATTTTCTGTGTTTTATCCTCAATAGCTCTGTGAAGCCAGAACATCTATAGAGATGGGATCTGGTACATCAGTGTAATTGTAAAAGCTGTATTTCTGCTGGAGCTGAACACCTGTAATGAGGTATTCCCTGAGAGATATCATCCAAAATTCAATAGTAAAATTTTTGTATTGGCATCCAAAAGATGGTTTATGTTTCAGTTTTCGTTTTCTGTTAGAATCCAGATTCAGATTTGGATTTAGATTTGGTAGATTTTTTTAAAAGGTTCACTTTCAGTAGAAAACTTTTCTTTTTGCACAGGTGTATATAGTTTACATGGGGAAGAACATTTAGATCACTTATCCACTTTTACGTATAGGGTCTTTAATTTTTTACCAGATGTTATGCTGAATTTTAAAACTTGCATTTGGTGAAAATGTGTCTTCCAGTAAGTCACTCAGCCTTGGCTGGAAGGATTCAAGAGATGGGGAATCCATTGCTCCCTACCCTTTGTAATCTGTCAAAATATTAAGAGGAGAGGCTCATTTCTAGTTTGGCTTTGTCTGGTTTCAGGTTCCAGCTGTTAGTTCTTGTTGTGCCTTTTTATACTAAAAGAGCCATTTAGTACATTTACTTTTTCTCTCTATGTATTTCATATGGGAATTGAGTCAACACCCCATCTTCTTTTGGAAAACGTAATAGATTGAGTTCTTTAAGTCTCACTGCAAGTTAATTTCTCCAGGTTTCAAATGCTTTTATACATTTTTCTGTCTCCAGTCTTTTAACGTCTTTCCTTTGAGATGGACCTGTCTGCAAACTCACTGATGTAATACACAGACTTCAAATCTTTGTGACTTGATTTTCTCCCATTTCATTGGGCAATTGCTACATTTGACCGCCTTGTCACCGTAAGTATAGACAGTCCATTTAGGAGGAACTTGCTCTTTCTAGAATTGGTGCTCTTCACCTAAGTTTCAAATTAGTGTTATGAAACATTGCAGATAGTTTTTTAAAAAAATAAACCTAGTAAACATATTAACACACACACACACAAAAAAAGACTGTTACCTTTCCTGTTAATAACCATCATGTCCATCTTCATATTTAAAGAAGCTTTACCACCACTTAATTGATATATATATTTTCTGTGTGGTTGAATGGCCATAGAACACTCCAGCAATAATATCTCTGTCCAGTAGTGGTGTCTCCGTGATAGTGGCCTTTGCAGATTACTTAGTCTGCAAGCTCTCGGAAATATTGAATAATATTGACTTTTAACCTTTTTTCATGAGTAAACATGTCTGGAGTTGTTTTCCAGTAGGTTGCATTGACTTGAATAAATTACCTTTTTGTACCTTTATTCTTCATTAATAGACTCCAACATCACAGTGTTGTGGGTCTGAAGGGGATTGCTAGTATGCATCACCTTCATCCCCCAGCCCAGAGCAGGAGGAAATATTCTTGTGTCACTTCCTGACAGGTGCTCATTTCCTTGGTTCTTTCCTTTGTGTTGTGTGATGACACAACCTTCCTGGGCAGTCTCTTCAAAACTTCCAGTTTTATTTACCCATGTCTTCCTTGGTGGAAGCATACACATTTAGGAACAGCTGAGTAAGCAACAGTCACCCCCAAAAAAGAGACCTTGTTCTTCATGCCTACCGTACCTATAGGGTAGGAATTTATGGACCTATATATCCTTTTTTCCTTTGTTTTTCTTGAGATTTATATCAGGCTATCCATGCAAATAGTTTTCTCTGAAATTTTGGATTAGGATTTTCCCATCTTCTGTACCATCCCTGTTATTTTAAGCATTATTTAAAATGAACATCCGTAGCCAGTTAGCTGATTTATGACTCTTGATCTTGGGTCAAACTCTGCATGCCTGCCAATTTGGAAAGATTTATTCCTGAGAATATATTGATAAGCAGCAAAAAAGAATATACTTCATCGAACACTTCACCTCTTTTTTCAAATTGAGAACAGAAACATCTGTTGAATAATTTCATACTTTCTTCTGCGTTGTTATTTATAGTTTCACCAGCTCCATCTGAAAACTGACATATTTTTGCTATGGATTTCATTTGTTGCTTGCATATAAAACAAAGTTCTTCGTTGTGCCAAGTTTGCCAGCCATACATTGTTTGTACTCAGATAACTTTAGCTTTCCTTATCATATTTAGCTGATAACAAGCTATTTTCACTTTTTTCTATATTCCTTGAACCAGGAGGACCAACACTCTTGGGTATTTTTTTGTCATCCAATAAACTTTTTAAAACTACCATTCATTCATTTATGTTTAAATATTAGATCTCGAATAAATTTACTAATCTTTTTCCTACCTTGAAGAAAAAAATACCCTTTATGAAGCTCCAAGTCTGTGTGTTGCCAGCGGAGGCTTCTTTCTGTTAAGTCCCACCAATGTCATCAGGTCACATTCACTGGCCCCAGGCAGCCAGCCATTTGTCTTTATCAACCACAACACTGCCCAAAATGGTAAAGTCATGGAAAGTATTTTTGTCTATGAACATTGTTCATAGTTTTTAGAAACTCTTAATATTTGTGATCACCAGTGTCCATCTCCTGAGCTGATACCTTTCAGGTTGACGAAACTCTCAACATATTGCAGAGGTGTGCCTAAGGATAAACTCTAGTCACTGTTTTGCCAAGGTTATCTGTTATAAACCTCCTCACCAACATCTTCTCCTGGGCTTTTTTAGTGTGCTAATTCACAGGCACCATAGACCCAAGATAAGATTTGTCAGTATTGTTGAACTAAGTAATGTTAGTTAATAAAAGAGCACCACAACATCACCACTTTTATGTACTTGAATCGCTCCAAATGGGTTATAAGTAGACATTTTAGTACTCCAGGCATACAAATTATTTGAACAGCCTTCAGTAATGCCAGTTATGTCAAATTTGGCCTCATAGCAATGGTTGGACAACAAACGAGAACTGGAAAAACTAGCTGTGGCATAGCATTGATTTTAACATTCCTTTTCTTTTTATTTGCCACATAAATTTATTTGCAACACATGGAGATTAAATTTATATCATATCTGCCTTCTTAGCACCCTGCCCTCAAGCTGCTAATTTAACAGTTTTCTGGCTGATCCAGCTAGCTGTCAGCTGAGAAGATTAGTTTACCAACCTGTGAGATAACCAAAACATGAGAAACATGGAGCTCCATGATACCATTTTTAGAGGCCCTTTTCACAGTATATTTGCACTTTAAACTTTCTCCTATCAAGGAACATTTGAGAGGCCCAATTTTCTGTGGAGAGTACATGTCATTTTCTGCTAACCTGCATCAGCAAATAATCTTGTCATGTTAATGTACAGGGGCAGTTAACTGACTTGTTTTAAATGCATTGTAATTGTTATATAGTTATTAAAAGCAAAAGCAAATGAGTGCTAAGAATTCAGATGCTGATTGTTTACACAGATAGTGTTAAGGATAAGGCTAATTTAAGCAGACATTATATTCTTACGTTACAACATGAAAACCATACCCTATGAAATAATTGTTTATAATATGTATCCTAATATTATCAATACTTATGTATTCTAATAAACATTTTAATTCAGTGAGTCACATTTAATAAGTAACATTTTCTAAGTATATTCCAATTTTTATGTGAAACACGGTTCCCCCCACATTAATCCTTTTACTTTAGATAGGTTTGCAAGACATACCTACAACAGCCTAACAGAGATATAGTCCACATGGTTAATAGAGTAAACCATTTTAGATTATGTTCATTACTGCTGCTGTGATACAGTAGTCAGTTTGAGGGCAAATGTCATGCACTTTAGAACAAACACTGATAAGTGCCTATCATTTTTTTCAAGGACAAGATTTGTGCAAATTAGGCATTGTGTGTAAAAGTTCTTATCACTTTACTTGCGATTTTTATGTTAATATATAATTTGTAATTATACATGTTATAAAATAAAATAGGCATACATACAATTTTTAATACATGTAAATAAAATCTACATATATTTGAAATCTGAAGACCAATTTTTGACTCTTAGATACTTAGTGAGGATCCATTTGAGTCCCACAGATAGTTACACAGGTGCATGAGGGCAGACCTTAGCTCTGACTTTGCCTTGCTGGGCAAGGCAGATCCTATTTTATTACTATCACTGGCTCCAGATGATCAGTGCTATTTATGTCTGAGTTTAAACTATGTCTCGAACTGGGTGTTAAACTGGAAGGGCTTCTTATGTGTACTTGAAAACTCATGCTTGGAGTGGAAGGGAGCATCCCAACACTGCCTGAAGACACGCATGCCATGACTGCTCCAACTGGATTTTTCCAATGCAGTGCAGCTGCACGTGCAGCACAAACAAATGGGAACATAAACATGTCTCAAAACACTTGTGCCCCCAGAGCAGGCATCGCTTTTTGATTCTATGAGAACTTCAAGGACTCACCATTACTCTGAGTAATTACATTAAATGTTTGTTATTTTTTTAATTTGGTGGCAGAGTTCTAGGCATCTGTTTATGCAACTTCTTCCAGTCAGTGAAATCTATTCCCTTTTCCAAAGAAGAAATCTCCCATAAAATTCCAACAGATCAAACACCTGTAAGATAATGGCCGAAGTACTATTCCAGCAGTACTATGCTGGACACTGATGTGTGTCAGAGTTATGTGATGGGATTTGGTTTGTTTCAAGAGTGCTCTGTATTTTTATGATTTTGACAGTTTCCTGCTTATTGTAGAACTTATAAGCACCTTGAAAATTCAGCACAGCTTACGAACCTTGAAGATTCCTTGTGGCAACTGGGCACCTGATTCAGCTGCCACTGAAGATTTCCAGTGGTTTTGGTTGGTCTGTCTTCGGTTCTTGTGCCCCAGCAAACCACTATTTGAAACCAAATGCTGAGTGTGAACTAATGACAATTTTTCAAGACGGTTCCTTTTTTCTTCCCTTAATAGCCATGAATGAAACATATTAAACTTTGTGTCATGCTCTGTCTGATGTTATTTTCTCCTTACTCTTGAAGCACAAAATCCACCTGCCTGTGCGAAGGAGTGGGTACAACCTTAGGGGATGGGGAACTGAAAGAGCACAAGAGGAACCCTGCAGTGGCAGTTGGTCACCTTCCTTTGAGCTGTTGGCTGGAGACCCCACCCACTGGCAGGGGAACTAAATTTGGTTGTTGCTTCTTACGTTAAGTGGGCTAACCACTGCACTGTCTTATAGGTGAAGGCTCTCCTTTCCTTATCCATTCTAAAAAAAGTGATCTCCACCTGTTTTTTTAAGGAACAGCATTCATTGCTTCCAGGCTGGCTGTTGGCATCAAGGGATTGCTGGTTTCCATGACTTTAATCAGTCAGTCTGTCCTAATTGATTATTTTTGCCAATGCTTTGTAAATGCCATGCATGTTTTGAAAAAGTAGAACTATGGATGGAGCAGCCTCACAGGTGGAGGGGGAAGATGTTCACTCGAGCTAACAGTAGGATTTTTTGTACACTATGGAGAGGAGAGGTCAGTGACAGATCAAAGGAGAGCCATTGTTTTTCATATTCTGTCGTCTCTGGGTGACGACAAAGTGAAGAGAAACCACAAACATCTGGTGCAGATGGCACCAATATGCGGTGGGCTTCCGTACCAGCCAAATGCAACAAGTTGCTCTCATTGAGCCAACCAAGCAAAAGCATACCTTAAACAAGGTTAGATGCAAAATGATCATTAATATTAGTATACCTAGCCTTGAGAAGCCTAGGTGAACTGGAAAACAGATATCACTGGGGAATCCATGATGTTGCATGATGGATGCACACACATAAGCTTGGGAAGATCAGTTCCACTTATCTCTTCACATCCTTAGTTCCAGAGCTGCTCAGGGCTCAACAGAGAAGTAAGAACTTTTTCTGTTGTTTTGTGTGTTGATCATAAAGCTTATGTTTTATTAAAGTTTTAGAAATTCCAGATGAAATAGAAGTATGAGCATTTATATCACTTGCTGTCAGATTGTCTCATTTTGCTTTAGAAAAGCTCTGATACATGATACAGGCGAGTCCTGGTTTCTGCTGATTTGTGTCTTCACTGGAACTACATTTTTATTTGTATGGTTTTAGCAATGTATTTGTAGCTTTTAGTTTGCATGCACAAATAAATTATCTCAGTTATCTCAGTAACAGAGGTAATGTAAGTCCCATGTGGATTGATTTGTCATTATCCAAAACTTTTGTCAAATATGTAAAAAGTATTCTTCATATAAATAAGGAAATAGAAATTGATTTTGAATAATTATTCTTTCCATACACAAGCACTTTTGTTAGACATTTTGTTAATTTTGTTTATGATTTTTCTGCACTGCATATCTTTTTCTAAACTTTTCCTCTGATTTCATGCCTGACTTTGTTTAATGCTAATAAATCATTTACTGAAGCTTTATAAATGATATTTCATTTGCCAGAGAGACTATTTGAGCTGAGAACTGTCCCCAAATTTGATACAACATTGTGTTAGAATTAATAGGGATATTGATGCAAAATTAATGCAAATAGACTCCATATCTAATCCCACACTCCCTCACTCAAGTTCACTAGCAACAGCAAGTTACTTCTTTGATTTCTGTGTTAGATAGGCAGTATTTATGAGATGTTGCAGTTTACAGCTTTACTTTGGTTATCATTATTCCAGTGCACATTAAAACAATTTTTGGAACTGAATTTGTTTGTTTCAATATTGTTTTCAGACCTCTCTTAGACAAACCTGACTTTGGGCTTTGGCATATTTAGCTTGTGGCTTACCCCAGTAACATCTACACCATCTTCTTGAAGATGCTGAACGTGATTGAAATCTTGCATTGTACCTGTACAGGATGATGCAAACACTGCTCGCAGTTGTGAGCACTCACAATGTGCGGGGCAGTATTTGGCCATTTCACATTTCATTTCTGCTCTGTATGTCTGCAAAGTCTGTCTTGAGTGCACTATTAGGCTGTAACTGGTGTAACTAACAACTAATATGAAAGAGCAGGATAGAAGTTATTACCAGACTTCAAAGGTCTTAACAGGCCTGTAGGGTAGACTGCCTTGGAGAGTAGTCTATCCCCTCACTTATCTGTTGCCATATCTTCTGAGATTTGCCAAAATCTTCAGGGACCTCTAACCTTGACATATTACTCTCCTGTAATTTACTGGTTGTGTAATTTTCTTTATTTCTGTCCATTTAGACAGGCATGAGTCTTTCTGATCATAAAATTATAAGCTCATGAAGTGGTTTGGGTTGGAAGGGACCACTCACCATGGGCAGGGATGGGTACCTCCCTTTTCCATTTAGGTATGTGTGCCCAGGTAAACAGGTTTTTGATGTGTAATAAAGACTACTTTAAACCATTTTAGTCCTCTTGCCCTCCTTAGCTTAAGACTCATTGAAAATGATTGTTTTGATATGCTTCAGCATGTGGTTTGTAGATGACGCTTGTAGATTAGGCTTAGGTTTAAATCTAGCTATTAAAATAAATTGGGCATTGTACAACCATTTTCAAAAGATCAGGCTTTTATGAATTGCTTTCTTAAACCTAACTGTCCAAGGATAGTTTTGTTTATATTTTCACTAAACATGAAAGCTCATATTGGTTAAGTGCAGCTCAGTGACAATTTATATTGTGGGAAAAATCAGTTGATATTCTTCTGTGGTGTTTCAGTATGGGAGACGAGTACCCGTCAAGAAAACTTCCTGTTCCTGTTGGATTTGGTCTTTTTTTCCTCTTGGACTCAGAACTGCATCTCTCCCATCAATCCCAACGTACATGGGAGAATTTCAATAGTGAAGCCTCTTTCCCAGTCATCAGGCAGTCACTTTTCCTTGATGATGTCCATCCCAAAGCAATGGGCAGAGCAGAGGAGGGGAGTTTCCTCCTCCTCTCTTCATGGATGCTTTACCATAAGAGAACTGTGGCTGCTCCCATGAAGGGGAAGCAAGCAGACCCCTCTGGGTACACCAGCAGGTATGCTTCTCTGGCTTCCAGCCTCTGCCCTTTTCTGCTCCAGCACCTCACTCTGCAATGCCTCATGGTGATTGACTGATCACTGTTGATCTGGGGAGGAAAATGCTCGAAAGCATTTCAGTAAAGCAAAATAACATGCAACAAGCTACTTGCCTCCCTGAAACTGAGCATGGGTTTAATTATCCTTTTAACCAATTAAAACACTTTAAAAGAGACTAAGAGTGACTGAGAGGGAGTGAGAGAAGCCCAGTGGTAGATTTAAAGTTCAACAGGGAAAAAAAAGATTATACAAGGATTTCACAAGCAACAACATTTGGATAGTATTTGGGAAATGTTTTTCTTTCAAGACTATCTTGTGATTAACTATGGGAGTAGCACATCAAAGCTGCACTGACTTCAAAGCTTAGAACCACTTACGGCTTCCAGCTATTACTAAACTCTACCACTTCACCCTGCCAGCAACTCATCTCAGCTGACTCCTTAAGTTACACCCATCTACTTCCTGCCTTTTGATTTTGGGGAGGGAAGGGAGAAAAAAAAGAAGACAGAAAAACTTGTAAATTAAATATAGCTGTTCACACTAAAGCAATGTCAAAGTCAGGGGGAAAAGGCAAATGAAGGCATTAAGACATTAAAGATTTAGTACAAACTCAAAAGTGATTTACATATGCACGCTGCATTTGGCTGACTCTAGTGAAGCCGTCTGCTTTGGGGAAGTTCCTTGAGTAACAGCCCCTAAACAATGTGTGCAAGCTGTGTAGGCTGTTATTGAGGTCCAGATGTTACCAGTAGCTTGGCACAAGCAGCGGTGCCTTGGGACTCCAGGATATTTTCACATACAATACATATAATGAAATTAGTTCCCATCCCTGTTCAACAGGGACAGTCCACACCCTCTGATCTGAAAAGATACCTGCTCATGCACCTCCAAACGGTGTACCAGTATGGGACAATGGTCACTGATTCTTTTGTATTAGTGATAAAGACCTTGGAGGCAAATTTTGTATATTTTATATTTTGAGTGTTCCTGAAACAACTCAATTTGTGGCAGCATAAGGCTGTGCTACATTCTCTAAGCTAACAAGGCTAAAATCTACTAAAGTGATAACTTACTGTGGAATTAATATTGTTCAACACTTAAAATTTGTACATTATTATTTTCTGATTGGGAGTTTTATGCCTAGGGTTTTCAAAATGGTACATGAATGTCTGCAAAGGACAAATTAATAGAAAGTTAGGAAGAAGTGTGGTCTTGCAGTGTATTTTATATAAGAGTTTATATGTTTTGTACAGATCAATGACATGCTCTCTAGAGCATGTCTCTCCTTTCAGGGAGTTGTAGAGAGTGATGAGGTCTCCTCTGACTCTCCTCTTTTCCAGACTAAACAACCCCCAGCTCCCTCAGCCTCTCCTACAGGACTTGTGCTCAAGTCCCTTCACCAACGTGGTTGCTCTTCTCTGGACCTGCTCCAGCACCTCAATATCCTTCCTGAACTGAGGGGCCCAGAACTGGACACAGCACTTCAGGTGTGGCCTCCCCAGGGCTGAGTACAGGGGAAGAATCACTTCTCTGGACCTTCTGGCCACACTGTTCCTGTTATAGGCCAGAACACCATTGGCCTTCTTGGCCACCTGGGCACACTGCTGACTCATGTTCAGCTTCCTGTCACTCCAGGCTCCCAGGTCCCATTGAAAGAGCTGATCATATATTAAGGAGAATTTGTCTGCTTCCTTGCATAGTCCTATATTATGAAAATGCCTCTGCAAGTGTTTGAAGTTGATTTTTTTTCCTTTATTTCTTCTCTTTACAAGGAGGGATTTTGGCAGCAGAGGGTGTACTGGTGCCTTCTCCCAGCTGAGCCGGGACAGCAGAAATGGCCCCACATGGTACTGACCTGCTGTTTGTGGCCACCCTGTCCTGTCAGGGGGTTGTCTTATTCTCACCTACACACACAAATTATGCTTCTGCATCACACATGTGATAGGTCTCAATACAGAAATGGGAAGACAACAAACTGTTTTACCTGGATGGTGATTGCCATTGGGTGTAAATTATTGAATTACTGTGTAGCAGAGTTAGTTGACAAAAAGATTGTTACCTTCTAAAGAGTTGACAAATGAAAAAAGTGTACCAGGACTTACTGTTAAATTTATTATATGTATGGCTAGTGTATGTTCTCTCTGAAAAACATACCTCTGCCTTAAACATGTAAAGGGATAGAGGGGAGCTTCTTGACTGGCTGATGATGCAATCAAAATGTCAGATTATTTGAAATAAATTGTTATTATAGACTAAGGTATGACTCCACCAATGCATTTATATGTGTGTGAGAGACTGGAATGTTAGTTATTAATGACTCAAAATGGTCTGCCATTTGTGGAAGCAGCAGGGTGCTTTGCTGAGGCCAGGTTTGCACACCCCCCCCCAAGGGGTAGCAAGAGAGTTTTTTGTGTGCTGGGTTTTGAGCCAGAAAAGGGAGAAGGCCAAGAAGCAGACCCTGCAGAGATGAGACAGTGTCCTCCCTTTCACAATTGGGTCAGTTAAGAAATGCCTCCCACATTCCTCCCACCCCTGGAAGGTGTTGGGACATTTACATTCCCACATGGGACATTCACACACATAGGCCTGAAGGTATTGATCCTTTCTGATGGGGCATAACTGGCTCAACCACACTAATGGGAGAGGCAGCTGTCATGTCTTAGAAGGTGTCATAAACCATGAAAGACCCTTAAATTGCCCCCAGACTCCTTTCTGGGGCCTTCCACCAGAGGACTGCTTGTGATCCACACTATTACATCAGAGAGCATAAAACTTCCGACCCCCAGGGGAGGTACCTGGGCATTCCATCTAAACCTAAACGTATATGAACCCATTGAACTTTGTGTTTTGTGGGCTTTCCCCCACCCCTGATGGATCAAGACCGTGACCATCATTTTGACCAACAGACATACAATCAAGTCTCACTGCTGGATCCATAGGCAGTGATATCTTTCTACTCATTCTTTTTTTCTTTCTTTCTTTTCCTTATACATTATTCTGAAGTATTATTTTTATGCTCTTATGTTCCTATGTTACTATAGATAATAATAACCAAAACAGCTACATACCTGCTTTCCATTGCAACCAAATTATTTTAAAATAAACCCTACATATATATATTTATAAACACCTACCAGTCAATGTCATTTCACTCTAATCTACCCCAAAGGATTGTTAACAAGAACCTGGGTTACCCTTGCCTTCTGAGGCGGGTCATAACAATGTGATAGGTTTTTTTCTCTTCTTAAAGAATGCATTTCTCTCAAATAAACTATGCAGACTAGTAACAGCACAGTCATTTGAAGTTCACTGAAAATATACGAGGACATCATGTTTCCTGCCCTTATGTTAAACTTGGTATATTGATTTTTTTGCACAGCTTGCAGCCTAGAAGTGTGATCTATGGCAAGGCAGGCTAACCACATACAAATTCTTGAAGTACTGCTGGATTAGCAGGACCTGACAAGAGTGCACAAGTATTGTGACTTAATCTCTGTAACTTTTCACTTATGACTTAATCAATTAAAATAACAAGTTTGGATTTTATTGTCTGTAAATAAATACACACAAATCAGCTGCAGAAGCTGCTGTTTCCCATGTTTACTCATTTGCACGACATAAAGGCTGTATAAGTTAGGTACTGTACATATGAAAACAGAGCTGAAGTTGAACTTAAAAATCAACTATATAAAGATTCAACAAATCTTTTTTAGATTACTGCAGAAAATTCTGGAAGGCATAGTGAGTTCCTTAGCTTGCAGGTTTTTGCCTAAATTTCCCATTCCTTTTCTTTATTTATTCTTTGCCTGTTTAATCTTTTGTTCCCTTTATGTTCAAAGATGGCAAGATTATGGAAGCAACCAGTGCTGCAGCCTGCATTTAAATTTAGTTACAGTATGGTGGTGTGGAAAGCGTTCTTCTGATGTCAGGCTGGCTTGCTCCTCTGTCTACATTATTAAAACCTCCTTAAACACCTCCATTATAGTGTTCACCTTGCTTGACTTCAAAGACCTGTGCAGCTGCATAGAGATAGTGACCCACAACTCTGCCAAGTGGGTTACCCATGGTTTTTTAGAAATGCTAATGTGTTTTCTGCCATGTTTATGAAGTTATCTGTTTGCTGTTCTGCAACTCTGAAATCAAAATGATAAAATGAGTGAGACAAAGACAGAGGCTAAAGATCTTCTGGCATTTGAAGTCATTGCCATTCACCTTTTGAAACCTTTTCCATCCTCCCCCCCACATAAAGAATAATTAATTCAAGAAGTTATTTGGGGGGGAAAGCAAAGTTGACATTGTTCCTGTAGAACTTCTTGAGTGTGGTGTCACTGAGTCACTCAAGAAAAGGATGTGGATGAATGCCTGGCTTATCACTAGAGTTTTTTGGTAACTAATCTGTTCAAAATGTTTGGAATAAGATAAAACCTGGATTGACCATCTAATGAAAAAGGTCAAAACAGAGAAAAAAGTGCCACGGTTTGTGTTAGGTGACACTGTGCCCTGCTTGTCTAATTTGATTTCACAGAGCCACTGAAGCCCCAGGCAAAGTTGATTTTTAGCTATAATCAGCTTCTTAACCTTTTGAATACTAACGTAAACAGTACCTATCGATAATTAATTATGTTGCTCTGCTAGGTGCAACAAAGTGCAAAGGTGAAAGTGTAGACTGCAGTAACACGTGTTGTGACAAGATCACTCCAGTGGATTACAGCCCTCCAAATTTCATCTGCAGTCATTGAACAGGGAGCATCAGTTTATCAGTTTCAGTCATCATTGCCCTCTTGTACTGCTGCCTCATCTCAAATTCCTCTTATGTACAGAAGGGATAACCTGTGGTGGGTTGGACTGCTGTGGTGGTGCGTGCATCTGCTGTTTTTTAATTATTAGGATTAACTTCCAATTGCTTACCTGTAATAAAGGATGGGTGCTCCCTTCCTCTGTGATGAGCAGCTTCCAGAAAGTTTTGTAATAAAAACAAATCAAAACAGTACCTTGGGAACCTTTTAATATTTTTTTTTGTTCTGTGAGGTCAGATCCCCAAAATCCTGGGAATTTGGATAGTGGGGCTGCTTTAGTAAATACGCAGTGAGAAAACTGCCAGATTGGAGATTTCTTTAATGTTACTGTCCAAAATCACCATCCATGCTTGAAAATAGGAATTCTTAACAAAACATGCACTCTCAGCATGTGACTTTTAGCTGCAGAACATATGGTTTAGTGCCAAAAAGTTGTTTTGGTTTGCGTTTCCTATTGTGTTTGTGTTTTTATGTTTTAAACTCCTTACTACTTCAGTCTTTGAGGCTTGCCATGAAAGCCCAACATAAATAATCACCAAAAATCCTGAAAGCCTGAAGATCATTTAAGAATTTCTGAATCTATAACTGATTCTTTGTATTATATATAGACTAATGAGATACTCAGTACACACAGTGATGTTTTAACTCACTTGGAAAGGGGGTCCTTTTCTTCCTTTTTTTTTAAGATTAGATAAGAGAAGGCATTTTAGCCCTACAGGGTTTGTGTGTGGTTGCTTTGTTAATTCAAAATATGCATCCTTCATTCAGCAATGTGTGGTTTAATGAATCAGTCCAGAAACTTCTGAGCACATAGAGTTTATATCACTGTTGGTATCAGTGAGACATGAGGATTCTGAGTGCTTTTTTAGGAGATGTTTAGCATCTTCTTGTGTTTGACTATTAGTTCTCTGACTGCAGTGAGAGACCCAGGCAACCCTCTCTGCTCCTTTACTGAAGCTTCACCAAAATCACAGCCAAATGGAAGAGTTGGCATTATACCATCTGGTGGGAAGAAGAGTCAGTCCACCAAAGATGGCACGAATTTATTGGAAGTGGCCCTTGCCATGGCTTGGTAGAGCCTTTACTCAAATTCCAGATACATTATCTTTCTATGTGTTATAACTCATTGCCTCTTGATCTACTTCAATTTCAGGATCACGGATGATAGTATTAGGTATAGATACCAGTATCTGTTGTTGCATTTAAAGACGGATGGGACATCTAAGGTCATCAGCAAGTTGTCATACCAGCAGTGATAAGTGCTTAGGTATAGTATTGTAAATACCAGATGCTAACATCTATATCCTTCTTATTTATGGGTTTGTAGTGAGTTGGTGGTGGTGTGTATTTTATTTACTGATCAATTTCTGTCTTGAACTTTTTGAAATAAATTTTCTGCCCATCCAGAGGTGTGGAAAAGAAACTTGAAATTTTTTCAGCTGACATCAGCAAGAAACAAGAACCCCCAAATTATTTTTTAAATCTCACAATTTTTAATTCATCCTCATTGTTACCTTGTGAATTTTGGCAAAAATGCATTAGCCAAAGTTGGACATTAAGCTCAGAATCCTCATTGAGGGATCAATTTGCATATCTCCTCACCCAGGTCTACTGTGGCTGTCCTGAACTGGAATGGGCAAAAAGAAGAGACACAGCATCATGGATGTCTACATAATGAAATGAGAACCATTTGCTTCACTCGGGAATACCAGATAATAGATTGTTTCATGCAAATAGTAGTTCACTAGTAACTACACTAACAGCTAGATGCTGAAGTCAAATCTTGTAGAAAACGTTCTAAATTTGTCTCCTTGTTGTGATAGATAGGATTAATATGCAAATAAATGAATGGTGTGACCATTTTGTACTCTGTCTCAGGCAATACTTGGAATTAATAAATAGGGTCTTGGAGTGTGGCTTATGAGATGCAGTGTTTCACCAACTGTCTCCAGGACTCAGCCCACCACAGACCCTGGACTGCTTCTGTTTGGTGTTGTCAAAATTATATATAAAATGTGAAATAATGTGTTTCATTCAGGCAAGGGCCTAACTTCAGAGCTCATAGTCTTGGCTGTGAATGTGTGTGGAGACAGACTGGTGGCTATTTAACTGCTTCAGCAGATCCCTTCGCTGACCACCTCCTCTCCACCAAAGGCTATAGAGGAATATATACATTCCTGGCAACATTAAACTGCAAAAAAGATGCATTTGTGTTAATGTGCTGTGGATATGTTAATTTGTGCAAATTCTACCTCAGGGGCTGTCTTTCAGCAGAGACGCAGGACAAGCATCAGAGACCAGCATCATTTCAAACCCCTGCAGCTGAGTCTGCAGGAAGCTTGTGTGCTGGAGCCCTGAAATATGCTCCCCAGCCTGGAGCAGTTTTCAGAGCATGTGTAGACATATTGTCAGAGTACATAGAAAAGCTTGTTCTGAGACTGCCTGTTCTGCAGGCAGTTCTCTGTGTTTGGAGAACAAGGTATTCAATTTCTAGGATTATAAATTGATGCTTAGTTGTTTACAGTGCAGACACAGTAGAATACCATTTGCTATGTTACCATTCCCTTTGAATTTCTATTGTCATTAGGTTCATACTGTCCACTTATTTAATTTACTCGGGCGTCCGCGGGCCGCCCCCAGGGGACCCTGGAAGCCTGCTGGGCATCCATGGCCAGCCCCCCAGACGCGTCTGCGGCCGGTCCCCCAGGGGCATCTGCAGTGGGAGAAAGGAGAGGGGGAGCCTCAATGGCGGGTGCTGCACCCTCGTGAGAGAAGAGAAGGGACCTTCAGAGTACACAGAGGTTTGCTGTTCCAGTTTGGGGGAGGGGAGGTGTTCAGGGGGGCCATGGGGGTCCTTGGACTGGCAGGTGGGGAGGAGGGCAGGGGGGGTAACTCTGTATGAACTGTCGCAGGTGAGCCATGCGCCAGAAGATATATGGTAACAAAGTGGGGAGAGGATAAGGTCAGGGTGGATAGTGGATTCTTTTGGAGTGATGAGGGTCCCGGTCGGGCTGGGGCCTTTAAAGGTACCTGAGCCTTGGGGGGGTACAAGGGCCAGAACGGTTTATTTGTTTGGTTGGTTTTGGCTCACCTGTGGCTACTACCTAGGTTCAGTATGTTCTGGATATATTTGTTCTGTTACGTCCTGAAAGGGTGGTCAGGACAAGGGGTTGTTCCTGGGTATTTGCTAGGCATTGGATATAAATAGGTGGCAGAAAAGTAGGAAGTGAAAGACTTGCCCTAATCGTTCTAATAGGAATGAAGCCTGTGCACCCCTATGTTGTTGTGAGCTATGCTAGCGATGGTACATGCCTTCAGTAGGGCCGCCCATGCCAGACAGGTCAAAACCATAGGGCCAGATACAATACATCCTTGGGCAGGATGAGCTGGTTACCCTTCTGGCAGTCATCCTAGGAGAAGGATAACTCTAATCTCAAACCCGGGCAGATGGAGCTCGCTTAGCCCTGTAAGGCCATCCATCTAAGAGAAGGTCACTCTAATTAAACCTATGTCCTGAGGACCTCACTACCACCTTCCAAGCTTGCTCAGCCCTGGCAGATGAACCAGGCAGATGCTGTGTCTCACCTAAAAAAATCCACTGCACAGGCTCAAAGGCTTTACCCACATTTGTAAAACCCTGTAGCAATGGGCGAGGGTCAAAACAGCTGGTGAAAGGTGCACTGGAAGCCGCAGACCCAACCCTTCATGCAGGAGGTTCAGGATATTGTTTGTCAGAGACTGACCGGAGATGACAGTCTCTTTTGGCAGCATCCTGAATGACCAAGCAGCCTTTACAAGGAGAGCACTGCTTGCTTCACTCGGAGAGGGACCTAGAAAAGGTGGCCTAAACAAAGCTCATCTCCCCCTTCACCCGGTTGGTTAACTGTGGCCAACGGGCACCTTCTACTAATGTGGTCACACAAAGATCAAAAGACAAAGGCATACACCTGCCTCCAAAGGTGTACCCAAATTGACTCTCCCATGCTGGAACATCAGAACCATGCTCGATTCTGCGGATAGCGGATGTCCTGAGCATCGCTCTGCCCTGATTGCCCACGAACTATCACGTCTTAACATCGACATTGCTGCTCTCAGTGAAGTTCGCCTTCACGAGGAAGGCAGCCTTAGAGAACACGGTGCCGGTTACACACTCTTTTGGTCAGGTAAACCCAGAACCAAAAGGCATCTCTCAGGAGTTGGCTTCATGATCAAAAACTCTATTGTCCCTAAACTCAAAAATCTACCATCAGGTCATTCTGACCGCATTATCTCCCTACGCCTTCCACTACACAACAAGCAACACGTTGTCCTCTTTGGTATATATGCCCCAACTCTCCAAGCTGACCCTGCCAAAAAAGATAAATTTTACACTGACCTGCGCCACCTTACCCAAAAGGTTCCTGCAGAGGATAAGATCATTATCCTTGGTGATTTCAATGCCAGAGTAGGTAAGAATTTTGAAGCCTGGAAAGGAGTATTAGGCAAGCATGGTGTTGGAAACTGCAACGATAATGGTCGACGTCTGCTAGAATTCTATGCGGAGCAAAAGCTCACCATCACTAAGACTATCTTTTAGCAGAAAAATAGTCTGAAGACAACCTGGATGCATCCTAGATCTAAGCATTGGCACCTTATCGATTGTGTCTTGGTGCAACGGAGAGATGTCCACGATGTCCACCGTACCCACGTGATGCCCAGTGCAGAATGCCAAACAGACCATCAGCTTTATGCGCTGAAAACTCAACTTCAATCTTAAATTCAAATATAAAAGGGGCAGTATCCCAAGGAGGAGACTCCAAGTTAACAATCTCCAATCAACCACAGTGAGAGACAGATTCCAGGCAAATCTTCAAATTAGGCTCGAAAACCATTCCATAGATTCTACAGATGCCTCTCCTGAAGTGCTTTGGCATCATATTAAAAACAGCATTCTGCAGTCCTCTGAAGAATCCTTAGGGTTCTCCTTCAAGAAGAACAAGGACTGGTTTGATGAAAACAATCAAGAGATCCAGGAATTGTTGAGGAAGAAGAGAACTGCTCAGCAAGCACACCTTGCACTGCCATCCTGTCACATAAGAAAAACAACCTTTTGTCTTGCATGCAGCAAGCTCCAACAGAAACTCCGTGACATCCAGAACAAGTGGTGAATCGATCTAGATGAAAAAACTCAATTATGTGCAGATACAGGTGATCACAGAGGATTCTATGAGGCCCTGAAAACAGCATACGGGCCTACATGCCAGGTCCAGAGCCCTCTACTCAAACGCTTCTGACAGATAAAACCTCCATTCTGAATTGACGGTCTGAACACTTTCAGACCCTTTTCAGTACTAGACTCACCTATTCAGTCCATCACACAACATCACACAACAACTAGTGAAGTATGAATTGGATACTGCCCCCACTTTGGGAGAAACCCTCAAGGCAGGTGAAAACTGGCAAGCCAGCTGGGATTGATGAAATTCCACCTGAAGTCTGAAAACATGGGGGTCATGCACTCCATGCTAAATTTCACGAGTTTGTGGTGCACTGTTGGGAACTAGGTGAACTACCATCAGACCTTTGAGATGCAGTCATCATCACTTTGTATAAGAAGAAAGGAGTTAAAGCAGGCTGCTCAAATTGCCGTGGTATTACTCTGCTCTCCATTGCTGGCAAAATCCTGGCAAGAATACTCTTGAACAGATTAATACCCACTATAGCAGAAGGAATTCTACCTGAAAGCCAGTGTGGTTTCAGAGCCAACAGAAGCACCACAGACATGGTATTTGTTCTCAGACAACTGTAAGAGTAGCGTAGGGAACAGAACAAAGGTCTCTGTGTAACCTTTGTTGACCTCACCAAGGCTTTCGATACTGTGAGCAGAAAAGGTCTATGGCAGTTTTTGGAACATTTAGGATGTCCCCCCAAGTTCCTTAAAATGATCATCTCACTCCGTGAGGATCAGCACGGTCAAGTCAGATATGGCAATGCACTTTCTGAGCCCTTTCTAATAAATAATGGTGTGAAACAAGGCTGCATTCTCTCACCAACCCTATTCACAGTCTTTTTCAGCATGATGCTCCAAAGGGCCACTGCAGACCTCAATGATCAGGACAGTACCTACATTCCATACCGTACTGATGGAAGCCTTTTCAACCTAAGGCAACTGAAGGCCCACACTAAGACCTTAAATCATCTTGTCCGGGGAGGTGCTTTGTGCTGATGACGCCGCTCTTGTCATCCACGCAGAAGCAGCTCTGCAGCGTTTAACATCCTGCATTGCAGAGGCTGCTGAGCTCTTTGAGCTGGAAGTCAGCTTAAAGAAGATTGAAGTTCTCTATCAGCCCTCACCTCAGGAACTCTTCCATCATCCCATATCACCATTGGCCAATCAGAGCTCAAATCAGTCCAGCAGTTTAATTACCTGGGTAGCCTCATCTCCTCGGATGGTAAGATTGACAGAGAGATAGACAACAGATTAGCAAAGGCATATAGTACCTTTGGAAAACTTCATAAAAGAGTTTGGTGAAATAAACACTTGAAGAAAAGTACCAAGATCAGTGTTTACAGAGCCATAGTGCTGTCTACTCTCTTATATGGTTCCGAATCATGGGTCATCTACCACCACCACCTGCGTCTCCTAGAACACTTCCATCAACACTGCCTCTGTACAACCCTAAACATCCACTGGTCAGATTATGTGACTAATACGTCTGTTCTAGAACAAGCAGCAGTCACAAGTATTGAGGCCATGTTGCTGAGAACACAGCTGTGCTGGGCAGGGCACGTCTCCAGGATGAAGGACCATGGCCTCCCTAAGATCCTGCTTTATGGTGAACTTGCCACTGGCTGCTGCAAGAGAGGAGCCCCGAAGAGAAGATACAAGGACTCCCTGAAACAACATCTCAGCTTTGGCCATATTGATCAACATAACTGGTCTACTCTGGCCTCCAGTCGGGAGGTCTGGAGACACACTATCTTTAACGCTGCTGATGCTTTTGAGAAAGCATGCAGGATCACTCTTGAGGAGAAAAGACAATGCAGAAAGAATCGTGTCTTGCACGACCTAAGGAGTCTTTCTGCTGTGCCTTTTGCAACCGGACATGCCTATCGTGTATTGACCTTTTAGGCCACCAACGCACTTGTAACAAACGTGGACAGAGCCCTTCCCAAATCTTCGTTCGCGAAGCCCAGCCATGGTTTAATTTACTGGTCTTTGGGCCTTGGGAGGGTTTTTGATTTAAAGGTGGTTTGAAGACTCAAAGTTGGATAGTCTCTAGACTAAGTTGTGTCAGTGCAGAATTTCTGTGTCATCCAGCTCCCTGTCCACAAAAGGGGTCTCTATCTGGTTTGGGAAATTTTTTGCCCTTTGCCCAGAACAATCCACATTTAGGGGCAGTTTTCTTTCTTGGTCCCTCCCAAGATCTCACGGTCCAGACAAAAACACTGCCTGACATAGGCATTTGACAACAAACACTTAATGTCCTGCAGTGGGAGAACAGGTTCTTTGGTTGGATCAGGTCATTCAGAGGCACAGCAGAGCTGAGGTTGTCTCTCCTCTTCCCGCATGCACTTCTTGGTAGTGCTAGTTTTCTTACCCTGTTTAAATATCTCAAAGTGGGCAATCAGTTGTAACAAACATCAAAGCTTAATGGGACTGCAGAACCCCACCTGGACAGCAGAAGCAAAGAAATGGGGTTAGTGCTCACAGGCTTTTCCAGAGGGTTGTAAAGTGATTGGTGGCACAGGGCTTTTTGTCATTGCACGCTACTGGGAAAGCTTCAGCCTGTGGGATCCATGGAGTATTAACTCAGCTCCATTCATGCAGTGACTTCTTAAGAGGATTTAGATCCTGGAGCTGTACCTTGGTGATGGATACTGTCTTAAATGCTGCACAGGTACCACATCTTGTTTGCTTAATTGTGTGGTCCAGGCAACTCAGCATGCCTCATCCCCTGGTTATTCCACCTTCATGTAATTTTTTCCCCTTGGCCACATGAGCCAGATTGGGCTATGGAGTTGGTGAGCTGGATGTCAGCAGGAAGAGGGTTGTGATTTAAATACAAAAAAAATTGCATGATCTATTAATATAAAAATTTATTTCTTTCCCTAAAGCTGTCTGCCCACAGTTATCATCTCAGGTCGATCCCAGCTGTAATATAAAAAGTACAAAGAAAACAAACCTTCTCGAATGAGAAAGGTCAGGAGGAAATCCAGTCTGACCAAGGGACTGTATCTTAAGCTGTTATAATATTGAATCATGGAAATGCAAGCCTGGAAGGGGCCTCAGGTGGCATATCCCTCTACCAGGCACCAGAATGATAAAGTTATAGTTCCACTGTTGGGTGCTTGTTTATACACAGGCATGTATATAGGGTCTATCTGTATGAGTGTGGAGTGATGGAGATGTCTGAGTGGTACAGCAGGTTCCATGTGCTGGTACAGTATTGTCAGGACAGAGGCCTTAAGAACCCATCTGTGATGTCTCCTTGTAGTCCATTTCATTTCCCAAATATTCCTATGTAGTTTACCCTGCCTTTCTGCACACCAAGGCAAAAGAAGGTCTTGCACTGGCCCAAAGGTCACAAGAGCCAACAACAACAACCACATGTGCCACCCACAGCAAACAGCTATTTGGACAGCCTAACTGAGTCACCAGTATTGGTACATTCTGGAAACAAACCTTCTCATCCTTTGGAGGTACTGCATCATAGCCTTTGGGACCTATGTGGGAGCGAGGTTATCTGAAAATATCCCCTAATTTCTCTGTGCTTTGCTTCCCCATCCCTAAAGCAGAGGTGCCACTTCTCTCCTGGGGTAGTAGATGTGATCCAGGTGATGAAACATTCAGACTGTATGGCATTGAAGGAATATACATACCCAAGGTAGAAATACCCAGAGTGCAGAAAATGTCTTTATTTTCTGTGAGATGTTTATTTTGGAAGGAGAAACCACATTAAGAAGATGGCTTTAGAAAAAACATGGCCAGCTGCTGTGGAAACATCAGCTGAAGTTTAATGTATAGTGATAAAAAAGAGTGATATCAAATTCCTGTCACTGCTGGTGGCAGGAACCCACGAGACATGAGGATTCAGAAGGGAAAATGCTTCAAAAATATATCTGACTCTGCCTGTGCTGGTGTTATACATGTGATATAGTGGAACTAAAACATCAAAAGTGATTGAAAGTATATTTGAAGACGTGTTACTTGTGACAAACCTTAATATTTACAAATGAGAAACTGAATAAGTATTTACTACTATGATCATTTATGGCGAACAAGTAAACCGTGCGATACCCTCTGAAACAGTAAAATAGAAAAAAAATTTAAAATCTATAATTTTAATCAAAAGTTTGTTTCAGTCATTGAAATTCTGTTATTGCTGCTTACAAACATTAAAGTCAATCAAAACATCAGTAGCCTGCAAGATCAATATTTTTAATATGTTTACATCATTGCAGTGCTGCAGATTTTTGGCTAATGGATCTCACACATATTGATTTCCATGGGAAGTGTTAGCCTGATACTGAAATAATTAAAAAAAAAAAGTCAGGGATTATTGGTTTGGAATTTTGAAGGAGATAGAAGTATAAAAATTGGTTATTGACTGAATTGCTCGGGGTGAATGAACCCTCGGCACTTGCAATAAACTTGTAGCACAGAGTCATTACTGAATACTACCTTACTCCCTTAAACCTAAAATCAGTCAATATCCTATTATAACAATGCAAATTGTGGTGAAATAGCATAGCTGGTCATTTTCAAAGTAGAAGGATATTCATAAGCATCTACATACATATATGGATGGCTGTATTAAGCCAGCTCTGGGATATGCACAACAGCTGATTTTGAAGTTAATTTTAATATATTGAGTTTATCTTGATCTTAATGCCAAAGAGTTGATTTGAACTAATTGTTTAAAATAAACTCAATGACTTTATGGATACTAAAATGATTAAAAATCCAGTAAAATATAAACAAGTATAAACAATTCAAATGTATAAATAATTCAGTGTTGCCTGTATATTGTATAAATGCATAAACAAGTATATTCAATATTCTGTGTTCTGTAAAAATGCAGGTGATTTTTTATCTATTTATTCTGTGTTTTGGGAGAGAGATCTAGAAACTGCAAGCAGTGATTACCCTGAGCAGGTGTCCTGAAACAAGACTGTCCTCACCCATGCCCCACCACTGTTCTATCTGGCTTCTGCCCTCCTTATTCGTTCCCATATTCCATAAGTATTATGATTTTACTTACCTAGCATAATTCTTCTCTTTTTAAGCAAGGATTCTGCATGCACGGGGCATCATGTCTCTCTGATATCTGGTGAAATAAATGAGTTCTCCATTCCAAAAGAGACTCTGCATTCCCAGACAGGGACTGAATGAGTTTACCACAAGAAGGTGAAAATAGAAATAGAATAGAAATTTTTATTAACAGTTAAATGAAAAACACCTAAGCAAAAAGTTGCTTTTTGTTTCCTGCTTTAAAAAATCTTCAAGCCTCTATGTTGCTCTATGCTGGAGACCAGTAGCTAAAAGTGGGTACTGCAATCTGCAGGTTGTTGAGTGAAATATATTTTCACCTGAGCTGTATAAATATTTAAGAAGCATATACTAAAACAATAATGATAATTCAGTGCCTGTGATAGTATGGGAAAGAGAAATTGTGTTCATGTTTTATTATTACAAAGTTATCTTTAAACTTTCGCTGATTTCTTTTTTTTTCTAATTTGTTGCTTTGCCCATACTGACCAAAACCAGAGTGGACTAAGTTTCAGTGGAGCTCAGCAGAAACCTGGTAGTGGCAGGATCAGTAATTGGTGCCTCACTTTAACTACAGATGTCTGACAACAGGCAGGTTACTGTATCCCGCTGGAGTCTCGATGGACTGACACCATTTGGGAATAACTACTAATGAAGTCTAAAATTTCTCAGTAAACTTGTTAATGGAGTCCTGTCATTGGCAAGGTAGCTCTGTAGTTACTCTTCAAGTCATGTAGTTTCTTAATAATTAACATCCTCCAAATTGCTCAAACCACTCACTGAGGACTGAGAGATGCATTCTATGTTGGTGGCAGCCCAGCCACAGGCAGACGTGATGGGCAGCAACTTGCCTGTCCTTGCATTGTGTGTGAGTGACCCTGCACTACTGTGTAGGTTCAGGCTTGGGTTGATTTTGGAGCAACCTCCTTCTTATTTTACCTTGACTGGAATGGATTTACACTTTCTGGTCATTTTCAAAGTTTTTGGGTTTTATTTAAGTAAATACTAAAACAGTATTTCAGAATAAAGCTTTCCACATTTATCTGTTCTGCACCCCAGAAGATCTGATGTGTACGTCTGTTCTGTAATTATTAAAAGACAAAGTGGAAAGATGAAGAATGTTTCCTAAGAACAAAGAACTAAGGGAAGGTAAAATCCTCATTTGTAAAAATCACTCTTCTCTTAGATTGAAACTTGCCACGGTCCCAGGGGGGATGGGGCCGTGACACAGCACTGATGGGTCCTGAGCAAAGGTAGAGGTGCAAATGGAATGCTTTATTGAGGCGTGTTGAGGTTTTATGGGTTCAGGTGGGGAAAGGGCTGGAATATGGGGTGGAGCATGAGACAGACAAATGGGGGAACAAATCGGGGTAGGGGCACAGCCAAAGGGGGAGGAACGTGGGAGGAACCGGGGAAGGAAAGGGCAAATGGTAACTGTCTCCTCTCTGCAGCTTCTGCAGCCTATCAGAGAGGGAGTGGGGAAGCAGGGAGCAGGCAAAACTCGTGGCAATCCCAGGCATGCCCAGACTGTGCACTGTGTAGTGTGGGTACAATGCAATGCACATATCTGAAACCACATAATAACGGTAAAGTCCATATAATAAAGTCCTGTTAATTGCTGTATGTCTTTCTCCACGCCTGGAACCGCTCCCATCCTGACTCTTGCTCCTTCACAGAAACTTGTTAAAGTACTTAATAAAAAATAATATTTTACCTTTCTTATCGGAAGCAGAGACTGAATATATGCAGGAATGGGGACTGAAAAAGGTATGCACAACTTCTGGTATTTAAAATGTCATGTTTTCTTAATGAGGAAAATAAAAATATTTTAAAAGGATATAAAAATAGTAGTGTGTTCTCCCCACTTGTTTTTGTAGATTTTCTAATCGTTTTCAGTTCAAGGCATAGAAAAATATAAAAGTTTGAGCTTTAGAACTTTTTCTGAAGAGAACAAACTAAACCAAGAAATACAACAGTGCTGCAAATTTTTTTCCGAAGCCTGTTTAAAAAAGTGTAGCTTTTATAAACTGTAGGAGTTGTATTTTTAAAAAAGAAAAAAATAACCTTATGTGGTACCATAGCAAAAGTTTTAAAGAGCCAGAAAAAAGGAGAATGAAATATGTTTGATAGTTAAAGTCACCTTCATGAATGAAGTAGGACAGAGAAAATCAGTAAGGTGCAGCAAAGGTCTTGTGGCAGGATCACGAGGGAGTAGGAAACCAGTAGAGACTTGAAGCGACTTGTAGCAGGACCCTAAAAACACAAAGATGAAGAACGTTTTCCTGTAAGCAATGGCTTTTCCCATACACTCTTTTGCTGTCCATTCCCCTGGTCCCCTTGGGGTAGTAATACCAGCAGGACAGAGGTGACCTTGCAATGTTATAGAGATGTTTGCCATAGAAAACAGTGCTGTGTGCTGACTCTGGCAGTCCACGCAAGTTCATTGTCCCTATGGTAGTGAAACACCTACAATTATTTTCATAATCTCCCTCTGTGAAATGAAAGTAATGTGGGTTTTGTCATAGTTGTTGGATATTTTTAATGCTGTGGTTCCAAAATGTAAATATTTTTTAAGATGATCATGCTGTTTTCCACAGCACGCAACCCAAATAGCTACACTGGGAGAGCCATCTGTTTTCCTGGGAAATGTTCATAAGAAAAGGAGAGGCTGAGCATCAGAGCTGAGGGTCTTCAGGTTGGTGTTTCACACCCCAGCAAAGCTTCCTGGGATTGGCTGTAACTCAGACAGTCCCTGGGGACGTGATTTATGGCCATGTCCCTTGGTTTCTCCAGACACCAGTATTTTACACTCTGCTCAATCTCCACACAAGATGGTCCAGGAGATCACGTTGCTCAAGTTTCTGTGCCTGTCAATTTTTCTATGTCTAAGTTGGAGGTATTAAACACCTAAACATCACTTTGCCGCCTTCTGAATCAGAATAAAGCCAGAGTGAGAAATCAGCTCGCTTTATGAACTGAGCTTAAACACAAGTAAGCAGTCAGGAAGGTGATGGGAACACAGCCCTGCATCCTGGACTGTTGGGGTAGCCTGGCCATGGAGCCCTAAGCACAGGTTCCCACTCACTGAGCTGAGTATATAACCCCTAAATTACCAGAACTACAGCTGCATAACTTACCTTGACTTCAGTGGGCATTGTGGGGCTAAAATTTTCAGCAATGCTTTGCAGATTTATGAGATATTCTCTTGGAAAAGTTAAAAACATCACTTTTTTTTCCTTTGTTTTCTGAGTTCTGTAATTGTATGCAGAACTGACCTTAATAGAGGAGGACATTTTGATAACCTCGTGGTTCAGTTATAATGATAATACAGGCTGCAGTGACTTCAGAAACACAAAATAAATTCAATAAACCCTGTAGAACTCCTAAAACTTTTTTTTTTTTCCACAGACAAGCAGAGCTCAATTCCTTTTTCTTAGAGCACAAGTTCCTCAGCATGGTTTTCAATAAGTATCTTAAATTTGTAATCTTCTTGTATATACTACATAAAAAATCCCTGTACTCAAGTATGCTGTGTGTATGCCTACATGCACACAAATACTGAACTGGAATGTCACAGTGTGAAAGACTTTATGCCTTGTGTTTGCCGTGTTTATATTGTTCATCATGTTATACATAGGTTCACCCAGATACATAGGTTATTCTTGGAAGGTGAAATATGTACCTCACCTGGTATAGAAAAATGTTGGGAAAATTATAAAAACATTTATGTCTCCAGCATTCAGTATGTTTACAAACACACTTTTTTTGGTGGCAATGTTTACCTCAGGAATTTCTGACCACTTTCTGTAAGGATTTGCATTTGGCTGGATGGGGGGCCAGGCAGTGATTTAATGTTTTTAAACATATTTTAATTGGAACTCTTACTAGGATCTAAGGAACTTGAAGAATTACAAATTCCAGCTTTGACATGGTAGCATTATCTGGATGAGCAATAATATAACTTTAGATAATTATTCTTTCTTGTGTCAATAGCACAGTTTTGTTTGTATTAGGATGCAGGAGTAATTCTTTCTAGTGATGTCACTAGGTATCATCCAAACATTATTATCAGACTTTTACTGTGTTCGAATCTTATTTGATTACTAGAGAAGTTAACGAGGAGATTCAGCTTTTTCTTAGGATTTATTAGGATTTCTCTTATTAACTTGCAGTTATTAAAATTATGATGGAGGTTAGCATATTCTTAAGTAATGGGGTTTTGAAATAAATTGTTCACAGTGGGCTAAGTTCAGGAGAGTACTTGAAACATGATGCCACGGGACACTGGAAACTGTTGCATCTTACTGAATTTTACACAAATCAGGGATGTATAGCATCCTTCAGGACTGATGCTTCAGTCATATATGCTGAATTTAATGCATTAAGAAATCTTGCATGGAATTTAAGCAAAATCTTTATGTTCATAAGCTTTGGTTGTGTTTGTGCAAAATACTTTATTTTGAATATAATTGCTAATTTCCTGCTATGTGATGTGCTGTTACATTTGCAATCAAGTCTTGTGGACAGGAAGTTTATGTGCACCTGAATAAGATAGTTCTGAAATCGGTAAGCTGTGTCAGTTCAGTGGATATTACTATTGCTAGTGTGGTAAAATAGAGAAAAAGTAGCAGCTCCACGACTTCTGGGCTTGTCTTATGGTCCTACACAACAGTCAGTGTTCTGCTTTAAGCTGAAAGTATAGGTATCTAATCAATGGAGTACAAATTTTTTAACTTCTTAAGTTTTGGGAAGTTAACAGCTTCCTTGGAAAAGGAAATCAGAAATAGCATGTGGTGATTGTACAGCTGTGTAGTGTTGCAGAACTACCTCCAGATTCATGCATGGGACTGCATCACCATCTCATACCTCTCTTTCCCCCTCCTCTGCCAATTTCTCCTTTCTGTTATAATAGGGGAGAAATTGATTCCAAGTGTGTTTTCTTGACCCCCTACTCCATACATCTTAGCACCTAACCTTCTACAGTCGTGTCTGTATTTACAGTAATTATATGCATAATGTAGCATATTATTGTCTGGACTTCCTGTTTAATCAGTTCAGAGCTTCTTACAAGTGCAGCTGAAAAGGGCAAACAAAATTAAAGCTTTATATACCAAAACAAGTTTGATTTCCTAAGCTCCCAGCATTCCAAAGGACACAGATTTGTTCCACCAAGTTTTGTGATGGCTTGCAGATGGGCAATGATTAATCGGAGAGCTAACTGTGAAGTAGTTTGCAATTAAACTGGAAAGCTCTGAAGCATGCTAATTGAATCAGAAAATTAGAGACACTGAACAGTAATTGGCTATTTCTCATGCAGCAGGTGCTTGGCCACTCATCTGTGGAACAAGGTATTTAAGGCACATTAGCACTAGGAAAAATACTTTTTGATATGGAACAGTCAGATTTTCTGCTCATTTTCACCATGGATGTCAAAACACGCAGCTGGGATAATTAGTGCCCGCAGCTCATGTTGCAAGAGTTTGAGTGGGGTTGTCATGAACCTACATGTATGCACTGTCTTGGATCAGGTTGAAGTTGGGGTACCTGAGTAACTTCCTAGCCCTTGTGGACTAGCAAATTCCTACTTTTTCTTTTTTCTCTTTTTTTTTTTTTTAAAGTAAACACAGCACAATGTTTTAATGGTAGCAGTCCGGGTTGTATGGTTGATCATCATGTGCTAATAGCCACTTCCAGGCTTCCAGGAGATCAGCTCTGTACCTTGGAATCCTCCTTCATAAACCAGGATAGTGCTTGCTTGCCTGCTGTCATGCATTTTGAAGTCTGCCCATGGAAAAATGATGTATGGGCACTAGGTAACACTACCATGTGTTTTTATTACACCATTTAGCTCCTTGGACTTCACAGGGGAAAAAAAGACTTTTTTCTGTGTTCTGCTTATGAATGTCAAAATTAGTGGAGTCTGGATTACTGAGGATCTGTGAATTGCTTCAGTGAGGTACTTTCACTTTTTTTTTCATCTTTCTGTGGCTTTAAAAATTGGAAAGTTTCTAGCTGAATATTAGTTGAGGGCATCAACAGTATAAATCTAATACTGCTGTGAGCTTTGGAGATGCATAACACCAATTCATATCATGTCTCAGCATGAGTTTATATCTTCTAATTAGTACCATCATTTTATAGAGAGCACATGCAATGAAAGTTTGTTTGCTGTGCCAACAGAGACCAGAGCACATACAGTAGTTTTGCTATAGTAGAATGATGGTGCTTGCTCTATGAGCATAAATGACTTGTAGCCTGAGCAGTAGGTAACCAAAAAAGAGAGGAATTTAATAAATGAAATGATGGATAGTTTTTACAGAGATATAACCATTTTCAAATTAGATTGAGTGGGGCACATGATTTCTTTATTCGCAACTAATTAGAGCATGGTATGCTTATTGTTGAATGAAAAAGAAAGTATTAAAATACAAAAGCACTGCATCATATTACTCTGGGTATCAAGAAGCAGAATATTACAATATTCATATGCTAATCATCTAACTTAGCGGATGACTGCAGAAAGTAGTGTATTTGAGCTGAGACATAAATTATAAATTGTAAACAGTGCATAGGGGATATGTTATAACTGTGTCTCATTTAAATTAAGGCAGGAAGTTTTCTCTGAAGCAGATTATGTGCCTTCATTAAGTTTTAAAATATCCTCTGTAATGTTTTATTAAGATTACTTGGCACAATGTTTCCCAAACTGGATGGTAGCAGTATATACTGGTGGAAACAGCCGCAGTGGTAGAGGTGGCTCAGGTGCATTGCTGCACTCCACAGCTTTAAATAGCACACTTCTCAACCGAGTGCTAGTGCACGTATACCAGTTCTTTTCCATGTAATACCCTTCCCCAAAAATCCTGATGCCTTTGCTCTCTGTACTTGAAAGCAGCTCCAAAACATTTACATGATCAATGTTTGTTGCTGGAGGGATGCAGTTTGCTTTTCCGTGGACAAGTGAGAACATATTGATCATTTTATTCTATTTGCTATTTCTAAATTCAATATACCTCTGAGTCGATAAGCAAGATCGAGAGCGTATTCTTTTTTTGTGTGCCTGCTTGTAGCTTGTTCTCAAGATCCAAGATACATTTTTGATTAATCACGAATGCTCTGAGGTCATGGAAAGCAAATGTGTTTGTGGAGTGTCAGCTGATGCTGTCAGATAAATGTCTTAAGCTTAGCCAGGGTTCATGCCCCAGCTTTAGGCTGTGCCAAATGTCTCCCCTTGTTGAGGCAGATAACAGCTACACTGGAGGCTACTGAGCTGTTTGTTCACTGAAACGGCTGACCTTGCCATGTGAGGCTACAGTCAGGTGAAAAAAACACTGACGATATTTTAATTGAAACTTAACTTCATGCATTTTCCCCATCTTGAATGAAAATTATTTTTAAATTCCCCTTCTTGCACTGAGGTTTGTCCACTCAGCTTCTCCAGTGTCTACCTGGCTACCTGGTCTGGTTCCATGTATGTGAGCCTCCTTTGATAACTTCCGTGTCTTCTGAGAAACTTCTGAGAAGGTATTTTTGTACAGGGCTAAATAGGGAAGAAGGCCTGGCAGCAAAAATAAACATTTTTAGGGGCAGTTCACATTTTGGTTGTTAGATTCTCCCATAATCTTGCATGGTGGCCTTGAGATAGGGGGTGCATTAGAGGGATGCTTAGAAGTGCCTTCCCACATCCGTGGCAGACTTTTAGCATCACCTTTGGCTCATCCAGGGTGGTTAGTCCTCTAACAAGTTGTCAGGCACGGATAAGGAGCAGTGACATGATTGCAAAGCCAACGCCTGCAAGAGAGATCAAGATGCACACAGCTTGGTTTGTAGTGCTGAAGGCAAAAAGATAGATCATATGGTGGTGCATAAATAAGTGAAAACTCCCAGGACTACTTGTGGGCATTTGTTGTAAACCCCCTCAAGTCAATGCTTTCGCTCCCTCCCATCTCTCCCCCAAAACATGTTTGTTCTTTGCTCCAAAGATTATGCTCCTCTTCCCTCTCAAGAAGTTCATACTGTCATGGGTAAATCATCAGGGCTAATTAGACACAATAATGCTGCAAAAAGTTTTTTTTAAAAAGATATAACGCATCTGTCATGAACTCCCACCAGATCTCTTGGAAATGAGATATTTTTAATATTTTATGCAGAATACAAAATATCTTGAGGAAATGGTTTTATATTCTGTGTACCAAAACAAAACCTTCAGTGTCAAACAAGTAATACTGTCTAAGCAGCCCTTTAAATGCTGTTATTTCAAATCTCTCCACTCCTAAAATATAAATTTAATTTTAATAAAATGCACTCAATATAAAAAAACAGTTCCAGGGAGTAATGAAGAAAGCACAATGTATGTCTGGAATTTTATTTGAAGCCTGGAGTGCACCCTGATATAGGAATGTATCTTTATGTTTTTACAGCAAGTCTTACAAACAGAGATTTTTTTTTTAATGAGATGTTTTCGGTTAACCTCTAAATCAAATTAAATGTAAATATTTTTCACTTTGAACTAATTTTAAATAAATCACTGTCTGCTTTTGTCCTTTTGTCTTCTTGAAAACAATATTTAACATAGAGGTTTAAATCATGTCCTCCATGGTCTCCTAGTATGTTATTAACAGTTTTTTGTTTTGCATAAATTGTCTGTGCAGAAGGGAGAGATTATGCATGTGAGAAAGACATATTTGAATACTTTGAATGGCTAAAAGTTGAGCAAATCCCTATTTCATGTTTGTTCTTAATGGCAGGTCACAGGTTAATAAAATAAAATTATTAATAAAATTAATAAAATTACATGATTGACAGAAAAATGCACTTAATTAAATTCCATGAATCCCCATAAAGTTTCAAGTCATTTATCTAAATACTAAGCCTGAGACATGTTCTTTAAATAGATCAGTAACTCTTATTAAAAAGAGAAACATATCTGGCTTGGCACATGTGCAAGTACTTCTACATGATGACCCTGTTATCCCTGACATGCAAAAATATATCTTTTCTCCAACATAGTACTTGCATGCACCATTTATGCAGCTTTTTATCCTGGGACAGCCACCAGCTGTGGTCCCCGTGTATGTTTCAGCTCCACTGTGTCTTATAAATTCAAGTAGCATTGCCATGTAGGAGCCCTGTGATGAAGTAGCTCAGCAATTTCACTCAGCAGATATAGAGATGATCTGTGCATGGTGCAGAAGTGACCCTGAGCAGGTCATAACTACAATGATAAGGGAGCACTTTACACTGTCCAAACTGTGGTGGTCAGCTTTGGGGGGAAAAATTACATATAAAATATTTATATCTTCTTGTTGATACGTTATTTTTATATATACATGTCTGCCCCTAGGCTCAGCTCAGCTGGAAAGGCAGGGTAGAAAAGGTGAATGAAGAAATAAAATTATCGATGGAATTAAATCACAAAAACAACAGAAGTCTTTGTCAGCAAATTTATCAGTACAGTTGTACTAAAGGTCTCCTGCAAACATTTTATTGACCCAGGTCCTGCCTCAAGTTATTCCTTACAGGGGACACAGTGTTACTTAGGATATTTAATGTTCGGATTAACCCACCCAAGTTGTGAATTGTGTTCTGCTCTATTGTTTCTTCTTATTATTGGTCCTGTCCTTTTTCCTTCTGGTTTGCAAATTGTTTAACTGAGCATGAATTCCTCCAGCAGCTGCGTTGAATTAGACCATAACCAGCTCAGATCAGCAGATATGATGTTAAAATTTAAATGGTTTAGGTGGTCATATACAACAAGTGAATTTGTCACTGATGGAAACATATTTACTCAATCTCAGAAGACAGCTCAGAATCATTTTTGTCTGTTTGCCTATTTAGGGTTTGTCCAAGGAGCAATTGCATTAATAGAGTTGGTCCATGAGCTGAGTTCTGCCTGCAGGATGTGCTGCCCATCCCTGGCTTGGGAGCTCTGAGCAGAGTAGCATTAAAGTCCTCTGGCTTCTCCCAGACCTGGTCAGAAAGTATGTTCTTACTTTTATATCTAAATGTATTTTTGATTGAGAACTATGCAATTAGGGAAGTTGCTGAGTTTCACAGGTAGCGTTCACCTGCTCTATTTTTTAACAATATTAATATGGGTGCCACCTCCTTGCCCTTGCATCTTGAAGTTCGTGATCTGGTTCCCTTGCACACCAAGTTAATTTTTTCCGCTGCTGGCTTTTATTTAGACAGTAAGAGAAAATAAGACTATGTTTCTTGTAGTCAGAATATGCCCTCAGTGTATCCTACATGTGTTTTAGCATCTCAGCAGGGGCAAGAGATAGTTGTTTTGCTTCATCTAAACTCAGTGAGAAAGGTTGGCCATCTTCTAGCTACAAAAGAAACTTAATAAAGCAGGTGAGGCAACTTAGAAAATGAGATAAGACGTAGCTGTGCTCAGAGTCACAGACAAGCATGAATGAAACCAGGTTTGCAGAGGAGGTGTCTGATTTGTTCAGCATAAATGTAAAGAACCTACCCTTTCTCTTCCCACCGAGGACCCAGGCTCTCTGAGACAGGCTCTGTTTTTCTGCAAAAGGAGAAAAGGAAAAGTACGAGCTTCTCTTCAACTGGTCAAGGCAAGTGAAAGCAAAGCAAAAACATACAAAGGAGAGAAAGATAAACCCATATGGATATGTCCCTGGAGAGGGGCAACTGACCTCTGGATGTGCATGCCAAGAGAGTCTGTCAGTATTTAATCTATTCTGGTTGTGAACACAAAATGTCAACCTCCTTTCTGTTTTCTGTTGCCCATCTTTGCTGGGCACAAGTTCAGAGCTTCTGCAGGTGCTTGCAAACAGCATTTCTGGACAGGACCATCAGAAGGGGGTAATCCACCAAAGCAGGTGTCCACAGTGATGTATTGATGGTGGAAACCTGGTGACCATGTTTTTCCATCAGTTTTCAGCTGGTCTTGTTAAGAGAAGCCACTGGTTGTTATGCACAGCTTCATGATGCCTGGTCCACCTTGGCAGTGCTAGATGCACTTGATCTGCCCTGCCCTTGGCATGGTCCTTTTAACATATTTGTCAGTAGATGTACTTCTCTGAAAACTGTTAACAGTAGGCTCTGTATTCTAAGCAACTGTGCAAAGTCCTCCTGTATTCTGAAATCTGAAGAAAAAAAAGAAGCAATGGGCACAAAATTCTGTTGTATGGTGTGACAGTATTTGTCAAAAGGAGCAGCAGCCTAATTATGCTCATTCTTTGCAGGCATTTCAGCAAAGAAGAGCTTTATTGAGGAACTTGAAGGAAGTTAATCAAGTAGGTCTGCAGAAGTTTATGAAAAAATTGCACAAGTTAACCCTTGGAGGGCCAATGGATGAGCTGACTAGAGGCAGGAGTGAGTTCAGAATGAGACTGGGCAGGAGGCAGGAAGCTCATGTACATCTGTATGGCCAGTCTTTGTAAATGAAGATTTGGGAAAGGTCTTTACCCTTTGAGCCTGCGCAGTGGATTTTTTAGGTGAGACACAGTGTGCGCTGAGCTAAGCCCACCCTTTAATCCTAAAGTTCATCTGCTGGGGCCGAGTGAGCTTGGACAGTGGCAGTGAGGTCCTCAGGACACAGGTTTGTTTAGAGTGACCTTCTCTTAGATGGATGGCCTTACAGGGCTGACAAGCTCCATCTGCCCAGGGGAGTTTCCCTCACTGGGAATCGAACTCCGGGCTGCAGTGGTGAGAGTGCTGCATCCTAGCCACTAGACCACCAGGGGTTCCCTAAGTTAGTTAGTAAAAGTGCCTTGAGAACAGTCAAGAGCATTGGAATGTGGCTACCTCTGCTTTTGTGCTCCTCACACAATTTCTGGTGCACCTGTGCCCATGCCAAGGGATGCTCTTTAGGCACAGTTCTGGAGCAAGGATTTCCCCAGGACTGTTCCCCAGAGGCAGCTGGATGCCATGTCCCTGTTTTGGGGCTGGGGAGAGTTTAGTTTAAGGACAGGCACAGGCTATTCAGCGATAGCTGGGTGCAGTGCCCAGCAGTGTTCTTGCTTGTGTTAAATTTATCAGCATAAACTAAGTCTGTGAGCTTTGAAAGCGAAAAAAACTTCCTTACGTTAGACATGATCAAGAAAGCGGAGCTGGTGAAGGAGGCAAAGAGAAGAGTCCATGGTCAAAGCTGTAAAATATGAAGAAACATCTTTACAGTAACATTGAGGAGGAGTATCTGCAGGGCAAGAGGTTCATTAGCAGGACAAGAGAAAGGCAATATAGTGACCATGGTCTAGTTGGTGAGCCTAGGAATCAGTGCTGGCTTTAACAAATCAGGTGAGAATGGTTTTAGGGGTATTACACAGGATTTACACAACAATAGCAGACAAAGTGAGCCAGGTGTCACTTCCAGAAAACAGAGAGAGCATCAGATTTCATGTCAATGAAAAAAAACCTGGTTTATATTGGACTGTTTTCAATGTCCATTGAAGGCATACATTTAGCAACATAAATGCAACTCTTTCAAAGCTGAATTTCTTACTATGCTTATATAAATTTAACAAGTTGATTAAGTGTTTGTAGTTATGTTTTGGGTCATAGCAATATCTTTATCAGCAGCATAATTCATACTGTAGCAATTAGTATGACATTAGAGAAAAGTATGAGTTTATTCCTTAGATCTAATTGGCTTCACTACATAGTTCAAAAATCATTGGCATATAGTGAAACCATGCTCAAAGAAAATGCACCACGCTAATAAACTCAGATCTGATATTTACTGTATTGCTATTAAGTTTAAATCAATGCATATCTGACACATATCGTTATTTTAAAACTGTATATCATAAAATAAGTACTAAACCAATGAGATTCAGTAGTGAGGTCTGTTTTATCCACCAGATCATCAGCAACATGACTGTTGCTCTTACAGAATTATTTTGGAAATGCAAAATCAATTCTTTGAACCATGTATTTAGGGTCCTAGTTGATAGAAAGTTAAATATGAGTCAGCAGTGCCCCAGCAGCCAGAAGGGCCAACCGTTTCCTGGGGGGTATGAGGGAAAGCTTTGCCAGCCAGTTGAGGGAGGTGATTGTCCTTCTCTGCTCTGCACTGGGGTGGCCTCACCTTGAATATTGTGGCAGTTCTGGGCACCACAATATAAGAAAGATACTAAGCTGTTAGAGAGTGTCCAAAGGAGGGCAACAAAGACAATGAAGGGCTTTGAAGAGAAGCCGTATGAGGAGAGGCTGAGGTCACTTTGTGTGTTCAGCATGGAGAAGAGGAGACTGAGGAGAGACCTCATTGCAGTTGTCATGGGTTGAGGTGCCCCCTTCCCGGGGCGGGGGGGCTGGAAGTAGTTGGTCCCAGATGAGTTTCTGACAAGGAACCAATCAGAGCTGTTTTTTCACCTCTGTGACATTAGAATATTACAACAGCTGGAAGTTTTTGTCAGAGTGTGAGGGACAGATTCGGAGCCATGAGGTGAGAGGAGGGAGGCCACCGGGCCCCTTGCAGGGGGGCCAGACTCTCTTCCCCCCCAGCCGGGCTGCGGGGAGCCTGGGACAGTATTATAACTGGACCGGGTGCCCATGGCCAAAAGGCTAGGGGGCTTTTTGCCCCCCACTGCCCAGGACAGGCGATGGCGTGGACTTGGAGGCCAGCCAGGGGTGTTAGAGCTAGCCCCCCCGGCAGGCAGGCTTGGTATTAGAGCCGAGCCACAGACGGACCGAGGGGTGGTCTGGAGCCCAGAGAAGCAGCTGCGATTATGCAGAGCTGGAAGAACTCCAGGCGGAGGACAGAGACCGAAGCAGCCTTGCTGCTACCCTTTTTTCCCCCACCCTATAATGGTGAGGGAGAGGGTGCGACCTTGAGCCGAGGCTGAAGAAATGGGAGACGGGCCAAAAGGCTTGAAGGTACCCTATGTGAGGTTTGGATGAGGGGAGCCGAAAACCAGAGGACGAGGAATGTGGGGGATGGCCCCCCTTGCCATGTGGCAAGTCGAGCTGAAGCTGCAGGAGCTGAAACAGAGAGAAGCCAAACCAAGCAGGCTTTTTCTGGGTAAGGACTTTTGGTGAAAACTATTTGGGGTAAAAAGACTGAGCAAAACCCAGAAACCCTGCAACCTGGAGAGGGAGAGTGAACATCTTACTCTCTGGGAGGAACCTTCACGAACCAGGGGGAAAGAACTCACAAGCTGACTCCCTGGACCTTCGTGATGAAGACCTGGTAAAGTAAATGTTCCTTTGTAGCCCAGGAGGAGACCTCAGCAGAAGCTGAGGGCTGATGGGGGTGCAAGAAGACCCCTTCCCTGATACCCCAATGAGAGAGAGACCCTTAACTATCACCCTGAAAACTTCTCCTGAACTGATGTGGGAGAGTCCAGGGGTGGTAGAAGTTGTGTTAATACTGTGTATTTATTTGCTTCTTAGTTTCTATAGTATTTATTGTGTAAGTAATAAATTGTAATATAATTCCCCCGTACTGAGTTGTGCTTGTCTGAAAACTTCTCTTCCGTGTTGAGGTAAATTGGGGGGGGAGCTTGGAGACTGGATTTTTGGGGTCAAACCCCTCATCAGTCTACAGCTTCCTCATGAGGGGAAGAAGGAAGGGCAGGCACTGATCTCTTCTCTATGGTGACCAGTGACAGGGGCCAAGGGAATGGCCTGAAGTTGTGTCAGGGGAGGTTTAGATTGGATATTAGAAAGGGGTTCTTCACCCAGAGGGTGGTTGGGTGCTGGAACAGGCTCCCCAGGGCAGTGGTTACAGCACCAAGCCTGACAGAAATAAAAAGGCGTTTGGATAATACTCTCAGACATATTATGTGACTCTTGGGGATGGTCCTGTGCAGGGCTAAGAGCTGGACTCGATGATCCTTGTGGGTCCCTTCCGACTCAACATATTCTGTGATTCTCTGATTCTCATGTATTTTAGGAAGGAAAGATGTGTAGTATAAGCATTCTCACAAATCAATGTGTTTTTAGGGAAGTTAAACAAAATACAGACTGGTTATAACCACAATAAAAAGGTGGAATTGTAAAGAGCAGGGAATTTACTTGGGGTAAAAAGAAGAAAAAATGTAAGTTTTACTTTACATTTCAGGTTTAAAGAAGACAAATATATCACATTAGTAACACTGATCTTTGTCTTTTTTTTTTTTTTTATCTATTTTAAATAGTTGTGTGTTATGTGTTTGTTTGGTACCTACAGTTATTAAGAGCTGCCTGGAGGATGGACAGTGATGGCAGTTTCATCCCCACCTTTCTAATCTGTGCTGGCCCCTCTGAGCAAATGTTAGCACAAGTGACAGAAATGGGGACAAGAGAGTGATGGATGGGGCTTAGGGAAGCAGGATAAGTGGTGGGGTGGAAAAAGACTGGGGAAAGAAAAATATGTCTCTGTGAAATATTTCATCAGCTGTAAACAGGAGCCACTGTATCCAGAAAGACTTACTTAGCCTTCCTCAGGAGGTTACCAGTGGAGGGGCCTTATCTTCTGATGCTGAGGAACATTGCAGTGCTGAGTGACCCAGCCTCTGACATTTAATTCAGGTTTTTCACTGATGCCAGTCTACATCATACTTTTCATTTTAAGAGAAAAATCTCTGCAGCAGCAGAGTGGATGTTGCAATGCTCGAGAACTTAGTTTTCAGAAATAGACATGTAAAAAACACCAAATCTAGCAATAAAACATCTGTCTTTGTTTTATAATAGTATGATGTTTGCAGTGGTTTAAACTACAGGAATGTGTCTGAGATCTTGACTATTCAAAAGATGTGAGCTGTAACCTGCTCTACTACTCTTCACTGTGGGAAAAGAGTATGAGTGGTGCCTATGGACTGATAAAAATTTCTCTTCATAATGACATATGGGCTGAAAGCAAGAACCGCTTGATCTCTAAAGATGACTTTCACACTGTAATGTTTTAGGCTAATCTTCATCACAAACAGAGTTCATGGATTATTTTATCAGTGCTAGCTATTGCATGCCCATGCCCAGCCTCTTGTAAGTCCAAGATGATCTGTGTACCTTTTCAAAAGGCAGCTGCAGGCAAGTGGAAATGAGGCCTGAGGCACTGAAAGATTTGCACGTTATTAAAATGTAGTCTGAATTCCTTACAGATACCCACTCAGTTATCTTGTATAATCTTCTATCGGTACTGTATCTCCGCTTCAGTTTGTATGACATTATATGTTTTGAATAGGACAAAGGCCCACTGCCACTGTCAGTCCTGGTTCAGGCCCAATATTTATCTACTCCTTTGTGGATGCCATTTTTTATCAGGTGTCCAGAAGAGCATTCCTCTGCCAACACACCATTTCCTGACGCATTGCTCTTTGGCTTGTGCGATTTCTGGAGAGACAAGCTCAGGCCTGGATGCTTTTTCTCTCCACGACAGAGAAAAGGGATGTCTCTGGTGTCTGCTCTGAGGAGAAAGTTCATTCATGTGTAAATTACCAGTTGCCCTTTATTTGCTTGGTCCGTGGAGAGTGCATACACAGATAAAAGGCTCGATGGGTCAGGGCTGAGTATGTGCTGGTTTCTCCCATGACCACAATGACAGCGTTAGGGTTGTTGTCAAAGATTATCAGACAGACTATGGTGTCTTATCATTATTTACTTGCAGGGTAGCACATAAAAACAAAATTTGGCACATGGGAGGCTTTTTCAGCATTTCAGCTGAGTGTGCGTTGCAGGTGCGTGGTGTTGTTACCATCAGCCTTCAATACCAGTAGTTCTGCATATCTGTCTTTATACTAAAATGCTTTGCTTTGAATACCTAGAGGGAGAGCATGCTCCAGGCTTCTTCAGCCCTCTGCAGAAAAATGAAAAAAAAAAAAAAGGCAGGTATTATGTGAGGAAAATCACTTTTTAAATCTTATATAAAAAACTGGCAGAGGGAAGGTTGCACTAGTTTGAACTGAAGCCCCTTTAGAGTTTGATCTTGCATGCTTGTAATTTCCAGTTATGGCATTGAATGGCTCTCAAATTCTTCCAGCACCCTGTTTTGTGTCTCATTTAATAATGTAGTTATAATATATTTGTCAACCTTACAACTGTATTTGTATTGGCATAAAAAGTGTACAGCAGCTGGGATCTACAAAATCGGTTATCTGTCACTCAGTTGCCTTTCACTGCAATGTAATAAAGAATCATTATGGGCCTAACAGGCAATGGTGATGTAAGTGCATTTTATGTGCCATTTTCAGATCAACAGTTAACACACAAAAGTAAAGTTGTTAAGTACATCCCTCTTTGTTTAAGAAGGCAAATCATAAATCAGACAGAATATTAATCTTATGAAATGTAAATTCAAGACCCAGAGGGTTTAATCTATTAGGTCAGCATTAGATTAGGGATCAGGCCTATCCTTCGCTTCAATAACAAATAGATAAAAGTCATCTGTGCTAGCATATTGCTTTTTACTTTTGTGACAGGGTTATGAATGCCTCTTAAAAGGCTTTTGTGGGGAGAAAAAAGCAAACCTTTTAATATATTTAAAAAACCTTAGAAATTAAATGGCTCAGACTGGATTAGGAGAGTGAGGGTTTAACTTGTTGCACATGCATTTTATATCTCTCATGAGAATTCTTTTCTTTTTCATTTTTATTAGTGATATCACATTTTTGTGTATAATATTGATGCTACTGAAATCACTTAATGGCTTTATTTGCCAGACAGAGCCTGTCTAAAAAAAGAAAGTTGTTAATGCTAATATTTTGAAATTCTCCTCCCTTGTTACTCTTCTAGTTATTGAAATTGCATTTTGAAAATTCCCACAGTTTCAGAATCTGAGTTTCCTCTTGATCTTATTGATGAAGCTTGAAGCAAATGTTTTCAAAGCTACCCATAATTGCACTTTTTGTCTCTTTTTATGGGCTAGTAAAAATAAGGATAAGAAGAAAATTTGGAATATGATAAAAAGTCATAGTTCACAGTCTCATTTTACCTTCCTCTGCACATAATTCCAGTTCATTCAGTGGTCTATCCCACTGTCTATGGTCCCTGCCATGGAGTGGTAAAACACAAGAAGGAACGCTGTGCATCCTAGCTTGCATTCAGTATTTGGGAAAGGAAAGGTTTGGTAACTTGGTTCGAAAGTTTAGTTGATAACACCCAAAATGAGCTGCCATGGGGAAATTGCAGCTTACGTCCAGGTAGTAATTCACATGGAGCATTTGGCAACGTGAGATAGCAGGTAATGACAGCAGTGAAGGCTACAGTTTGAATAAGTCCTGATTTAATTGGATTGATAAAAGCTGTGTTCTTAGCTGCAAGCCTATCTAGCTGTATAGTATCCTTAGTTCTAGTGTGATGTAGCCTTATCAGTATAAAAACACATTTTCTGAAAGGTATGTTGGTAACCCAGTCTCAAAAACACTTAGGAGAGTTAGTGGAAGGATGTGGATTCCCAGTAATATCAACGTGTTTGTATAGTAACAGAATCGAAATGTTTGGCAGTTCTATATGTATATAAATATGTTTCATGTATGTAAGTGTGGAACATAGTACACAAATACACCATTTACTTAATATAAGCAGGAACATTCTGTGGCAATTTTCCTAAGATTACATTTTATGCATCTGTGAGGATATATATATATATGATATAATTATATGACAAATAAAAATATTTGAAGGTAGCGAACAGATTTGTTTATATGCCTCTTCTTTTACGTACCAGGATAGCTGATCTCAAATGTGGAATTCTTGTTTACGTTGTGTTATAAACAAGCATCCTTATACATACAGAACTATACATAACAACAAGGAGCAAATATCAGTGCTAAACCCAAACCTTTACTTCAGAGAACTCAGCCTACAGCATCCGTGAGTGCTGTGTGTCAAATCATGGTGTGGATTGAATGAACACTGTAGTGCAATTAACCAGCTGTGTGACTTTTTGGCTGGGATACGACATTGTCTTTATCTTATGAAGCCAAGTCGTGTGTTTGATGTAAAGCTAAAACTGAGTCAGATTTTTGGGTAGCCTTAGAACACATTTGTGCCTGAGAAATGCATATGCAGTCAGACACCGGGTTTGTGTTTGCAGGTGTTGTGATTTATGACCACAAGTTAGTAAATACTCTGTGAATTATGTCTGCACTTAAAACTGCGTGACATTTAAAAACTTGTATGACATTTGATGTCTGATCACACTAGAGCAGGTCCTGCTACCCAGTAGCAAGAAACAAGCAATGGAGGTTGTGGAACTGACATGATTTTCGGCAGCTTTCCCCATTGAGTATGGGACCACTGCAAAGAGGGAAAATAGCTTTGTGCAATTTTGTGCTCTCCATTATGTATCATTAAGTCATGGCAAACAACTCTTGTGCAGTTTTAGATCTGAAGTATTACTTCCAAACAGTTCCATTTCACCTTTATGCAACTTAACAGCACAAAGAAAGTTTTGTTGGTTATTATTATTTAGGGAAGGCACAAAAGCAACGACAAAAGCTAATATAATGTCACAAAGTCAGTGTAACAGTAATTCTTATAGCTGTGCATCTCACTGTTTTCTGGATTACTTTGCAAATAATAAATCAAATTCTTCCTCAAGGTGACATGTCAGTAATTTCAAATTTGATTAACTTTATATGAAGGATGTTGATACATTTCTACATGAATCTTTGATAGCTCAGCAGATTGACAACCTTAACACTTATAGTGCCCCTTTGTGACAGTGTGGCACACTGAAATAATATTAAGCTGCTTAAATCTATAAAACCGTGGGGATTCTGTTTGGAGTATGGCTCAGCAAGCTTGATTTTGGCTAGTTCCTCCCAAGAGGATCTGAGACATGGAATAACTATTCTAAAATTTTGCTGGGTTTATTTTTTGATGTCATAAAAGCAAATGGATGGGTCTGAAGGGGAATATCTACATCATGCAGTACCATGCCCCACAATTTCAAGCTTATGAGTGAGGGAGACAAATCCCAAGAGATCCATAGGACATTTGGACTCCATGGCTGTAGAGTTGTGAACCATGCCATGTATAAAAGAAGGCAAAGAACAGTGGTTTTAGGCACTGCCACCTGATGTGCAGTATTTATTTGTGGATGGAGGTTTGTGAAAGTGCCAGGGTTTTGTCATTTCATAGTTAAAACTTGTTACAAATTCACAACTCAAACATTCCTCTTCACAAAAGCGTCAGAAGAACAGACTTATGTTGCCACTTGTGCAATGATCTATCTTTGTTTTCTTCAGAGGCTGTAAGGGAGCCTATATGGATTGCAAGGTTAGCAATTTCATGAAATAAGACACTCTTCAGGTATTTATTTTTAAAAAGTGGAAGCTAAATTCTTTTTATTCTGACTTCAGATTTTTCACACTCTTATTCACACACTTTATCCACATTAAGTAAAGTTAGTCTCAAATCAGCATATGTATCATGAGCCCTTTAAAGAAAACCCAACTCACCGTTACCTTCCTGCTCCCTGAAAAGCCTACCAATTAGTCTGCTATGCTTAATGACATTACTTAAATTTTGAGTAGATATTTTGAAAGGGAAGAACTTGAAACATCCAAAACCAACAATAAAGCCCAGTAACTGTTGTTTAACAACCTAATTTATGTTTTATGCACATTTGACATTCTATAGTGAGTTAGCCTTAGAGAGTTAAAGAGATGGAATATTGCTATTTTAAGAGATAAATGTTTGTGCTGGTGCCCAGTTTGCATTCAAGACAAAGGAAATAGAAGAGTTCTTGTCCCGAAAATCTGATTAGTAATTGGAAAGCTTTTACCAAATAAATGAGAGGCTGATGCACCGCAGAACACTGACTGTTAGGGCATCTGCACATAAGCCCTTGGTGGAAGAGACATCATTTTCCTTCCTTGGAAAATGATCAGGAAATTAAAAGGGTGTGTACAAGTTTCAAGCTGGCTGCCCGCCAAGTCCCCTGAAACTCGACAACAAGGACCCGCCTCCCAGAGAGGGAAAAGAGGGGAAAAAAAAACTAAGCAGCCAAAGCTATAGCAAATATATATATATATATATTTTTACATATGAGACAGATACACAAAAGGAGAAATACCGCACACCTGGGGGGGGGGAGGGGGAAGGGAAAGGGAGAAAGACAAAAAGGGGCAAGGACCGAGCAAGTCAAACAGTCAGCCGAAGGCAAACTAGCAGAAATCTCACCACTTCCCTTCGAACAGGCAGGATGACCTGACACGGCCCAAGGCTCTCCCCTCATGCGTGGCGGATAGCGGCAGTCACTGTAGGCCTCGGCTCCAGATAAGCCCAACCGAAACAGGGACCCACCGTTCTCGAACCTCGCCGGAGAGGAAGAGGGTGCGATCCCTCCCACTGGCTTTATTTATACCTCCAGTTACGTAAAGGAATAGCATGGAATACTTCCGTGATCACTTTTCTAGTTCCTTCCTGGTTACAAGTTGGTCTCCAGGAAGGCCTAGAGTGAAACCACCACAGGATGCCTGTAGATGTGTGGGTTAAGGGTGTCTGCTGGAATAAATCAAGGTGCTATAACATTATTCCAGTTCAGAGCCACTAAGAACTGGGCTTTTGGCATTATCAGTTTCTGTACTGCACAGAGCCGTGGTATGGCATTCTGTGGTGTTGAGCTTAAAAATTATCCTGTCCATATGCTCACCAACATCTGTCATTGCCAAGTCCAGGAGGAACGTTGTGATGTGGCACTAGTAAACAGAGCAACAAACAGTAGCTGGTAAAAGATATTGGCCATAAAACATGGATAAGAGTGCGCTACGTGTTGTGTTATCTGAAGGGCAACATGTTGCACAAACTATAATTGTTGTAAGTGTGAATGTTTATACAGGTGTTTTCCTCTTTTGGCAGATTAATGCTTTCGTAAATTGCCTGGCTTGTTACATATTTTATGTGAATATTGGGTACCTGCTTTTGAAACTGAACCTTTTAGGACTTGACTGGACTCAGTAGATTTTCTGTATTTGAAATTGATCAATTAAATTGTTTTGGGGGGGTAATTGATTCTGTTTGCTACAGAGTGGCCTGTGGCTAAGTCATCCTTTTTTTTCTCTTTTGAAGAATACTATCACATTAGCACAGAAATGTATGTACTAACAGCTAAAGCAAGGAAAGAAACAGTGCATGGCTATCATTACAAACAGTAACACTTTGTATGTCATAGTGTCATACATCATCCAAAGTAAAAATTTAGATGGAGTGTTTTTACCTGTAGGATAATCACTAAAACTGCCATTGCTGATACTAAAATTGCCATTTATGATCTCTTATGTAATTCTGCATACAGTATTTTTTTCATTTGTTTATTTTCTTTGTCACTGTTCTGTTAACCAAACCTCAAAAAATAAGTAACAGTTAACTAAAACCATGGAAACAAACTTCAAGGATGAGTCTACAGATGCATGTGATGTGGTTGCAGAATAGTATTGCTTTGAGTGACCAGACATTCTTAGTTCCAACAATGTATGGAGTGTGCAAACTTTTAATTGACTCGTGTCAATGTGACAGACCAGCTAAAGCTCACACTAGAGCAAACAACAGCAAAGTACAAACATTTTGTGTTTTATACTTTTGTGCTCCTACCTATGTCGTGTCCTTCAAGGGCAATTTGTCCTCTGCAGAGCGCTGCTCTACAGCTCCTTCCTTGTGCCACTAGATTTGCAGAACCATGGGGCTTGTGCATCCCCAGACTGAGCCAACCTGTGATGTCCGTTGGGATTGCTACATTCAGCCCATCACTGGTGTTACTCAGCTACTCTACTAGTTTAGATGCTAATGCTTCAGCAATTTTTGGTGGATTACCTTAGGAAAAGTTGCAGGAAACCAATTATTTTGGCTTGACGTGAGGTTTATTTTGAACAGGCAAAAGAACAGAATAACAGACTACTATGAAACAAAGGTCACCTCACTTAAATATGAGGGGGATCCCGTTGGTGCATTAAGGGATCCATGATGTCTTCAAGTTACTGTCAGTCATCATCTCATGAAAGAATGAAATAATAGAAACATAAAGCTTTTAGTTACTTTGTTATGTGGTTTTGTTTTGTTGCTTTGTTATGTGTTATTGTTGTGTACTTCATTCATCTCTTTTTCCATAACAAATTATTATTGCTGTATTATCTCTTATTCTTTACAGCAATCATAATGCAATTACACTTTTGGGTTAAAATGACAGTTACCAACAGGTAGATTAAGATAAAAATACAAGAGTGACCATTAGAGGAAGCTTTACTCTTCTTTGGCTATTGGAAAGCTAGGTGACCTGGAAGCTCTGGATTTAAGAAACTGCATAAGCGATGTCTTTCCACCAGCAAAGATCAGAGAGCCAGATCAGCTGTGAGCTGTGATAAAAGATCATTGCTTTCAGTGAGACTCTTGCTTGCAGATACTCAAAAAAATTGTCCTTGGAGGTTGCGGTTCTGTAAATTTTTTTTCTGTTAATGAGATTAATTCCTGATTGATATTCTTTTAAATAACCATTAGTTTTTGCTTTAAATACTTGGACTTTTTGTTATTCAAACACTTAATTTCTTACACTACCCATGTAACAGCCCTGTCCTAGTTAGAACAGCTGGGACCAGTTCATCACTGTATGGGTGTGACCCAAAACTATTCTATAGCCTTCCATGCCATTTCCCAGAAACTGTTATCAATAGACCATTTATACCATCTGCCCAGAGCAGCCTGACTCCTCAGGCTATAAACTGGGTGTTAAGAGGCCTGTGAGATAGGAGGGTGTTCCTGTGCCCACATTCATTGTGGAACTCCCTGCCCTGAGGGAGGTACTGAGCATTCCTGCTTCAACCAGAGGTTATATAATCTTGGAGTCTTGGGACTTTTTTAACCAGTCCTGGGATCTGGAGGAGGACTGTGACCACCACTTTTGACCGGACTGCAACCACCACTTTTCAACCAGACTGCAATCACCACTCTCGACCAGACTGCAACAGCACTCTCACCAACAGGTTTTTTCCCTCTCCTTTTACTTTGGACTCAGGGGGCCCAACAAACACCACTCTGTTCATGCCCCAGGGTTATACATTTAGGTTTTGTGGGTTAAAACCAATTGTTTGTCTGTATAATCGTATTTATTATATTATTTTATTAAATTGTTATTCTGATTTATAATCTCTCTTTTGAGTTGGGTTCATTTCCCCTACTGGTTTACCTTTAAACCAGCACACAGCCCATATACATTTCATAGCATTGTACTACAGGAGTTTCCCTTTATTTAGTCATTGTACTGCATTAGAAATGAAATTATTACTGCAATAGCCTCGTCTGTTTGGACCAGCTCTCTCTACTCCCAGGCAATAGCTGGAAGTGCAGAGGAGTCTAGTGGAAAAATGCACAAGTGATCCTCAAGGGCAGCACAAAACTCTATGAAGATAGACACAAGCTGTACCAGAGCAGCACCAGTAAGCACCATCCCCCTCAGTTTTGCCTGAACCATTCTGACATTAACTAAACTGAATGTCCTTAACTTGTCCCTTCAATGTACATGCTTTGAATATTAATATGGTTTTATGTGTGCAGTCTTTTTTCTTCAGTCGCAGTAAAACGAAGAAAGGCAATTTTATCTTGTGATGCTCTAAGACTGCAAGTCAGTTGCAGAGTTGGAAATTTCAGATGCAGTGTTTAGGCTCAGACACATGGACTGGTGAAGTGAGGTAAAGGAGCTGAGAGTATTAGCATAGTAGATTGTCAATTTCTCAGTGAACCACAGCCGATGGAGAACGAAGCACTGACAGTTTTGTCTTTGCCCAGAGAGAATGAGTCTTCCACAAGGCTACTCTTAGCTAGTTTGGAAAGTCACGCCCTGCTGTGCCTGTCCTCCCCTCCATGTCTACCCTCGTGTCCCTGCTGTGTCCAGACTGGCTGCTGTCCCTCATCTCTGCCTTCCAACCTCTCTTTGCAGCCAGTTTCTGCTTTTCAAGGTCTTTCCTTCACCTACAAAGGGGTTACCTTCACTTTCCTTGGTGTTCTTTGATCTTTTTGCACAGTCAATCTGTCTCAATTCACTCTTCCCTCTGCCCCTCAGTGACTAGTTCTCCTCTCTGTTTCCATTAGGCTACTTTTTTCCCCTTCTCCCCTTGCTTTGCCTGCATTTGGAGCCCAGGGCAGCCTGAACTTAGTTCCTGTGCCTGATGCCACAATAGCCCACAACATCTGGGGCAGCAGTGGCAAAATAAAAGTCTGGCTCAGCCCATCTGCCCTGTGTTGGAGCTTGCCCATTGCAAAGAGCAAGAGGAATCTTTGGCCAGAGTTAGACTTCCAAATTCTGGGGACTCTGTGCTGAGCATATGCACACAAAATCTTGAGACTAGGCAAAAAGCTGTGTAGATTTTCATGGGAACTGCAAAACGATGACAGGGAACCTTACCTACCAGATTTCAAACTATTGCTTTGAAAAATAGAGACATGGAAGCTACTCAGCAAAATTCTTGTAAGGGTTTCTTTTCTTTTTTTTTTCTTGTTTTTTTTTTCCCCCCAATAGGGGCAAAACATGTCTTTCCTCAATCTTATTTCCTGAAGTGACTAAATACTTTCCGTTGAAATGTAAAATATAATAATAATCAGCCTAAGGCAGAGACAGAGCATGGGAATTTTCATTCCAAATACTGAGCTTGGCAAAATTTACAAGCAACTCTAAACAAGCTCTTGTAAAGGGAACTGTTGAGATCCCAAACTCACAGAGGACCTCCTTATGTTATATGTGAAAATCAGATAAGAATATCTCTGTGATCCATTTGGGGTATTCAACACAGTTAAAAAGAGTCTGCTTTTTGTATTTCAGAAATCCACCTTAAGTAATGGATGTCATAAGGATGCATATGGTTTTAACACTTTTCTCAGGCCATACCAAAGCTGTTGCATCTAGTTGAGTTGCTAAGCATGCCTTTCACAGATTTATTTTATTAGTTTTGTTGTGGGATTGGTTTGTGTTTGGTTTTGATTGAACCTCTTTTGTTGTGAAACTTAAGTACTTGCATGCACATTAGATGTCCAGCCCAGTCAGCATTGTGCAAGTTGAGCAGCAGGATGCCTTTAAGGTGCATCCTTAGTATCCCCTAAGCAGAAAATAAGACAATAATGACAAATGAGATAATTCTTCATTCACACCAGTATCAAAATCATTTCCCACCATCACCCTTGTGCCTAAGCTTATGGGACAAATCCTGATGCTTCTGTCTATTGCCATGGTAGTAGATGGGATGCATTTCCACCACAGGGACTGAGGATTAGCATGCCCCACTTCTCTTCCTGTGGAGGAGCAGGACCATCTTCTCAGTGTGCAGAATGGGGCAGGGTGTCCATGCCAAGGCTCTGTGCAAGTTTCTGCAGCTGCCGAAGACATGACCATGGTGAGCAGGCTTCACTGCTCCACTCGCAGCTACAGCTGCTGTTGCAGTCCTGCTTTGCTGAAGGCATTGTGGCATGGAAGCAGGTTTGCCTTGATGTGTGAGTTCTCTGAAGGGAGAAGAGATAAATCTACTCTATCAGACCCATTCCTCCCAGACCTTTTCTACCCGTTCTCCCATTGCAGGCACCCAGATGCATGGACCTCAACATGGGACAAGGATGCTAGTTTCCCCAACTTCACAAAGGAGAGATATGCAAGGGAGCAAACCCTATAATTACAGTGCCCTGTCCCCTCAGATTGCATTCATTCCTCGCATAGAGACGGTTCTGTAGGCTTTCTGTGTGTCTGCATGCAGACCTGGAAAAGCAATTCTGAAACATATGAAAAGTTTGAATATTTATGCTGTAAACTCTATCAGGTTCCTGTGGAAAGTAACAATCTACCAAACTACAGAGATACCAATATGAAGTGCTGATGTCATTCTGGTGCTGGAACTGTAAAACACGACAAAACAGATGGGGATGTTGTTGACTGCAAGTTCTTTGCTATTTAGTCAGTCATAGATTTTTCGCTTTTCACAGCAGAGTGGAAAAAGAAATGTTTTCTTAATTTAATATGGCAATATATTGTGATTGTATTGTTTCATTTGTCCACAGAATAACGGGGAATGTGCTATATGTGTTCCAGCCACGGTGTAAGTTTTCCTCAAGTGTTTATATAAGAGGTCCTCTCTAACTTCTCTCTATAGGAGACAGTTTTCATATTAACTTGTTGCAGAATCTTTTGTGAGCAGTGACTGTCAAACTGTGCTTGTCTGTGCATTTGTGCATGATGATATTGCTGCTATTTAGAGTAATTCAGCTCCTACCTCAATCTTGGTTTCCACCATGCAGTTTTACCCTTATATGTCAACAGTTTGCTTTAAACTTGTTTTGAAAAAACAACCTACAGTGGTTTAGACAAATGAAACCAAAATGGAGCAATAAGTATTAAGACATATGCATGGGCCACAAACAAAAAGAATTCCCCAAATGTATTTAAGTGATTTTCTTCCTGCGTTTTTAATATGATATTTGTAGGCCAACTGTGGCAATAACTGATAATTTTAATACAAGATGACATAATTCCTGTTCAGTGATTCTTCCGAGAGAAATTACCCTGACAACTTCTTTTTCTTTTGTTCTAATTTTATGAAAAAACAAAAACGAGATTGTGTAAGGAAAAGAAAATAACTTGAATCACCAATTTTGAAACTCATTTAAATATTTCATCTCTCTTCCATTTCCAAATGTACTTTTTCTGGCAGTTTCTGTTTCCATCTCCTGCTCTCAAGGTTTAACCATCTTTCTAGCTGGGACAGACTAAACTGAAGTTTTCTACAGAACCCACTAAATACGTGGCAAAAAAACCTCTATCATGACACAAGGGATCTTGCTTGATTTTTCCACAATCTATCTCAGCAGCACTGGTTCTGCTGGAAGATTCCACGTGGAAAGATCAGTTGTTAGATCAGGACTGTATTTTGAAATGAAAATTGCATTTGGAAATGCATTGAAGTCATTAAGCCTCATTGTGTTTTGTCTTTGGATGTCTGGGGTTTTATTTTTTCTCTGGCTAGTAGGGAAACGATAAATTTTTTCTTCAAGATTGAGGTGACTGTGTCAGCTTGAAGATACAGGTTTGGAGCTTGATGTTATTTATTTTATTATTTTTTTAAAGGGTAATAGTGAATGAGTCCCTGTTTTGAAATAAATATGGTCTCCAAATTCCCAAATGAAGCTTATTTAATTATTTCAGTATTTAAATGAAATCCTTAGAAACTTTGACACTCTGCAACTGGATGTTTAAAACTGGATTAGCAGAAAGACGCTGATTTTGGGGCTGTTTTCTGTCCTGATGTGTTTTTCCTGTGGATGCAAGGCAGAACATGATCTACAGTTTCTCCAGGAGAAACCCCTATCTGTTCTTATCCTGGTCCCCACTGAGTCTTCTCCAACCACATCTCAGCGATGGGGCCCCACTGGTTACACATGCGAACCCACAATGAGCATCCCCTGCTCTTAAAGATTTGTTTGGTTGGGGTGGTTTTTTTCATTAACATGAACTTATTATTTCCCTTCACGTTCATCCCAGACTTTTGAGTTCTCCTTTCTGCTCTGGGCAGACCCACCTACCATCCTGACATTTGTGTGTCTGACTCCCATAGACAGAGATGTCAGGAAGGGTGTTGGTGTAGGTCCGCTCATCCCAACACAAAACATCCCTTCTTGTCTGCCGTATGGCTACCTTCAGCTTCACTCCGCATGCACCTCCCTTCACTGCCTTCCCCAGCTGATGCCTGTCTTGAACTCTTTGCCGCGTGACTGGCTTGCTGCCCTTACATCCTGAGCATCACATGAGACTGATTTGGGATGGCATTGTTCAGAAGAGGTAGGAAGTGAGGCACATGCACAAGGGAAATGCAGTGAGCACTTCCAGGCAGAGATGCCGTTTGCTGCAACAAGGAGGAGCGTTAAGCAGGGAGTGAAATGCAGCTTTGTGAACATTAATCTCAAACGCTCCCTCTAATGACATCTCTGAGGTTAAGCCACGGGAAGTGTGATATTACTAAGCTTAGTTAAATTTAGTGTAATTCACATCTGCAAAGCCTTCATGGATTAGTGTTTAGTTTTAAATTACCAGTTTCCATGATATGGGAGCTTCAGAATATCTCGCATTAAGTCTTAATGTGTTATGAATAAGGGTGCAGAAGCCTGAAATCCATGTGGCACACCAAAACCTCTAAAGTTTCTGAGTAGTTCTGAGGCAAATATGCAATTTATTTAGTTACCTGCGGCTGAGGTGGCAACCTTATAAAGAATTATTTCCTCCTTTATTATCTCTCCCAAATATGGAGCTGTGGAGAACAGCTGTTGGAGATGGGCTCTCTTACGAAGCTGTGTTTATGAGCCACGTTGTTTGACTGGTGCAGCTGATCCTTGCAGCACACTTCACCTCATCACACTGTAGTACATGCAGACCTGTATTGATTACCATGACTTGCAAGAGAGAAAGTCTTTGTACTTCAGATTGGGTATAAATTATAAACAGTGTCTTCAAAGGCTGTGAGTTACAGAAATGGCATTCTTCTGAGACAACTGCATGTAAAGCTGTTGTTGTAGAGATTATTAATTTTGTGATTGTAGCAACACACAATCTTGACCCACAACAATGATCATTGTCCCTAAAATCCCTTCATCTGAGTTCAATCACGTCCTGTCTTCAAGAATGTTCATTAGCAAGGACCAGCTAATAAAAGAAGATTAACCCTACTATAACCTACACTATAGTGGTATAAATTCACTGATGAAATAGCACTGTCTTCTCACCATCTTTCTCACTAAGACAGTTATGAGACTCTTGGAAGTGGCTCATATAGGTTCTAAATGTACAGGGCATGTGTGTAAAACTGTATCTGTGTATATACCTAGATGGTAGCTGGTGAAACACAAATGTGAAAAATTTATCTGGTATAGTATAGCCATAAATGACTTATTGCAAGTGCACAAGGCTTATTTGCACCTCAAGTTTGCAAATTTTTTGCTGCTGTTTTTGAGAAAATTTTTTATACTTGCTTGACATAACTAAAATTTTATCAAAATTAATGGAGGTTGTCAGTGATTCCCAAAACTTTTTAACTCCATTTTTTACTTTGTGGTTGTATTCTGATGTCCCAGCTTCATCTTCCATGGCATTTTACAAACTTGGACATGTTTTCTTTCACTAGGTCACTAAGAAAATGTTCTGAATTTCCCATGAAACCATCGTTCTCACTTAGGAGACCAGCACTTCATTTCTCTGATCATGCAGGGTAGGGTTACTGCATTTTCGTGGATGTATCCTGTTTTTCTACCCTCACCACTACACCTGGGTGGTAGCGCATCCAGCGTTCAGCTTTTTTAAATACCTGACAAAGCCAGACTTGGGACTTCCTTTTGCTCTTAAGAAAGAAGAAAATGTAGAGGGGGAAGATATGTTTGGTGTCAGCAACTGGAAGACAGCAGTGTTACTGAGGAGATCTCGGATGGGCACGGTAGCAATAAGGTAGAGGAGGTCTTGCTGAAAGGATTGAAGAGAAGTCAGATAAAGGCAGAAGTTGGTGGGCCATGAGGACAGGACAGCTGATGTCAGTGTAAGAGATGCAGCAGGATCAGGGTCAGGTGATGGGCAAGAGTTCAAGAAGAGCTGCCAGGTGAGCAAACTGTGGAAGAGGAATTCAGAAGTGGATGTCTTGGAGAAGCAGATGTCCTGGAGAAACAGATATCCCAGATGGATGAAAAGAGTAGGAGGAGATTTGGATGAAATGAAGCCTCAGGAAGGAGTGAAGAGGGTATTCTTTCCCCTGGGGCTTGCACACCTACTCAGCATTACAGGGTAGGGCAGCAAGGGGACAGGGAAACTCTCTATCTACCTGAGACCCATGGAAGTATTTGCACTGTCAAGCCTGAGGTGTTTCTGAGCATGTACAGAAGTGATACCATTATAAGGCATAAGCTCTAAGGTCAGGAGCTGAGGTGTCTGTGGAGCTTAGACACCTTGGAGGGTGGTGAGCACTGAATCGGGATTTTCAGGATCACTTAGATTTAGGCTCTTCAGTTTCACCTCGCTTGCTGTAAGGAGTTGAGTCCTTTTCAGCAAGTAGTGGCTCCTGAAGTAAGTATCCAGCAGAAGTAGGAGAGGAGGTCAATAGCCCCATCTCAGCCTTCCTTTTGCTTGTCCTATTCCACTGTCCTGCAGCAGCAACCATCAGAAGGGGAGGACCAGGTGCAGATGAGTTTTGCTTAGGTTTGCCATAGGAGCAAAGCTGGCATTGCAGAGGCAGCTCTTGGATTGGATTCTTGAGATTTTCTTCTCTTACGTATCACAAAATTAGCCTGTTGTGGTAGTTTTAATCTGGGCCTTCCTCAGTGAACAGTTTGTAACCAAGGAAGTGGCCAGATTACCCAGTATTCCATATGATTTTTACGTAAGCAAGGGGTATAAGAAGAAAGGAGGAGAGGCCTTCACTCTCTTTCCTTCCAGTGGTTTTGGAGGTGCAGGTTTCCCGGCTGTCAGTTCTGCCATGTTGGGGAGTGAGGCCTGGTAAGGCCTTGCCGACCTTGGGAAGCGGAGGTTGCTGGCAGTTGTTCCAGTGCGATTTTCTGTTGTCCAAGGAGAGTAGTAAGATATTCTTTTGCTAATTCTTTAGTTTGCTAGATCCTGAGTTTCTGATCGTGTGTATATCTATTTTGGGCAGGGGTGGTTTTGGTTGTTTTTCTCTTCCCCCCCCTTTCCCTTTTCCTTTTGGAATTATACATATATTTCAATTGTATACAAATGTAATATAAGTGTAAATATATTTATATATATTGCTTTAGCTACCTCTCTCTCATTTCGGTTCTCTTGGTTTTTTTTCCTTTTCCCTTGGTTTTTGGGGGTGGGGGGAGCTCTTACAGTGAGGTTTGGAGACTTGGCAGGGAGCCAGCTTCAAATCACGTCACCTATTAAGGCAAATCAGAGGCAAGTGCCTTTCCTATGGCTGCTCCAGGACCAGACAGAAGATGGATGGTACCAATGGCACATTGGAGGTGTTGAGTTGCGTGTTAGGTTAGGTTAGGTTGGGTTGGGTTGAGTTAGTTTGGGTTGGAGCCAGCCAGAGGCAATAGTCCTAAGATGAAGCAGGTGGGTTAGTGAATACCATTTCTGTATCTATGGAAATACTCTGGACTTATGTTGACTGTAGCCTTTTGTCTACACAGATACAACAGGACATTATAATCCAAGCAGAAAATTCAGGGGGAAAAAAGTGCCTTTGAAATATTTCTTACATAGATGATTATAAACATCTTCCACTGTGGGAGTGCGCAGTTAATTTATTCACTAAAAGCTTGCAATATATGAATCCAGATTCTTGCTGAATCATAAAATCACTAGGTGCTTGATGCAGTGCTTCATGACCATGCATGTTCTCATTGCAGTTTGTTCCTTAGACACAGGCTCATTCCTGTCCCTGGAAAGAGCTTCTTTACTTCCGTAACTGCCTATGCCAGCATCCACACCAGTTTCCAAGCTCTGCTTCTGGCATGAAAGAGGAGAAAATTTTATTCAGCTGCTTTACTTTAAAATTGCTTTAGTGCAATTGCAAATATGTGCTTATCCTGCTAATGATTAAGAACCTTTTTCCATCTTTATTAGATGAGGTGTCTGTACCCTCATTTAGCACGTGATTTTAAAACATTGCTGCCCCTCCTAGCTGCTCTGGGTACAGGCATTGCCATTTCCACGATGTTGCCTTGCCTGCTTGGAAAGTGCCAAAGCTGTGTTGGTTCATAATCATGCTGCTGGTACATCCTGATGTTTGATGGCATAATTACTATTTAGGAACAAATAATCATAAAACACCATCACGAAGAGTAGCTATTTTCTAAGCAGCTGGTCCTTTTCCTCATCCAGTCCTGCTGTCATCAATGAAATTTCCTGCCTAAGTAGTGCTCTGCCAGGCTATCAGAGCTTGCCAGCAATGGGCATCCTTCAGGTCTCTGCCTTATAAACACTGAAAAGCTCTGGGATTTTGGAATAAACGGAGATTTAAAAATCAGACATTCAGTATTTCAAATTCAAGTGGATCGCAGGTAATGCTGTGGAATGTTTATATGTGTTTAAATATGTTTTATAAGCCATGTATGCTCATTAGTGCTGGTGGCATTGCTGCATGAACAGAGCTCCTGCCATGGGCTTGGCAGAACTCAAATCCATTTCTGGTGCTGCCATCAGTTTCACCTGAGCCCCTCAGTCTGCAAAAGCACAGTAATGATGACTTCTCCCTTACAAAACTCTGTTAGATGTGTCTTTGCAAAGCTGTAACTGATTGCATCATGCTGCAGCATGTTAAGATCAGCCAGGTAAATTTTTCAAGTTTTATAACCTGTGCAAGCTTTGAGGCTTAAATACTTGGTTTTCAGTGATCTCACTCAAGAAGCCACGTGGATATGTGTTCTCTCGTGAATGTTGGGTTTTGAGCAGATCAAAACCTCCTTTATTTAAAAGACAATTTTCCTTTCTCCTAGTTGAGAAAATTACCAGTTTTGAATGCTAAATGCTTTATTTGTGCTCTTGGGTGTAATTTTATATAGATTTTTTTCCTAATTCATGATAGAAAAAATGCATATGCATTTAAAAAATTTAGTTATCTCACTAATATAGGTTATTCAAATGCTTTAGAGCTACTATAATGTACCCTGCTGATACAATCAATTTTACATGTTGCCTAAATAAAGCCAATAAAGTCACACACAATGAAAAGGTAGGGCTGGATAGAAAGAAACTCATGTAGTTATTTAATTTGTCCACACTCCCCAGGGTGAGGTCAGCTATACCCCTTAAATTCCCAAGAGGCAGTGTCTTAACTTCCATTGGTGAGATCCTGCGCGTTCCATAGGTATGTTCTTAGGCCAAAAACATCTTTGTAAGATGTAATCCAAGTATCCCATCTTGTATTTACCAGGTAAGGAATTTTTATACTTGTCTTTACGTAGAGGTAAAGGTGGAGTTACAGATATGAATAGACAATGGAGGGATAGTGTTATTGATATAGATACTACATGGATGGAGATAGACACATAAAGATTATATGGAGATAGGGATAGATAAAAATTGCAGTAGAGAGATATACAAATATAGCAGTATAAATATAATTTCAAACCCTACCTACTTCTCTGCACCATTTTGACAGTTTTAAACTCTATAGTTATATAATATTGAGTACAGCTATACTGAACCCCTTCTTCAAGGAGGTGGCTTGCTCTCCTGAAAACATTCCCTGCATTTGGAATTACTGGCTTTGAGAGTGTTGTTCAGTCACATACACACTGCGGGTCTCATTCAGCTGGCAATGGGTGAGATGCTGTAACGCTGACAGAGCAGATCAACCCCCCAGCATTGCAGGACTGCATTTCCACATCTTCATCTCATCCCCACAGTTTCATCAGAACCACTGGTATCCCACTGCAATTTTGGGTTGTTATGACAGCTGGTTGGCACCAGCTCTCCTGCCTAACACCATTCTTGCCCTGTGGTGGGTATGCAAGTTTCTCCCAGTGTACTCCCAAAAGTGAGGCTGGGAGGGACAACCCCTTGGAGAAGTGCTTGAGGAAATGATACAACCTGAGAATCCCATAGCTCTCCTGTGATTCCTGGAGTCTGGATCCATGATTTACCCATTTGTCTGTGCTTCTGCCTATTTGTGCAAAAGACTATTTGCGAAATTTTGGGTCCAGGGACAAATTTGCTTTTCAGGACTGTTTACCCACAAACAGCAATTCAGGTCAGTCCACAGCTTGAGGTTCTGTAACTCTTCTGTCTTTTGAATGCTGTTTAATTAGCCTTTTTTGTGAATTCATCTTTTTTTTAAAGCAACTACATGCAATTGGTATTACTGTAACTGTTTGCACTGATATTAATAGCAGTTCTGGCCTGGATGCCTGGTTCTTGCTGGAAAGTCCTTATAGGTGTTTGGTATCTAATTTTTTCCCTTTTTTAATATATACTGAAAAGAAAATTACTTGGCTTTTGGTGACCCAGAAAATGACATGCTTTTGGTAGCTTGTATTCAGGAGAGAACAACCTTACGACTTTCACTTATTTGACCAGTTCACGCAGGAGCAAACAAATGACCTGTGCTCATGGGACTGCCCTTTAATATTTAATGAAGAGTAGTGGAAAATGACGGCTGTGTTAGCCTCATCTGTTTCCTGCTTTGCAGATCTTGTTTGCAGTAAGCTTTTGTGTGAATCTTTGCATCTTTTTGCTCATAGGGCAAGAAGGATTTATCAAACATTTTTTTACTCTTTTAAACCACTTGCTTCTTGTGGGTATTTTGTGTGTTGTAAACAAGGGGTGAAAAAAAAGCCAACTGCAAGTATGAGAGTTCAGAGGTAATCTTTGTTCTGGGTTGATGGGATGCTTGTGCTCTGTTTCCATCATCCCACTAAAGATATTAGAGATAATAAATGTCCAGAAAAAGTAACAACTGGTCTGTGTCACAGTAGATAATAACCAAAGTATAAAATGCTTTAGTATGTGTAGTCTATTCTCTAGCATTGCCATGACTTTTCTTATATAAATATTTAGTCTGAATCAGCTTACTGTGTGTCTAAGCCTTCTTAATAAGCTGTATTTCATTTCTTCAAATTACTCTGTTTTTTCTCCCTTGACTCCTCCAAAGAATTCATTTCCCTTCACAGTTACTTTTAGATTGTTAACATGCCCATGACTCCACAAACTATTACTTCTTAGACCAACTAAACACATCAAGGTTTAGGGATTGGTTTTGGGTTGGGGTTTTTTTGTGTCCCCTCAGAAATTACTACTTTCATTTCATTAATTGATCTTTATCTTATCTCTGAATTTTGCCTAAGCTTTTTATCTCTCTTTACCATTGTGATGTCTAGAAGTGTGTATGCAGAAGCCCCTAATGTCACTGGATCTCAAAGTTCTTGAGCTAATGGAGTCATTCACAATTTTTCCTGTAGCTCTCATTTTCCTGACCAGAAGTATTAAGTGATTTTAAGCAAGATATATTTTTTAAATCTCCTTTTTCCTTAGCTCTACTGGTGATGCTGTGAGATCATCTTCTGGTTTGGAGTTTGACACCTGGAGGTTTGCATCAGTAGACTAAAATAGGCACAATAATTTCTTGCTATGCAGATTCCATGGGGAATTACAAATGGAGAAACCTTATGAATTAAAAATAGTTCTGTCATAGTTGATAATATCTGATACACTAAAAGGTAAAAAAACCATTAAATTCCTGTTTAGAAATAACTGTGATACAGAAGTGATTTGTTAGCAACCAGAAAGATAGATGCAAGAAAGGCAGGACGCATCTTTTTCTCAAACATAAAAGTGTATTTGGACAGTATTGTCATGTTGCTACAGAGTTACAGAATTGCATACCTAAGAATTAAAGAAGTTCTTCAATGTGTGTGTGCATAATGTGAGAAAGAAAGAAATTGTTTCATAACTTTCAGGAGAAAAAAGTCCTTTCTGAAAGGTGTATCACAGTCATGTACCCAGGTCAGATGGGGTTGGCTTCTTTGTTAATTTATGTGTAAAGGAGGAATGAATTGTGTGGTGCTCATATTTAATACGGTTTAAAGTGTTTCTGTTCATGCAAGTGTCCCCAGAAGTCTGCATTTCAACCTTTAAAACATTCAAAACAAGTTTTGGTAAGACTGAGGGCCTTTTATATAGGTATAACTTGAATCATAAATATTAAAGCGATCTCTGCCGATGTCTGGTGACAAGATTACAAAGCTATTGGCATTGGTGTTTTGCAGCATGGCAGAGTCTCAGTGTAGACCACAACCACAGGGACAGAGCACACTCCCCACTGAGCAAGATGCTTGTTGAAGAGTTAGAGCGCTCTCCATACCAATGGAGACTAAACCCCAAGGCATGGAGCACCCTTAATTCATTTTGAAGTCCACACTATTTAGAGACAAGCTGCCACTTAGAGAAGAAGACCCGAGGTCAGTCCCGTGGCTAATATCTGTGGAGAAGCTTTTCAACCTGGAAACTTTTCTCTGCAGAAATATTTAAGCGCTGAGGCATGTATGAAGATCTCTCCCAGCTTCTGTGCAGCATAGGAAACCTTTGTCCCACATATCTTGTAAACGCGGCGGGGGGCCACCATTGTGCCACGCATCTTCTGAGCACCGCGGGAGGAGGCTTTTGTCTGACACAGTGGGCAGGCACCATAGGAGGGCACCTTTGTCCTGCACAGCCGGTATTCACGAGAGTGAATTATGGGAATTGCAGAGCTCCTCTCCGCAGACACTCTGGTTTCAGACGGAGGAGTTGGTTGGCCTTGCTTGGCGAAGTGCTGCTTTTCCTGAGTGGAAGTGGAAAGGGGAGGCAGTGAAAATGCATTTGCAAGCATGTGTGTAAATGGCCATCAGGATCATTCATCCACTTGTATTGCATGGCCATCCCTGCATGAACCAATCCCAATCTCAGTCATTGCTTTTCCCCTTCTCTATTTTTCCTACCCATTTAAGCTGCCCTTTTAATTATTATTATCACTTCTCTGTTCCTTCTTATGTTTGTACTATCTCCTATTCAATATTCTATTCCTGTATTCCATATCTAAATTTTCAATATTCTTTCAGATGACTAATAGCCGTGTTTAAGACTTCAGCTCAAATACCACTCCCTCCAGGACTTCATAAGTATATTTTCAACTCCATATCATTACATCGAGGTTTTTTTCTTAAATGCTTTAATCGCTTCCCCAGAAGTGTGCCAGTGCCCATTTCCAAGAGTCTGAGATCATGTGCTATGAGAGAGGCATAACTCTGCATCTATGAGATGAGATGCTGAGTCTGGACCCAGCCTGCAGAGTGTGTACTGTGGGTGCTGGTGGACATGCTGCTCACAACTAGAGCCAGCACAGGCATGGCACCACACAGCTGGGAGATGTGTTGGCATAGATCTCAAGTGTTGTGGGGCCTCCTTGGCTGGAATAAAGTAGCTGATTTGCAAACGAGAGGTAGCAGTGACCACAGCTGTTAGAGCGGTAAGGGTCATATCATAATCCATCTTAAGTGATTCCCCAGGTTCCCACTGCCCCCAGGTTCCCAGGCTGACCTATGTGGAAAACATAGCAATGGATAAATCACTCACCTGCTGATTTTTGTGATTGAATAAACTGGACAAGTTTGGGTTTTACCTGTTCTTCTCAAATTTAAGTGTGTTCTGTTCTAAGGCTGCTGTTACCCTAGAGGCACTTGTGATTTTTTTAATGTTGATCTCTCACTTTACTAATATCCAGACATAAATTTTATGTGTGGTATTTAGTTTCAATTAATCCTCCTTTTCTCAAATTAGCATTTTTTTTCTTCCCATCCCCACCCCAGTCCTCTGGTGCCTACCTGATTGTTCATGAATTCTCAGAAATAATTGCCAGTAGTCCAGTAAGTTCATTAACTGATTCCCTGAAGACCCACAGATGCGTGTCTTCTAGACCTGATGATTTCAGTATTAAATTTTTTAAAGCATTCCCCTACCTAATTTTTTATATCAACAACAGTATTGGTAAGTCTTCGTTATTTCTAATTATCAATATCTCTTTGTGGCAGTTGGTAAATTGATTCTGGAACTTGTTCACAGTTTTGCAATTGTTACTCCTTTCATTTTAACATGATTGCTTCCACCATCTCTTTGAAGCTCCTTTGCAATGATGTTATGTACATGTTAAAATATATATTAATTTCTCCCTGCATCTCTCCATGCTGGCAACTGGGAGAGGTTAGTTTGCTTTTGTGGCATTTCTGTCAGTTCTCTCTCTGGGCTGGGATCATGGGGGAATTATATTTTTTTGTCCTCCAGTTGTAGCCTTTGCATATTTTAGAATGTTAAGTGTCTCCCACACTTAACAGTTTCTAGTGTTTTCATTGCGCATGCTTGTAAGCTTTTTCAAAGTATTAATATCTGAAATCACTATACACTGTGCAACAGCCCATCTATTAATATAATATATTGAATCATGTGATTTATCATCACGCCCTTTGAAATTAGTGAACACTAGGGACATATATCTTAGAGGACCTTGGCTTTAGAAGAATTACTTCTTGTTGTCTGACTCTTACAAGTGATTCTATCAAAAAATAGATGGGTGCTCATGCATTTAATTTGGATCTAAATACACAATTGAGATTGCAGTCATCAGGGATATTTTTCCTCTGGCGAAAACCTTATGGCCAAATCTGTTGTCACCCTTAGGATATAATTCCACTTGCTTCAGTTGAATTTTCTGAGCCTCTGGTATATAAATCATAATTGCACAGTCTGTGCAGTGTTAAATTTTTAGGGCTCTCCCTATAGTAGTAGTTGTATGTGAATGCATAAGGGTAAAATTTGACCTTTAAATGACTATAAAGGGCCAAGGCAGATACTTGGCAAGCTTTTCTTATTGCAGTATTAATCAAGCAAAGAATCATCATAATCCTGGAAACTAAATAGCCATTGTAGTGATTTTATCACCAGGGAAATTGTTCGTCTTCCAGTAAGATTGTTACTAGGAAGGGGAAAAGAGGGAGTGTTAAAAATTGCTTTAGACCGCTGAATCATTGAGTCCCTCTAGACTCAAAGCTTGAATTGTTTTTTAAGAAGAGTGGGTTGAGTAGGGTTGTTACAGGAAAGCTTCAGGTTAATCAGTTTCAGTAACACTAGTGAATGTGAGCATGATCTCTCTTGAGGATGTGAGGAAAGTGCATGGGAGAAGGCAGGGTGAAGAAAGGGACAAGGAGGCTTCAGAAACTTGTTGTTTTGTCACTTTTTGTTTTTTCCTCCTTTCACAGAGGAGGAAGGTTGTTGATGAAAAAGAAAGAAAGGAGAGAAAAAGACAGCATAATATTCATTTTCATCTAATTTAATCCAGTGGATATTAGTGAGAATTATTACAATCAAAACAGAAGGAGACAGATGCAGGCAGGCAGAAGTGACAGAGATGTGTTTGTGTGGGAAATGTCTGCGTAGGGCCCAGAAAGCCACATGGGGAGATGTTTTGCCTCTCAGGACTCAGCATGGTACTTACCATGTGCCTGACACAGGTGTGTGAAAAGCAGGTGAAACACCTGTGCAGGGGTGTCTTTGGGGTGTGCTATGACAGCCTGTCCCTCCATAAAACCAGCCTCAGTAGATGAGTTTTGTGCTGCTTGCGTTGCATGGTGACAGTGGGCGATCATAACATCCCCACCATGCTGTAACCTCAGGGATAGGTCTGTTAGGCTGCAGGTGTGCGGGAAGGGAGGCTTTATCCTTCTGTTGTGTTGGGACACCTCTGTATACGGAATGACCCCACAGCATGGAACAAGTGCTGGGAAGTATGGCTAAGGAGTGGCTCTCATAGGGAATGGGATAGATGATCTGTGTTGAAAGCCACCTGCAAGGTAGAATTATTGAGTTATTTAGGTTGGGCAAGACCTTTAAGGCTGTAGAGTCCAACTATTAATCCAGCACTGCCAAGTCTACCACTTGATGTGACGGACTGTGTCTCAGGAAAGAGTTTACACAAAGGTGGGTGAATTTGGAGATGGAAAACATTTGTATAAAATGTGCCTCTGCGAAATTTCTGGAAGATGTCATGAATTCACTCCATACAATGAAAGTGAAGAGGGGGAGTAAAATGCACATGTGCACGTGATATGGACTCTCTTTGTACAAAAATGTTTTTTTGTGTGGGAAGTGGTGTCTTTCCATAGAGGGCTTTTTTGGAGATGCTTATGTGATGGCCGCCTTTGAGGGAGCAGAGGAGTGCAATGTGACAGGTAGTGCCACCATCAAAGACTTTTTGGAGGGGGCAGCATGCATGAAGCCACTAAGGATGCCCCATGGATGGATACACAGAGATGAGGGTCTTTACACGGGTGTGAAGGTGGATGTGCAGCCAACACCACGTTAGAGCATCCCTCCAGGGCAGCCACGCTGCATCCCCAGGGACCAATGGCTGCTCAGTGTGCTGCAGGGACCATTGTCGACTCCATGCTCCATCCCTTTCCACTGGGCAGGCCATGACCACTATGTCCTTCATTGTTGTCGCCCCCAGATTGTGACACTGTCACAAAACTGTTACTAGGCAACGAATGCGGTTACCAAGTCTCGGCAAATAGCTGAAGGGGAAAGTGAAGTGTTGCACCATTGTAGAGTAACCATAGCAATGACCTACTATTACAGACTGAAGAATTATCATTAACAATGTTAAAGTATCAAACAGAGGCCCAGGATCCAGAGACATCCAGGCAATATCTCTGCATAATTGGGTTACCCAGGAAGAAGTCCCAACTCTTCACAGCCCTTGGTTCCCTATCTCCATTGTCTTGCTTTTGTTTTGGGGGCTATGGGGGGGAGGTATGTGGTTGTTTAAATAAAGCAAATGCACTGTGCATTGAAGAATACACTTGTAAAGCAATAGAAGCACCTGCTAAAAAAAAAAAACAACAAAAAAACAGAGATAAATCTGTATGCAGAGGGAAGATGTAAACAGGAAAGGTCCACTTTATTGCCTCGATATCATCTGTGGGAAAGGGTGCACAAAGGATGCCTTCATGATGCATAGGTTATTATTCAGATCACGTGTTCTCTTTCACTTAAAAATGCATATGCCAGGCTAAAAAAAAAGTAAAATGAAAAATAAATAATACAAAGTATGTCAGTCCTGAAAAGTAGACACTTCATTTTTCCCAAGTTAGGCCAAACAGGTGAGGTGCTTTAACAAAACTTTAATTAGCAAGGTACTTTGGGATCGCATTTTCCCAGACCCAAGACATGTTAGGGATCTCTGATCTATGATCTGGCTGGCCATGCATTTGCCTGTGCAAGTGTGTATGTTTGTCTGTCTGTCTGTCTGTGTGTATAGTTGTTCCTGCCCAGCTGTCCCTGAGCTCAGCAGATCAGTCCTGGCCCACCACAGGCTCCCCCTAGACCAGCTGTCAGTAGCTGGATGAATTCCCCGGGTTTTGCATTTTTGCATTTAGCTGGACATTTACACTGCATTTATCCTGCAAGCAACCAGCAGTCACAGAACAACTCCTAGTCAAACTGTCACCTTTGTGTTTTGCAGGTACAGAACGCCATGAACTAACTTCCTGGAAGAGTTTTCCATCTGTTTTCAAGTTCTTCAGCGAGGCTGTAAAGGCAAAGAACAGCTTGGTGAAACCAACCCCAATGCGGCGCTCCAACAGGATAAAATATGAAGAATTCTAAAAGAAGGGGAGACAAAAAAAATCTGCCACCACCACAACCACCACCGATGTCTTTGCTTGTTTTCTGCAAGGAGTCTCCCAGCCCCTCATTAGATTGTTTTCTTCCTAGAGCACAGGGTCGTGATGTATACATCTAAATAGCGTTTTGCATTATTTCTAGATGAGTGCAACTGTCAAAGCAATATGGGTTCACTGGTTGTGCTTCCTGTGGGCTGTAACTTGGATTTCGTGCTACTCATCAGCGTGCAGATTAAGGCTGACAGTGGTACTGCACAGTGCAGCATGGTGCAGCTCTAATTGCCCTGACATAGCCCTGCACCAAGCTGATGCCAGAATTTAGCAGCTTCATCGCAGTCCTATCGCCTGCAGGATTTTTTGCAGCTTCCTTCTATTTTGAGACAGAACAAAATAGGAATTACTCTTTTTTAAAAGACAGCTCTCTAACTCAGACATGTTAAACCAGCCTATGATTTTACACCCAGTAGCCTTCTCTTTCTCTGGGACCAAGGGGGATTGACTTTTAACTCTTTCATTTTTCTGCTGGTAAGAGTATCCAAGAAGTTTGGTCCAGAATTCTAGGAAAACTCCATTGTTGTAGAGATTTTCTCCTCCTGCCACGTCAATGGCATTACCTGTAGATCTTATCTTCCGTTTGAAAGCTCCATTAAAAAAAAAAAAGCCTATTCATTAATGGGCTGGATCACACTGTGAAATATGACAGCAAAAAAAAAAAAAAAGAGAGACACGCTGTGTATTTTCCTGTTTATTTTTAAACACAAAGATGCTTCCATTTTCATATGCTGGGTTTGTAAGGACTTGCCATCTCATGGTTATTCCCTTTTACCTAAACTCACGTGTTCATCACCACTTTCCCAAGTGCTTAGGTGAAGGGCGGCCAGTGGGGCTGCTCTGTGTGGGGACACCACACAGTACATGATGGGGATGTGGCTGTAGCCATCACGGTTGCTGTAGGCAACTTCTCTCTGCTAAAATTAAGGGACAAGACATGCCTGATAGCATACCCTGTGAGCAAGCACACTAATTAAGCTCCTTTACTATTGATGATACTAAATTAAAGTGATCTTTTCTTGGGCGGCCATGCCCCCCCTCACCCCTGATGCTGTTAGTGCTGAGGAAGCAACACTTGAACACATGGGTTTGGGACCCCCATCCCACCCCTCCCCATGCAATGTTTCCAATCCCACAGCCGGGGGGCCAGAAATGGTGGTGGGGAACATTAAAATGAGGTCATGTGGAAGCTGGGGTAGTAGTGAGGTGCAAGGGGAAACCCAGCTGGGTTTGTGCCTAAATCCTCCAGCTGGGGGGCTGTCTGTACCCGCAGAGCTCTCACATTCCTGCCTGCTTCTACCAGCAGTAGGACTTTGCTTCCCCAGCTGTCGACTCCAGTCACCTCACTTTGTTTAACGTCTCCCCCTGGGGAGGGATGCTTGGAGCATCTCCCTGGGGGGTTTGGGGGAGGTGTTAGGCCATGCCTTCACAGAGGGGAGTGCAGAATCCACGCCTGGCAGTTTTTCTTCCTGAAGGGAAACCTGTTGCTAGGGGGAGAGGACTGCATCCGGCTCCCTCTGCCTGGCGGTCTCCGCCTTCCTTCCCATTTGGAGGATGCTGTTGCCTGTGGCTGGTGTAATCTCCCTCCTCAGGGGCCTGCAACCCCTCCTCCCCAGGCCCGTGTCCACCCCAGCCCCCAGACCCTTAGGGGGAAAGGAGAGAGTTTACATGGCATGGTTTGGGTGTCTGTGCTTTGTCCCACAGCCGGGGAGGATGGGGTGGCCAGGGAGGTTTGCACGCACATCCCACCACCCTCCTCTCTCCATTGCTGGGGAGGTGCAGTGGGGTCTGTGGGGTGCCAAATATTGCAGAAGCAGATCTATTTTTTTAACTGTCAATGAGAAACAAACTTTACAAAAATTTCTACTGTAATGCTTACCCTTTTCTAAAAGTATTTTCCTTTACTGTGCCCCCGGTCCAGCTTGCATTATTGCTTCTGTGGGGGACTGTAAAGCACAGGGGGTCCTAGTACTGCTCTGCTTGCAGTGAACAAAAAATAAAGATACTCTTTTCTCTCCTCTTTGCACACTTTTTGTCCCTGTGCCAAAGCTCTACAGGAGCCACGGTCCCTGGTGGGTAGCGGGGGGCTGCGTGGGCAACATCTCCCCCAGCCTCAGAAAACACATGAGGGGTGCAGGTGTTTGCAAACAGGACCTCGAACAGGTGGCAGGGGTGGAGGTGGAAACTGTGAGTGTGGTATGCATTGTGCTAGGCTCCTCCATGCCATGGGGTGGGCTGCATGTCTTCTCAAACGAGCATGGGCTTCTCCCCCTCCCAGCCCCATGTCATCCATGGGTAGCTGCACAGGGCATCCCTCTCCCCTTTAGCTTCTCGTGAATACTAAACCATATAAAAACACATCCTAGGAGAGGGGGTTCACTGGTTTCTCATGAAGAAGGACCTTTGCAGAGGGGCGTGGGCTGGAGATGAGGGAGGAGGTATCTCTTCCCCAGCCTGCAGAGGGTGTGCAGGCTGCAGAAACAGCATGGGAGCATCCCAGCATGTACCACCATGTCCATATCGCGTGGAAATGGTAGCCCTGAAGCACATTTAGAAGGGATGAATGTTCATTTAATCTATTTCTTGGAATCAATATTTTTAAAGGTGCACACCACTGGCCCCTCACGCAGTGATGTCTTTAGCAGACGGAGATTTGATGCCAGCCTCCTCCCAGTTTCATTATGGGGAACTGGGTAACTTGGCACTGGGCATGCAAAGGTGACCAAAAAAAACCCAAAAAACCCCACAACAAACCCATGAACCCACAACAACAGAAAGCCAACAAAACTGACCCCATGATAGAATCTTCAGGAAAATCCCCCAGTTCCTCATTGCCCAAATGCTTATGGCCCACCTGTACAAAATGTTTGCACACCACTTTGTGAGTTCAAATGCTGCTGTTAAAGCTCTGGGCCAATGAGAATAGTTTCCTTGTCAAGAACAGAGAGCAAGAAAAAAAATGTTCCTCGAGGCAAACAGGTAGTGGACCCCCAAACACAGCAGGACTATGCAGAAAATATTTTAAAATGGGTG
>NW_020884950.1:0-22285 GCF_003945725.1 Corapipo altera
GGGCAGGTTGGCGGGGCTGGGGGAGACCCTGAGGGGAAAGGGCTGTTCTCTTTTTTCAGCCCTGCATTTAAACTGCCAGTCCTACTCCGAAAATTAAACACGGACAAAGATTCCTCCCAGACAAAAAGTGCCATGATAGAAAGCTCTTGCTGTCCATGGAGTACCAAGAGTGGCCCACCAACTGCACGAGAGCTGTGTGGGAAGGGCTTTCTTTCCAGTGTGGAAGTGCCGTCATTCAGTTTTTGTAGCCCTGTGCTGAAAGCAGCAGTCCTATTCCACAAAAATACAGCCAGCCACAGAGCTACCTCACAGGCCAACAGAGAGAGCTGGGAGGGTGGCTGTGCCCTTCCTGCTCACTATGCTCAACTTGTTGCCCAGATTCCCCTGCCACACCCTCACTGAGGCACCACACCCCTGTTTGCCCGCTCCTGTTGGCCACACTCGTTGTTGCTTGCACTCCCTGGACCAGTTTCCATCACCCAGAAATGACCTCGACTCCAACCCCTGGTCAGCTGGCCTCGCAAGGCAGCTGGGCTGAGCTGCAGTTTCTCCCTGCCGTTTAAATCTCCCACAAACTACCTCAGCTCTATCCAATGGTCAGCTGATTAGAGCTTGCAGGACAGCCGGGCCGAGCTGGGCTGAGCTGGGAGGAGCTCCTCCATGTCGTATAAATCTCCCACAAACAACCTGAGCTCCACCCCTGGTTACCTCATAACGCCTCGCAGGGCAGCTGGGCTGAGCTGGTCTGCTCAGATGCCAGGACAGAGAGCTCTTGCTACCCATGGAGTGCCCAGGCTGGCCCACCAACTGCACCTGAAACCCAAAGGTTACAGGCTTTCTTTCCCAGGGATTCAGAGTGGCCAAGCTCAGCTCCGAGAACTGACACAGCAGAAGAGCTTGTTAAAGCAGTCAGGGTGAGAGGAAGTTGCTGACAACTTACTCGTAAAATAAGGGAGTCAGCAAGAAAACAACACCATTGTAACACTGCTCAAAACTATCTTGTAAAATCGTCACAGTGGGTGTATTTATTTTCTCCCTGCCCCCCTTAAACAGAATAGTCAATTGCTGTTCTCAGGGCATTGAAAGGTGTGAAACAAGTTTTTAAGGGTGCCTAAGCCCTTCTGAGCACCACACTGTGGTTAGTCCAAGAGGGTGCTTCAGACAGCACAACATTTGAACCACCTTCACACAAAATAGGTATCACGTTCAACATCACTGTGGATGTGCTCTCCAGCTTCCATGAGCAGTGACACAAACTCTGCTAAGCACTGAGTATCTGTTGATAAAGCCCTCAAGATCTGTCAAGAGAATCCTACATGGGTATACAAATGAGAAAAAAATTAAGAAATAATCACGTAAGTGAGGAAAGTATCAGATAACAAACAGCTGCAAGTTCCTGATGTAAAGACTCCGGTTCAGTGCCCCCTCCCCTTCTCAAAAACACAGCTCACAACACTTCCAACTTTTGTTTAGGTTGTAGGGTTTTGTTTGTTTTTTATTAAAAGGCGGTTTCCAGATACCTAATCATTACTGCGTTGTTTGTGCAGGACAAAAAAACCCCAGCTTTAAATACTCAAATACACAAGTCAAAACAAGCTGTTTCGAACTGCTCAGCAGTGCAGGCTCAAGCACTTATTTGCAATGGCTTTGTACAATCAGTTCTACATAGCGATGACCGTATATAAAGAATATAGTACATACTATTGTTTTCATTGTCAATTTACAAGAGAAAAAAAATAAATATTTTCCATTCTTATTATACATTAACACTTCAGTAGAAAGTTACAGCTGTTGTGTTGGCATGACCTGCAATGTCAGGAGGAAAGAGGACATGCATACTTATCTATTAAGAACTCTAAACTATGACTTTGTAATAAATTACAGAGGATAGATACCAGTCAAGAGAATACCGATTATCTGAATTCAGTACATTTGTGATTCTTGCTCCAAGGTAAAAGCCAAAAATCTTGCTAAATACAAAAGCTAGTAGCTTGCATTATGTAAATAAGACAAACCACTTATGGTACAGCCTTTTCTTCAAATGTTTGTGAATAAATAGGCTTGTGGTTTTTTTAGGCAAAAAAGATTAAGTTGTTGAGTTGGTCCTTGCATCCTTCACACATAACTAGCACCATAAAGATACAAGGGCCTCAGCAAACACCGAAATTTCATGCTTAATAGATAAAGCATGCATTCTGTAGAGTTTGTGCATGGTACATATTCTGTCCATTAAGGTTACTGTGCAAAAAGAGATTCTCGACCACTGAAGATGTTTCTGTAACTCTGTTAAAATTATTAGCAACATTTTTAAAGTTTTGCAGGCCTGTGTGCGACTACTGAAAAAAAAAATAAAATCATACTTGTGGTTCACCCCTAATTGCTATACACAGGCACAGTACAAACTGACAAACGAGACAACAAAGGCAGCAGCCTAAATGTCCAATGAACTGGGAAAAAATGATTGCAGTTTACTAAAAAAGTTATATAAATATTTTCAAATTGCACAAAGCTTTGTACAGGTGGATCTATCAGTGCAAATACATATACATGAGGTACCAATTCACTCAGATCTTTTTATAGGCCAGATCTATTTATATGTATCTCACAATCACTCTCTTAATTTCCTGTTGTCAGATAAATGCTACAGCTTGTCAGCCTCCAAGTAAAATCAAAGTCAAAACAATTTTTCAGCATATTCAATACTGTAATTTGTATTCATTGTAATTCCCCTAAGATTTAGTTTCTGAGCTTTCACTACTGAGACTGCTTAATTAATTTGTTTTTTAAAAGCACTAGCATTAATTTTGTTTTTCAAGATTTGACACGATTATAGGGGAAAGTTAAAACTGCATATGTAAACGGGAACAATAACTATAACTGGCTGAATATTTTAACATTGTTTGAAATTTTAGTAAGTACTGTTAGGAAGGAGAAACACAGTTATTGCTATTTGGAGACTTAAAAATAAAATAAACCAACCTGAAAGCGTAAGACAGGACTGTTCCAATAGTGAAAATTTGCTAGATACAAAACAGCATTCTGCCTAAAATTAGTCCTTTTGCATCTGAACACTCTTCAAGTTATCTACAGCTTTCTCTTCCAGGTAACTATTATGACATTTACATGGAACTATGGATTTGAAGTGGCTAACTGTGGGACACACACAGCTTTTCAACTCTGGCAATTCTCTCTTGAGACGTTCCAGCTGCTCCACCTGGAATATATTTGGTTGCTCAGGATTTGAGTCATATATCCTGAATAAATGAGAAGAGAAAAAACATTGATCAGTATAAACTGACAGTTGACAGAAATGCACACTAGATAAAGCAACTGGGTTTGTTTTTTTTCCCCTAATAGAGTAAAATTAGGTATTGGCAAGTCTATAAAGACAGTTCACTTGAGGTTAGTATCCAAAGTTTTGCTGCTCATCTTGCAATATAAAATGGTATTCCTTTTACACAGACTGATTAGTATTTCATTGGATATACTAAAAAGCTACCCACTGGCATTTACTTACTTCGTCTCCTGAAAAAATCTGATTTTACAGGTGGCACAAAACAGTAAGAGCAGTTTTCCAGGCTTCAAACTTAAAAGCATAAGAAATTTCAGAACCCTGAGATTATTTGAACAGACTGATATACTACTTGTACATTATACTGAAAGGAGTTTATACTTACTGTTTCAATAACTGTTTCACCTCCCCCCAGTTCAGAACCACCTCTCTTGAATTACCATAACAATATTAGGTCAAGAGTGAAAACCAGAAAATCTGATCTTTCTTCATACCTAATGTAAATTAACTACCTACAGCATTTCAAATAGTCTATCCTCATTTCAATTTCTTGTTTTCACACATGTAAACAAACCTGCAGGATTTAAAATGTCACCTCACACAAGACTGTCCAAATCCAACACACAGTTTTGAGTCTGACAATGACACTGAGCATAATTCAAATACTATTTTGGTGTAACTCATTATAAAGCAAAAGCAGTCATGTTCCTGTAGCCCAACTACGGTACAACATGTATTGCAATAGGGATACATCCTGATCTCTCAACAGTAATTTCTAACAGCAGCATGTTATTTATATCCAAAATTTCCTTCTGGGAATCCAGTTGTGCATACACAGTTTCAGGTATTGCACATCTCCAGGTTAGTCTCCTTCAAATGAAAACTCCTGGAAGAAATTACCATGGCTTCTGCCTTAGTCTTTTATGAATACTCATACCTTTCCTTATGATTCCTTAAAAAAATTAGTTTGGTTTTATTTCATCATCCTTTGTCCTTCATAAGTTTTCAAGGCATGTCCAAAAGAAATGCAGTGTCACAACCAAAACAACAGAGTGCAAGGTGCCTTTTTACCCCAACAAGACAACTTGTGAACTGCTGGCAACTCTGAGACATCCAAAACAAAATGCAGCTCAAAGACTGATATAATAACAGGATTCAAATAAGGAAACACTTCTACAGGAAATAATGATATGGATCACATTCTCTACAGTATGATCAAGGACAATTTCTGTGAAGAAACCCCTCGAAGAGAGGATAAATGCTGTCTGTTTTAATGAAATTCAAATAGAAGGCATAGCAGTTAAATTACTTGCACAGCACCTATAATCCAATACAGGCCTAAGATATAACCCAAAATTGCCTTATGGAAGCTATCTGCAAAATAAAAGCTCTGCTTTCTTTCCAGGATGCAGGTATTTCTTCAGTTAAGTTAGCTTACACATTATGAATTTCTCCATGCATTCAAGACAAAGCACTGAAACTAGAAGACAGTTTTCTATACAGCAATACACTTTAGTGACTAAGAACCTCAAGTCTTTCCCATCAGTTAGACACTAGAAGAGCAAAGGCACGTTTCTAAGCACCTTGTTCCTAAAACATGGCTAAGCATGTTTCTAAGCAGCTTCTGGCAGGTATTTTATTAGTTCTTTACTACAGCATAAATTCTCCAATTCTTGCATCATATTAAATTCTTTTCAATTGACATTTTGGATAAATCCAACCCTCCAAGCTCCTTTGAACCTGTCCACCAGAGCCAGTCAGCTCCAATGTGTATATAGTGTTTCTTCTACAGCAAAAGCAGAGAAGACACTTTGAAGCACAGCTTGTAATTCAGAATTTCTTGTCCTCACTTTTCGTTCGGGTCCACGAAAGTAAGCCACCAGTTTGTAAAAACAGAGCATAGTTCCAGGATGTCTCTTAATTAATTATTTCCAACTTCACCATCAAAATAAGTAACATCTCCCTATCCTTCATTCTTCAACAGGACACTTATTTGTAAGTAGCTATGCACCAAAGTTCCTCCATTCAACTTCCTATTAATAAGCAAGCCCCGCAGAAGACTGGGAAGAATCCTTTAAAAATTACTTTTTAAAATAAGCACTTTCTACAAAAGACTTGCAGGACATTGCAGGGTCATGCAGTGGATGTAAAACTGATGTGTTTAGCTCCTGTCTGGTGTTTTTGCAACCTCTGAAAACACACGAGACAAAAATCATCAGTATTGAAATACTGGTTTCATGCTAAAAAGATTTTGTGAAGCTTTTGATTAAAACTCCTCATTTTTCTTTGCATCAAGGTAAACTTGAGTTTAGTTGTATTTGCAACTCACAAAATAGGGAAGACTTAGATTGCCACTGCATAACATCTTAATCACTTAGATTAAATTATAAATCAACTAATACTAGTCCACTTCCTTCATATATCCATGCTGTTATTTAAGTAACATGCAGTTTCAGGCAAACAGGACAGCGCAGATTTAGACACTCTTCTACTTTTGAGAAGTGTTTGGAATGCTTTTGCCTTGATTGCCAGCTAAATTTGTGTTAAATTTTGGGAAGTTACTAATACCAATCAAGCACAGAGCTTTTGTCCAGAGTCCACAAATGCAACATGCAGCCTAAGAAAGCTCTCATGGAAAAGCTTTCAGCATAAGAATTTAGCATTTTTATGTAGTTGTGTGTATTATTCAGCAAACAAAAATCAGATCATGTAAAGTGAATGAAAAAAGATAATGCAAGTGTAGGTTAGCACCCACTCCCTCTCCACATTGGTATTTAATATATAGCCAACAGATGTAAAAACATAAGACTGCATTGTTCTTACTGAGTTAAGTATATTCAAATACAGAAGTATTTCCTAGACTGTTTAACAAAGCTTACCCAGGAGAAAAATACCAGATAAATCACCCCACAAATCCTGCTTTAAAATTCATCGTTTTTTGCCAAGCCAGAGAATTTCACTACAATAAGTTTCTTCTCTAATTAAAATCTAAATATCAGACTAATAACGCATTTTAAGGATGAGATTTCTGTGTAGACAGAATATACCCAGTCATGCACATAAAGTATTCTTCTGTATAAGGGCCCAAATAAAAGCCTGAAGGCAGAGGTGGCACCTTTCTGTAGGTTGTCCTTTTTAATATAAGTAATTTGGTTACTTTAAACACTGAGATGAAACTAGTTGAACACAGGAAAATAGTAGAGTATCATCCCAGCAACAGCACCAGAAAATCCATTTGGCTTAATGTCTTTGGATATATCTAATAACCTGCAGCCCAAGTGGAGAAAGGACTGGATGGGGGCAGAGAGGTGTGTGTGTTCTTTCCTCTGCCCCAGTGAGATCATTCTTTTAATATTGTTGGCATTTGTAAGCTTCCCAGATTTAGTCTTGCAGCTTTTCTTCATGCAAAGCAAAGTCAGAACCCCCTACCTGCATTTTTTTTTTTGCCCAGTGCTTGATATCACCAACTTTTGGTATTCAGGACACAGTGTTTCTGCCATCTTCACAACTGGCTACAGTGTTTTGGCCAATTCTATATGGATGATTAAAGTTTGGAAAACACAGCTTACAGAAATTATCGCTATGCAGACAGTTCATTATCTCAGAAATCACTACTGCATACAGTAACTCAGGGCCCCGTGAAAGCAACCAAAAATTCACTAAAATTCCTCTATTCTCTTCCTAGCTTATTCAGATAACTAGCACTTAAGATAGTATAAGTAAAGGTCTAGTAAACAGCAACACAGAACACCAGGCACAGCAATTTTTGATAAATATCTGGACTTAGCCATAAATCCAGAGAACAAAAATTCTGCAGAAAACATGGAAGCAGCAAGCCTTGATTCAGGCCTAGAAATATTCCGGAATTTGAAGACACAACAATAGCATGAACTGGCTTTACTCTAATTACTACAGTCCCTACTTACTTCTAGATCTTGAAACAGGCAAGTACATCTCTCTCTCGAGTTCTGCTTCACAGTAGTTTTAAATACATTTACTTCTAAGCTTCAAACAGCACAGGAATATGGATGTTTACACCATACCTATTTAAACTCTTAATATCAACTTCATGGTCTCAAACAATCTGGAAGATTGCCTCTTTACCCAGCAGCTCCAAGTGGGAGTGGAAACATGTGCTGCCAGGTTTTACATTTTGACATTCTGTCCAGGACTTGCAAATACCACCTGCATTTCAAAGTGTCCACCTTGAGAGATCTGATGCAACTTTCAGAAAGTGTCATATTTCTCCTAAAGGGACTTATATTAAGACTGAATTTAATTTTATTTAGACAATTAGTAAGTTTTGAAAAGTAATTAAGAATTGCAAAGGAACATTCTACGGGAATAAAGGGGAAACAAAATTTCCCTGCAACAATGATACTGAAAAAAGATAATTGTTTGCTACTCCAATTGCAGTTTGTAACTTGAAAAACGAAAAAAAATGCAGTGCAGAACTACTGGTTTTAAACAGCTTTGGAGTTTCTATTAATTCTGGGGTTCCTCTTAATAAAGTGGAAAGATGTTAAAGTGGAAGTGATAGACGGGGCACGCAGCGAGAGGAGAGATGAACACTATTAAGAATCTACATGATCTAAATAGTGCAGGAAAGTTAAGAAATTTTTCTTCAGTTAAATGCACAAGGGAATTCAGATTTCCAACAAATTGGCTAGTCACCAAAAGGTGAGATAAAAGGTGTTCTGTTATCCTACAACTCAAAACACACTAAACAGCACAAAAGGGACCATAAGACGACGTGTAGCAGACTTGCAGCCTTGACAGCAATGCAACAGCATTTAAGTAGTGTTGAGTATCTGGAGTAAGAAAAGCAACATGAAGTCAAAAATGAGGCTGTCACCTTCTTAATTTTTTTTACCATAGTAGTGAATATGCGTTGCACAAAGAGTAATAAGCTACTCTGGAAGACTGGATTAGTAGACATCAGATGAACAGACACTTTAAGAATATTTTACACAGCAGTGTTTCATTAAAACACCCCACCTATTGATGAACCAATAATGTATTACTTTAAGTTATGCACATAATAGGATCCAATCTCGTTACTCTAGGATTGTACATCAAAGAATCAAGAGTTTCATCTGCATTCTAGTCCAGAGATAATTTTCATCAACTAAAAGGGGCCTCAATCATGAGTTGTAGCAGAGGTACAACACACAGCACTGCTGTGGCAAGAAAGAGGACTTATGTTCTAATGTCTTCAGTCTGAAGCTGATCCCCAATGTAAAAATCTGATTATACTTTTTTATTGCCAGAGAATAGGAAACATTCTATACAGTACAAGAAGTGAGACCTCTGGCAAACCAGAGAAGCAATGGACCCACCACTCTGGAAGGACTCTTAACAGTCAAGAACAGATAATAGAGAGTTAACTATTTTATTTTTTTTTCAGTGAGAAAGAAAGAGCAAACATTATTTGATTTCTTGCCTCTAGATATGTTAAACTGACTCTCAGTTTTCAGTTTATAAAACAGACCCCTTGACAATTATTAATCCCTTTCCTCCCTTTTTATTTTTTCAGGTAAAACAATACGCAAAGCAATACTCTTACTAAAGCAAAAGGCTTGAAAGCCTTCTATAATTTGACACTTCAGTTACACTTAATGCTTTCCCAATGACATTCTTCTTCATCTATCAGAATTTCTCATTTAATACAGTTTCTCAAATTAATCATCATCTTGTATTAATGAATTTCACATCTTCAGTGACAAATGAGCTAAAACTTTTAGTGTTTATGAGGAACTAAATACCACAAAAATGCTTTTGTTCAAATATTTACCCTGATATTCTGATGTCCACCTGAATTCTCTGGAAATAATAGAATAGCTACCTTCTGTAGTGACTAATTTAGCAGTTCACCCTAGAGACCCTCCAAGCTAATTTTAATAGGAAAAATGGTGAATTCACAGCTTTGAAACACAACAGAACATTGGTAAAAATTAAGTTAAAATTATTCACTTAAGTTGTGTTAACTATTTCCACAGCTTAATGTAGAAAGCTTAAGCTTTCATCAAACTGTTAAATAATATTGTCCTCACCATATCATGTACATAACTTAAAAACTATCATCATGAATACCAGTAGCATCTTAAATGTGTGTGCCATGCACTTCTTCTTTAAAGAATCAAATTACATTTATGTTGATCTCAGAACAAATAAATTATTTTGCTTCATATACACAGCTGAAAGAGCGGGAATAAGTGTTAGACTTGTTCTTGATCTGGGTTTATGGGCTTCTTGTACTTGCAGTACAAGAAGGAAGATATTCTGTACCCAGTCAACCAAGAAGCAATGTGACATTTCACCAGAATCAAGATATAATAGTTCCTAAGCTTGATGATGATGATTATTTATAAAAGCTATAATTAAATACCTGTCATATATTAGCCCATGAACACCATATTCTCTCAACTTCTTCCTGTTATCTGGGTCATTTGCATCATCACCCCATGAAAAAATAACTAAGCCCTCAGATATGGCCCGTTTAATAAACGATGGATTCCTCAGCAGATCTTCAGAATGCACATTAATTCCCTGAAATACAAAAGACTTCAGTTAAAATTCATGTTTCTGAAACACATCAGTTTTTTTAATCTTTGACACTTGCAGCTCCTTATGACTTCATCCATAATAATAAAAAATAATTTATCCAATTAGAGAGTTTATTGATAGTGCTATTTTTAAAACACCGTATTAGACATTTGAAACAATGGACATTATTTTGGCAGTTACCCAACTTTATTGTATTTCTTTTATGAGGTTAGTTGGAATTTTAAGTGTTTGTGTGAAAAATGATAGATTTAAAACAAGTAGTAATAATTTAGTTTCATTTTACCGCAGAGTGGTACCAGAACTTGTCAGCTTACCAGCAAGTTTTCAAACTGTGCAAAAGTAATGGCAATTGGAGTTGTGCGAGATCTAAGATCCATAAGCTCTGGATAGAGTTTGGATTCTCCTTGGGTGAGAAATAACACAGGATACTTGTTTTGCTTATGCCGAATCCTGTTAGAAAAAAAGAAGTTCACAAGTAGGAAATGAAAAAAATAAAAAGCAGGGGAATTCAATCTTACTGTTTTGAGTGGAATTCCTCTCTGTGCTGCATGTTCTTCTAGTTCCTAGCTGGTGCAACGAAATGGTACTACATTTTAGCATCAGACTGTGTGACAAACTGCTCAGATTATTTATTTCTTTTCCCATTATAAGAGATTAACACACAGTTTAAGGGAAGCTTGACTTCATGTTGAACTCAGACCCACATCCTCAAAATGTTTATATAAAATCCTTGAAGGCTGTTTAATTCTGTAATTTTCTTCTTAAATGCAGGTTAGAGTAATATGAAGATCCACGATAAGAATTTCTAAACATGGTTAATATCAAGAACCTAACCTAACTAATGTATTTCTCAACTTAGATACCAGTAGAGTGGTATGAAATGACAACAGATGGAAGCAAAATTTCGAGAGTGGCATGTTCTTAACACACTTGCTTCTTAACCCTTTTATCAGTACCTTGACTTGGTTTTGCCTTGCCCATTGACTCTTCAATGGTATTTCATCAGTGCAGCATCAAATGAAGCTTCCATAAAGCCTTTCATTAACAGTGCTGAAGCACTTCTGGTTACCAAGTACTGCACCACATTTTTAGTTCCTATGTATGTTTGTTCACCAGTTCAACTCCTATGCTTTTTCTGTGCCCCAATACTTTCAATATGATATTCCACAAAAGCAAAGCAAACCACTTAACAAAAACCACAAAGAAAACCTAAACCAAACATGGGCAACAAAAAGTTCTTTTGTGTTCTGTCCTTTCAAAAAGGCAGATACAGTGAAAAATTGTAACAAGATGATTTGTTTTTTAAGTTGAGCTTGCATACCCCTGGAGCATGACTAAAAAAAGACTTTGGGATACCAGAAGAAACCCTGACCTTTTTTGTTGTGTCAAGAAAGAGTGAAGCATTCAGGAAGGCACTTGACAAAAATATCTACTATGACTTTGTTCTCCTATTTGATTTTGGAGTCATTTCTGATGGCAAAGTGGTCTTGTTTCAGTTTCCAACTATTTTGGCACCCAAAGTTTATGTCTAAGCAAAACAAACTGTTATTTGTTCCTGTTGGGTATTCTTATGTACAAAGTAAATTTTACAAAAAAAAAAAAAAAAAGAGAGAAAAAGAAAATACATAATTTATCTTCTTAACTTACATTGTACAAACATCTGCATGAAAAGAAGAAAATACAATTCTTCTTCTTCCAGCATTCATCAAAACAGTTTTTAGAATAATATCTAGAAAAAGGTTCATATCAAAGTAAGTTGACAAGTTGCCATCCCACTGTCCATCCTAGAAAAAGAAAGAACAAGCTTCAGCCATTTAAATTAATGGTTACTGAAATTATTTTAACCAGTAATGGTCTTTCATTCTACCTGAGCAAAATGAAAATTCAGTTTGCCAGTCTGAATACAGAAATCAACCCTTCAGTTTGCTGAATGTTAGTTACAGCTCTACAGGACTGACAGTCTGAGAGGCAGCTGAATTCTCATGGCAATAAGACTCAGTGAAAAATTCACTGTCTCCCTGTCTGAGGAAAACATTTCTAGGAAGCCTATTCTAATTTTGAAAATGCAAAAGATTTCCCTGAAATGTAAAGGAATTCCCTGATAGTCCACCAAAACCTACAGCAGATATTCTCTATTGTTATTTCTAAATAAACACAACCCTGTGCAATGCCTGAGCTTGGACCAGGTGACCCACTGTGGTCCCTTCCAACCTGACCCACTCTGTGATTCTGTGGAAATACAAATTCAGTGGTAAGATTTGTAGAAATGAGATATTCTTTGAGAATAGCAAGTACCAGTCTTCCTGCAGCTGACCTGTCTCTGAGAGCACTATTAGCATGTCTCCATGCATATGGACTTGCACCTATCACTCTCCTTAGTTTCCTTCCCCCACTCCAGGCTTCCAGTCCTAGCCTTTTTTTCCTTCTAGACTGAACACTAAACAATCCAGCTGAGTCTGCAACACTGCTGACTAGAAGGAAAGTTGCTTGTGTTACTGCACCATGTCAAATTACAAGCTTTAGCTGTCAGAGAATTAAAGTAAATCACAGGCACATTTATTTACCCTTTGCTGGGAGATCCATTTTATTTCTATGTTGAACCCAACATCTTCAGAAACAGACTCCAGGACCTGAAAAAAAATTAATTATGAAAAGACCCCAGAGTAAAGGAGGACAACAAAATACTGTGTGAAGGTAATTTTTGGGAGAATACGCTGGAATTTATGGCCAGTGGTGTCTAAGAGTAAAATTAACCCCCCCAGGTTTTTAACATTTAACACAAGATACATATACACCCTTTTTTACTCTAATCTCAACTTAATAAATGCATACAAATGGATAAAATCTTAAGGACAAAATTTTGACAAGGCACAAATGCAAGTCAATTCACCTTAACACGTATAAGAAATGCCCCATTTGTTCTCCTAAAGAAAAATTGGGTTTTATTTCTCCAGAAATATATATAAACACATAGTCCTAAGTAAGAAATCCATGAGTTTGCCATTATGATGACGATGATGAGAACAAAAGTTCTTTCACGTGAAATTCTTGTAAAGAATTATTTGTAAGGTGCCTTCAAATCAAAGGTGAAGCTCACACAAACAGTCACGAATGAGGACATATTTCTCTGTGGCTGGCTCTGCTAGATGGCCAATACTATGTGATGAACTGCCTAAGGCCAGGTGGTTGGTTTTTTTCAACATTAGAAACAATTATCAATGCATTAAAATGCAATGCCCCTGTGTACCATGAGCTATGCAACTTGGGTTCATGAATTAAGAAGCTTGAAATATCTGCAAACTACTACTTTTAAGCACTGAAAAGCTTCCAGTGGCCAACAATGAAGCCCATATTCTCAGTTCCAGCACTGATATCGGAGACCTAAAACCAAAAATTAATATCCCTTGTGTGCAAAGCTGAAAGTAAAACACATACTTTCATGTTCCACAATCATCATTATCATCTATATTCTTTGTATATAAACCTTATATTATATATAAGGTTTGCTTACTCTTTGCAGTGAAGGAAATGGCTGGGTCTCAAAAGCAGAGTTTTCCTCCTCTTGAAAAGATGCTGGAAAGAAATACGAAATACTGAATCAAAACAAACAGCAGCATAATCCCAGTAATCCCAGCAAGAAAAGGCTGGCTCAAACTCATAAGGCTTTTAGGAGTGAAGAATGAATCAGGTCTACCTTTTGATTACCTACGCCTTCCCTCTAACACTGACGTACTCCAGCAATGGTGTTGGCAATTTCTGTTTTGCCAGTGGGAAAAATTTTTTGACAATCATTTAAAACCTCACCATAATATTGATCAGAAATGGCTTCTCCCATCCCTCACCACTTCACTCACTGAATGACATCAGTAGAAGCAGCCTTGCCTATCAAGGCTTATTTATTTTATCTTTTCCTAGACTGGGAGGATGTGTGAGGTACTTTGACCATCTGCTGTCCCTATAAAGGGGATGAATTAAGGCCAAAAACTACAGCACCTATAAGACACCCTACAGCAGTTACCAAAGTTCTTGCTGGCAATTCTGAAGAGCTGAAGTTAGAGAAGTCCAAGATGAAACATTAGTGGTAACTTTGTTATGTTTATTCATATATTGATCTATATATGAGAATCTTCCACAGTCCTGTCCCCTCTTCTCAAGGGAGTAACTTCTGTTGAGGTATTTACTTCCCAGCAAAGAACTCCACAGCATGCACAGAATTAACTACATAAGCATTTAGAAGTGTTCAGGAAGATGACAAATGTGATTAGAACAAGCAACTGTAGCCACAGAATATGTATAAATACACGGTAGTGAATCAGTCTCAAGACTCTTCCAAACTAGTACGTACCATTCTGATCTTTTACTTTCAGGGCAGTCACGTGAGCCAGCTGAAGAACATAAGAGTAACATTAGCAAACACTCTACCCCTAGAGATCTTCCTACATGCACAATGTAACAAAATTTCCTTAAAAATTAGTTTTTAAGTTTTAAGGTCCACTATAGACACAGTTTTAGTAATCTGCAAAAGAACAAAGGACATCCTAGTACACATCACAATTTCCTTTCAAAGTTTGTTTTAAAGATTTCAAGGAAAACATGCTTACTGAAAATTGAAAGAACATGTTCAAGGGTAAAGGCACACATAGTATAATTCAACAGCAAGATGTGAAGAAGTCTGAGCATTAATCTCTCCTCTAAGTTTAATCCAGTGCAGAGGGCTGACCAGTGTTATAACGTTGTCACATACTGAGACAGATATTGGACCAACTCCCTCGCTCTATTAAAATTCCCTCTTCCACAAAAAGGAGCAGTGCAAGTAACTTCAAGTAAAAATTATCATATAGTTCTTGGATCAGCCAGATGCTTTCCTTGACTGAGAACAGGCATCTCAATGGGGTCTTTAGTGGCCCAGTCTCATCCCCCGGCTCCCCTTTGAGTCAGACAGGGCACTTCTGCTCAGAAGGTAGAGTAGTTCAATGCAATCCCTCCAATATTCGAAAATTAGACAGACTTCAGGACAGATTTTTTCTTCAAAGACTTCAAAGCATTGGCTTTCAATGAACCCCACCTTCAATTTCAATCTTCCTTATTTTTTAAAAATTATCATTGTTAGCATAATGATGTGGATCTACACAAGCTGTCAGACCACCTTTCTAGAAGATGCAAGTAATGAAATTTATTCAAGTTGTAGCCACGTTGCAAAAGTATTTTTCTTGGAATTAGCTAATTGTTCTATTCACACAATTTTTAGAACTGTGCTCTCCCAAACTGTCTTTAATTACTGCCAAAAACTCTAAGCTTCATACACAATTTGAAATTCTGCACATAGCATATTGTACTAGCCAAAGTAACAATACCTTCAATAACTGCAGCTGATCAAATGTAAGTTCTTTGACTGCAATCTCAAACAGTTCCAAAGGCTCTGTATCCAGTTTCTTTGAAGAGAAACAATACATAATTAAGCATAACTGAAAACCACAAAAAAAGCCTACATGCTTTTAATATGGTAACATTAAAGGCAACTATTTTTTTCCTCTTTTATTGATAAAGATACAAGTTATATCTTAATAAGATGATCAGTTTTCAGGAGACAACACAGTCACTTAAAAGCATAGAACATGTGTCCATTTGAAAAAACAGGATTTGTTTCACACAAGTCAGAGGCTTTAAAGTTCTTTCTTCACAAAAAGTTAGTATATTTATTCTATAAAAACTTGATTGGTTAATTGGGAAAAAGGTTTGCAAGTAAAGAAATGCAGTAAAAAATACTCCAAGGCAGTTTACTACTGTCTATCCAGTGTCACAAACTAATAAAAAAAGACAAATGTCCTGGGGTAAAGTTGAGACACTCACACCCTTCTCCCAAAATAAAGATCTGGTGTCAAAAAATTTTGTCCATTTCTCACATCCCCTCTTCACCACAGAAAATTTTACTGAGCAAGACAGTAGTGACTGAAGATACACTGAATATCCACTTCACTTAGTAAAGTTCCATTTCCACAACTGCTCAAAACCAAGCTTTTTATAATTTGCAATATTGCAAAGGGTGTGAGAGTTTGATGACACAAGACTTAGTGCCAAAAAGACAGGACAGTCTGCTCGTAGAACCTCTGTTTTAGCTCTTTTTCTTCTGATCCACTGAGCAATCCAAGAGTTCTTCAGCCTCACTTACACATGAGACATGAAATATATTGTTTACCTCACAGTTAAGGAACAGAGCAAAATGCTGAAGTTAAAAAGGGTTAAAGAAAGAGTTAAAAAAAAATAATGTAAGTCAGGCCATTTTTGGCTAATCAAACTCTCTAAATGAAGGAGATCCTTGTTTCTTCCATTTTTCTGCTGTCCATCTACTGGGATCCAAACAAAGCAGACTTTGGTTTGACCTAAAGAGTTATGAATACATAACTACTTAAGACAAGTAAACATTTAAGTGTCAGTAAGAGTGAGAAGTCATGCTGAGAATCACACTAACTCTCCCTCAAAAAGAAACAAGCAGAAGTTGTTTTAGACTGCTCTAAAACAACTAAAATAGTCCCCCAGGCACTACTGAATATAGTGGAGTTGCCTGCTTTTTTCTTCCATATCTTAAATTTAAAAGAAAGCTAAACGATAACTATAATGTTGGCTTGAGGAGTGCCAAAAAACCAGTGCATCTCAAAAGCTCTTTCTGCAATATCAAAAGGAAAAACTCAACTTCCCTGCTCTACTTCATGCACAGAGTAATGCTGCATATTTATTCCCATTCCATCCTTTGAGTCCCCAGAATTATTTCTATGAGAGCTTGGCATTTCAGTTTCTGGAATGGTCATACTTATAAATAAAATACAAATGTCATCCTCTTTACCTTTTTCATGGCCATGCAACATGTGAGATCATGGTACACAATAGGCACGTGATCTTTAGAAAGATGTACATCAAATTCCACATACGCTGCTCCCTACAGAAAATTGAAGAACACACAGAACAAAACAAAAAAACCATTAACTACTCATGCACAAGCACTACAGAACTGCACACAACTTGTCCAGTATTTACAGGTCCTGGATATCACACAGAAGTTGAATTCAACTCGCTGTTACCAGTTAAGTTATGCTCAGCAACAGATTAATAATGAAAAAAATTTCATATGGGAAAGTATTTTAATTACCATAATGCAGCTCGCTCTCTCTCTCTCTATATATATATCTTGCTCAATCTTGTAAACACTCTAGTAAGATTCAAGTATTGTAAACCTGGTTTCAGAGAAAGGCTAAGACGATATTTTTAAATACAGATGTTTAAAACATACATGCCTTTGCAGTGTCCTTCCTCCCTCCTCTCCACTACCCCACCAAGAGACAAGGGATGGCTACATATTGCAGAGCTTTAGGGAGACATTCCATGCAGCAACGAGCTTCTGGAGTCACTAGTGAGTAACACAGCAGAAGTGTGTTATATGTGCAAGAGCAGAAATAGCTGCATCCAGTATCCTCCTGTCCTTTCAGCTGTATGTTATTTTCTGTTGAGCTTAAAAAAAGGGAAGAAAGATCCAAGAGCTCTAAGTACAATCTTTTTGAAAAGAGGGAGGGCCAGAAAGAAAGAGAAACAGTAAAAGGTTTGAGGTTTTTACTTATTTTGACTGTCTGCAAATCATTCCTTTGAAAGGCCTCCAAGAATGCCATTCATCAAATTAATATCCTGACTCACACTTTTCCAATCAGTTCACAGAGAAAATAGGACAGGCTTTTTTCAGCACTTTTCTCAGCAAAAATATTTTTAGAGCAGTGGCTTTCAGCCTTCTCAATCTGCAGATAGTTGAAAGCTCTTTTCTGGTGATGCTGCTACTGACTCCGCCTCAACGCACATTTCTTGTGGGCTTTTTAAAACCTGCCCATAAACCTGCAGTGTCCCATCCAGAGATTAGGAACCACTGTTCAAAACAACTTAGTAGCTACAGTTTTCTTCTGGTCTGCAGTCAGCACATGTTCCAGTCACTGTGTTCAAATTATACTCTGACTTCAAAAGAAGAGAAAGCTTTCAGCCATGACTCCTGGGGAGTACTCCAGAACCAGTAGCCAACTCCAGATTCCGCTCCTATGCCTTTAACAAACTTCAAAGGTGTTTTACAAGGACCTGTATTAATACCACTAAGGTATAAAGGCTTAGGAAAGAGAAGTTAAGCAGCAGGTGATCTCACAGCAGCACATGACTGTGAAAACAAGAGCCAAAGAACCTCTGAATGTACTTCTGCCTCCAGCTACTCTGCTGCACTAGACTGTCTAAATCATTCTTGTCACTAAACACTTCAGTGATCAAGATTACTGGAAGGAATAAAAGTGACCACCTCCATCACAGAGTTTAGGCACATGAAGCTAGTAATTGAAAGTCTTCTCTTAAGAGTTTCAAGTCTTCACTATAGCAAGCACCGAAACAAAGGACTGTTTTATTCTATCAGCTCAGCTCCCAGGTCACATTTCCAGACACCAAGTTTTGTTACACAGCAGTTTCTGAGTGAGACGTTTGGCACCTGAGAGTTATGCTGACGGACTCCAGCAGTGCCAAAATTTTATTCATTTGTTCAAATTTATTCCAACCCTATGTCTCCACAGGGTTGAGATTAAAATTCTCTCTGTATCAGAACATATTAAATGGAAGAAATCTTGATTTTTTCTTTAATGAACTTGAAAATAAGAGTCTGATCTAGGTATTACTTCCCACTACTCAGGGAACTTCCACAGTGATTTGACATAATTTAACATCAGTGCAACTACCATTCACTGTACTGAATCATGGAAATTAAGCATACAAGCCAACCCAGTTTAAACTACAGGTACTACATGTGTGAAAATGTGTGTACATACATGACTAGCAGCATTCCTCAGAGAGGCAATGGTGTTCTCTTGAACTTTAGCAAGTCTGAAATAACAGCAAAGAAAAAGGTGGTGTTAGATGCAGCATAGCACAGAAGTCCATTGAAACAACAGAAATACAGATCAGAAGTTTCTGTTTTGGAGAACACCCACACTTCATATTGAAGTGACTTGACTGACCATGGGCTGCAGCTTTTTTAAGTGTCCGCTTCCCGAACTGATGTCAGTGAAATGAAACATAATCACACCAGATTAAAATACAAACAAACTTACTTAGCTGTTGTTGTAGAGTTTCCTGCTCCCCTGTGTCCAACATCTAGAGTTGTTCTTGGTTTCCAGTATTTTGCATATGAAGCCTTCATATCACAAGTGTATCCCTGGATCGGTTTAATAACTATGTAGTCCACTACAAGAAAAACACCAATACTTCTCATGTCAATAGATAATGGATCACTTCAAGTGAAGTTATCTACATCTGTTGTTTGCATCAGCTGTACCTCTAACTTTTCCAATTGTCTTCCTTGGATTTCTGCTCATAATAGCAAGCGTAATAATTCCAGCACTCTTCCCAAGTTCTTCAATTGTGGATGACAGGAGGCAGGCAGAACCTACATGGCCTGGGAGCGCATCGCCCTGTACTACCTTCTCACCTAAATTTTCCTAAAAATGAAAAAAAAAACCCAACAAACAACCAAAAAAGAAAAACACTTACTATTATATGTAGGTGAGAATTCTAAACAAACTCTTCTTCCTTGCTCCTCAGGAAGATACAAACAGGCACTGATGTAACAAGTTTGTGTATTTAAGAAAACTCTCATTTCAGGCTGAAATTGTTTAACGTGAAAATCTTGATGGAAATCTAAAAAACTCACAATTGTCTTTGAAAACTTAGATTTGACAAGCTTTTCAGGTCAAAACTGCATGTGTGAAATAATCTGTCTTCTAAAAAGCCCAAGTCATATTTAGAACGAAAATTAACTGGAATAACATACATGTTTAAAATAACTTTGTATTCATTTCCAGGGAAGGAGGAAGGCAACTAATAAGCAGAATGTGCACTTGACCAAAGTCAAGGAACTATGTAGACACTTTGTAATTATGAGTGTAAGTGATCTCAAGGGCATTTTCAGACCAAAGAGAGAATGCTTAAAACTTTCTTCTGCATACACAGTATAAAGAGATAAAAAGTTGTTTTCTTTAAAATGGACTTTGAATATTAGGATCTTTCAGGGGGAAAAACAGAGTGCAAAATAACAGAGTAATGAGAATCCAGTTTTAATTTGCACTGGTTAATTCAGAGAAATCTCCTCTGCTTATAACATAAAAATTTAGATTAAATAATTGTGATATAACTAGTTCATATACACATTGTTCAGGATCAAGCAGGAGATGTAAAACTTAGCTGTGGCAAAGGATAAATATCAAACCAACCTAACTACAGTACCACACACAGAGATTTGAGTCTAATTTGTACTGACATCTAAATAATCAGAACTGGAAAACTTTCTGTGCCACATCAAGGAGACTCACAAAACCTTTCTGCAAAATGGGCTGGGAGCCAATAGCCTCATACTTGTGTAAACAAATCCAGAAGATCCAGGAATATCAGGCAGTGGCCCTGTTTCAACAGTGAAATCTTCACAGTAATTCAATCTAATTCTCAAAGGCAGACTGGAGCTGCTTCCCAGGGGTAAACAGACGTACCTCAAAAAAATCAAAGATTAATTCCAAGTTATCAGGCTCCATGGTTTGTATTGTGTATTCTATCCATCGGTCTGGCTGCAGAGCATAACCACAGTCTGGCTGAGTGTGTCGACATTTGTAGTCATTATTACTTATTAAAGAGAACTCCACAGTGTTTGCCATTTTCTGAGGTACAGTAGGGGATGTTTTCTCTTGGCCCTCTTCATCATCCTCATCTTCCTCTAGGCCTTCTAGGGTCAATTTTACTCTGTTCAACCAGATATATAAAACAAATAGTTAAGTCACAGAAGTGTCCTTGAAAAAGATAAAGAATTAGAAAGACACTTGAACAGAAGCTCATACAACAGAAGAATTCTTCTCAACTCCTCTATCTGCAGGACAGCACTACATGCAGTGGGCCCTCATAAGAGTCAAGAGTTTGTAGCCATTGCCTAAATCATACTTTAGTCAGATTTAAGTGCTCAAGTCACTACTAAAACATGAGCTTGGATAAATATGAAAATTGTACTAAATGGTCTGAGAAGCAGCACTTTACCAAACTATTTGGGTTGCCCAATAAACAGCCTTCTTCCACAGACTGATATCCATAATGCCAAAAGGCTAATGAAAAGCACTGAAAACAGCAGTAATCATCAACATCAAGACTTGAATGTTGGCTGCTGCTAAGCACACACACAACTTTATGTCTCTATGAACAGTGGTAAGGCAGATAAGTACACTCTATTAGACATAAGTAATATAGTCTGAAGTAATTAAGTCCCTTGAGAAATCCTAAATGATCATTTAAGCTGAATGCAATTTCTGAGAAATCCTGGACTGAGAGGAATGAACCTCTCCATAAAAGATTCAGAATTCTTTATTATGCAGAGCAAACCTTCCACACAAAGTCAATTATCTCAGTGACATAAGCTATAACAAGCAAGGAAAAAAGACAAAGCTCTGGAGAGCACATTGTAAGTATTAATTCTTAATTAAACTTCCCATTCATCAGAAGTTGGAATTGGTGGGAGGAGGAATCAAAATTGGAAAAAAAACATTAAGAAATCAAGTATCACAGAATCATCAAATGGTTTGGGTTGGAAAGGACCTTAAAGATCATCCAGTTCCAACCTGCTGCCATAGGCAGGGACACCTTCAGAGAATTACGTAGGAACACTGCAGTTCCAGCCAAAAAGCAAGAAACACAAAGACAAGCATGGAGTAAGTATTTGTGCCGAAATACTTCGAAAGTAGCCTGATAGTACACCCCTATCAGCAACCCAAAATTAATTTAAAGGTTGTATTAATTAAGTAAAGAATAAACAGTAATATTGACAATTAACATTAGGTAAATTGCATACTGAGATGAGCAGGCTCTTACCTAAACCTTGATGTTTTAAATTTCTTCTTAGATATCAGTACAGGTGGTTTTTCAGAATAATGCAGACGTAATCTTATTTCTGTTTGACATGTCAGCCACCCAGCATCCACAGTTTCAATACCATCTGTCAAAAAATCAAACAAAAGTAGTAGACACTTTAGTAACTTATTTTAGGGAGATCTAGACAGTTGAATATACAAACATATAAATAGAGTTCCTCTAATATCATCTTCCAGACAATTCTCCTCATCACTAGCTTATCCTACAGTATTTCAAGAGCCATTGTTGAGTGCCTCCTTTCACCAGTGTTTCTAAATTACCCAGAACAGAAAACAGATACTGCACTTCTAAGGGTATTAAACAGAAACAATGATCAAGTGCACACTGTCTGCAGGAGAGCACTAAGTATTCCAGTGTTAATTTTATATATGCTATCAAGGGCTAAATTAAGCCTCCAAAGGCAAACATAACATTCCTTTGTCCTGGGATCTCTCAATACATGGAATAACACTGGAA
>NW_020884950.1:22295-93141 GCF_003945725.1 Corapipo altera
CCACCACACCAGGTGCTGAAGCAGACCCCACAGTTCTGAAGAGTTCCTAGCTAAAGCTATGGTTTGGTGAGGATAAGAGAAAAAAGGGAAAAGCTTTAAGACAAGATGTATAAGAGATGATAAAGAGTTACCTTAAGTGTCACAGGACTGAGAAAGAGGTGGGTCAGAACTGCCAGAGGGGAGACATATATGCACACACAAAACACAAGGTCTGGGCTGGTAAGAGCCTTTTGGCAGTTACATGTCTAACTGAGGAGGCAGACTGTGTACATTTAGTGCAAGGGATAACGTCTTTCTAGGCACGAAGAGTTTTTCTAAGCTGGGTATTAAGAGAAAGCTAAGTCTATTCTGTATTTCCAAAAATACATGCTCGTGACTTAAAATTTGCAAATTTCAACCTTTAACACCATCAGAGTGACAACATTTCAACTCTTCTCAGCAGTCTTTTATTAACAGTAGAAGGGATTAAAGCCTGTATAACTGTATAAGCAGAGAAAACAATCACAGACAAACCTTAAAATTTATGATTTCAAATATTTTTCAATTACGAGACTTAATCTTGTTTAAATTAAATTTATGGTAAAGAATAAAGGTCAATATGTCTCACTTACTATGGATTCCAAAGAAACCATCGTCAACAGTAATTTCATCTTCTGGAATTAAAAGGAGGGGAAAAGAATAAAAAAAAATCTAATTAGTATTCACATTTTAAAAAATCATTGCCTAGTTAAATTAATTCTACTTTTCCACCGCACTTCTAAAAAGTGTATCTAAAAAAAGGCAAGAAAACTGAAACAGACAAAGAAGCATGTTTTTTGCAACCTTCTATAAAGATTTATCCCAACTTAGGCTTTTTCTTAGTTTCTGCAAAAAAAAAAAAAACCCAACAGTCAACACGCAGAATGCCACATTTTACCTAAAGTAATCTGAACTGAGAAGAGCAAGAAGGTTGCATAATTTTCTGGTTTGCTGCAGTATTTTACTGATATCTACATCCTACCAGTATCTAAGATGCTTTATTTGCCAAAGTAATGCCAAGGACATTAAAGTTTCTTGCAAACATACAAGAAAGTTACCCTTCTGCACATTTATAATTCAAGCTGTTAAATCAAGTTAGTCACGATTAAAATGCTTATTCTGCCCATGTGACAGAAACCAGCCTAGCATGAAATATTCAAAACACTCAGGTCACACTTACTTTTATCCTTACCCTTTCCAAAGCTTTAATAACTGAAATCTTAAGGCACTAAGTAAATTCACCAGCATTAACAGAACTGCAGTAGTCTAAACAAACCAGACATTTCTCAAAACATGTATCTTCACAAATTTTTGCCTCTACTGCAATTAATCCCATTTTTTTTTCCCCTAAGAAGAATCATAGGCCTGACTTATTTTTTAATAACCACAGCCAACAATTTAGGATCATAATGACCCAGTACTAACATACTAGGTTTGCTGCATTTTCTTAAAGATGAAGCATTGAGTACTACCTGCGAAAAAAAAAATACTCCTAACTATTTGGAATGAGATTATCTAAATTTAGAGAAAGTCTAGACCCTAGCAGAGGATAGGCTGCTTCTCTTGTCAGTTACTGACAAATATAGAAACAATCTTGCAGGAATAGAAAAACTACTAATTGAACTGAAATAAAAAGCAAAAAAAGGGGTGGGGGCAGGGGCAGGAACATGGTCATGGTTGTAGCCAGGTGAGGGTTGTCTCTTCTCCCAGGCAGATAGATACCAGTAAGACAAGAGGGCATGGTCTTAAGCTCTGCCAGGGAAGGTTTAGGCTGGATATTAGGAAGAAATTCTTTACAGAGAGGGTAATCAGGCATTGGAATGGGCTGCCCAGGGAAGTGGTGGATTCTCTGTCCCTGGAGGTTTTTAAGATGAGACTGGATGTGGCACTTAGTGCCATGGGCTGGGAACCACAGCGGGGTGGATCAAGGGTTGGACTTGATGATCTCAGAGGTCCTTTCCAACCCAGCTGATTCTATGATTCTATGGCACTATTCATGATTAACAAACAGTTTCTTTAATACCACCTTCTTTCTAAAAGACATTATTTCAAATCATTAAGTTTTTTAATAGATGTGAACTCCTAAACGTGGAGGAAATACTTTTCATATCCTAGAAAACACATTGCATAAAGCATGCCATCCCATAGCAGCATGAGAGATCTAAACTACGAGCTACTTTCAAAGGTTATTTCAGTCTCTCTTACAACTCCAGCTTTTTCCCTGTTCAGAAAAGCATTAGTAACTTCAAGTCTGCATGCCATCTTTTCTTCCAGCAAACTACATTTCCACTAAATAAGTCCATTCATGTTTCTATTTACATTAATCCATTTACTTAAGGAAGCCTTATTAAAAATCTTTGGTCTCAAGTTTCACTAATTAAATAGTACTTAAACAAAATCAGCAGTGACTTCACACCCTCCCCCCCATTTTCTCTAAAAAACATAATATGGATCCTTAGTCTCAAAGAATTAAACTTACAGAAAATTATTACAATTCCAAATTAATAAAAGAACAACCCACATAATCTTAAGGATGACAGCAAAGAATTTCAAATCCACTCCATTTTTAAGCCACTTACGTATACTTACATTTTGAGAGTAAGGCCCATGTTGTGCAAAGAAAAAGTCTATACCTCCCACACATTAATTAATTTAAATATTTTAAAACTATAGTTATCAATCCCTCTAAACCAGTGTGCAGCATATTAGTAATCTTATGCATATGCCTCAAACAGATGCAGTTGATGCCCATACCTAAAGGGGTAATTGATCGTGGTTGCAGATGAGTCTCCCACGTGTGAACTATGACTTCGCAGGGACCATCGATAGTCTGTAATTTAAAAGTTAAATGTCTGCAATAATTTCTTTTTTTTTTTTTTTTGTTATATCTGATTTTCTACCCATGAAGCTGTTTGGGATGGTCATGAACTCAGCTTAGAGACTTAAGGAAGAAAAAGAGGAAGGAGAAGAAAGAGAGGGGAACGGAGAGAGAGAACAAAAGAGAAAGAAAGAAAACAGATCAGGATTCTTATCCCTGCAACTGCTGATGGCACTACCTGATGTGTTGCATTTACATATGAGAAAACTTGTGACAGTGTGACACGTTGGAGAAGTTACACGGAATTATTAAATCTGAACTGCTTACAGCTACTCCACTGGACTACTTTAGCGTCTCTGAACTCATTAAGAGTGCTTGTTTTTTTCTCAAGATACTACAGCAACAGCTTATGAAAAAACATACTCCACATCTACAGTTCCAAACAGCATTCAGCATCTACTCATGCAGGTAGCAGTTGCAGGGGTAGGTTCTCCTTCAAAATTTCCCTGACTAATTCAAAGTCTATAAAACACAGTTATTTCAGTTGTGGTACAGAAGAACAAATTATTTAGCATCTAATTAAAACATAAATACTTGATCCAATCAGCCAGCAATGAAGCCCCTGCAGTCTATTCCAGTTGGAGCAAGATAAATTAGATTCTTTCATTTAAAAAAAAAAAAAAAATTACTGTCCACCAGAAGAGTACATTTGTTGACAGACACAGCCAAGACTCAGACAGATAACCAGAACAGTAACTCAATCTCTTCTTTCAGAACAATTTAAGTTTGAAAAAGCTTTCTAGGTTAAAGCTTTCAAGTAACAGCCACTTAACAGAAAGAACACACCTGATTCTCAGCTCAGTCACCCTAAGAAGTTTCCCTTAGCAGGGTGTGGTTGTTAGTATCAGATGTAAAAACCACCCTCAAATATCTGCAGTTTGTCATTTTGGTGTTTGGGCCTAAGTAACTCTTGATTTCCAAAAAGACTTGCTTCTATTGCCAAAGTCTTGCAAGCTTCAATTCCAACTTGCCCCAGTACTTCAGCTTCTTATTTAAATACATGTCAGATCCACAGGGACATCCAGACAAGCTTCAAACTCAGCAGTATAATTACAAAGTACCATAATGCTTTGTTACATTACAGCTCACCTAATAAATCCTTTACAAGCAGATGGGATTTCCTGATATATATCGAACACATTTAATCTACCACGTTTTTGGATGAGTTAACAACAAATGGCAAATATCTAAAAAGTGCTCAGTAAGACAGGTTTACTCTGAGTCTTAGCTAAAGCAATTTTCCTAATGAGTTCAGAGGCATCCATACTTATGGGTCATGTCAGACTAAAATACATATGCTTCAAGTTATGTTTTAAAGACAGAATGCATGTAAATGTAAATAAATAAGATGATACTGTGGCTTTCAGTTTATTCCTGTTACAGGGCAGTTTTAATTCGCATTTTCTCACAGCTGCCACAATGATCACCCTTAGGATATCTAGAAAAGTAAACGATCAGAAGTTTCTTTCCCCTTCTTTCACGGCACCTTCACACTTGCATGTTGCAATCATAGTTTCTAAAGCTGAAATCCATGTTTGCCAGCAGGGAGGCTGCCTTTTACTAACACCATGCAGGCATGCAAGCTCTCCAACAGCAACTCCCATGAACACACACAGAACCTGTAGTTTGTGAACCTGGGGAATGCAAGTCAGTCCTAACATGGATTAAGTTGTTTTCTTCAAAAGGTTTTTTTCCTTGTAAAAACCCCCAACATATTGTATGAAAATACCAATACCAGTTTATTTCTTACACTACTGTAATTGTCCATTTTAATTTTATGTTCTAAAACAATGAATGAGAACTCAAATAACATCATCTCAACAATAAGCACACCATGCTGGACACATTCAGCAAAATTTCATCTCCTGAAAGGAATACAGTGGACTGATTGTGCATTTAATCCCAGGAACCCTCAACACTTTCCATACTAAGAAGAGCCAAGCAAAGCTACCTGGAAAAAAAGGGCAATGGATTAGAGAACAGGCACAGACATGACCAAGAACCCTCTCAATCCCTGCTCAGATTCTCTCTATATTTATAGGCATTTAAATAATGTTTTAATTACACATAACAGAAGCCATTGTTACAATGAGGTTAAAATACTGATGTAATTTCAGTGGCATATACTGACCACATTTGAAAAGCAGCCCAGTTCAGTAGCAGGAGTAAATGATGTGTCATCAATATTCATAGCATGGTACTGTTACCCAAAAAGAGATTCTCTGCTGGGACAGTCTTACAAGGGCATCTATCCAAATATCACATCAAGCATCTCAGTGGGCAGTACACTGAGATTATATTATAGTAAGTGGCACCGTGTGGCATGGATCCTTTTCTACTAATACAGACTTTTTTTTTTTCAAAAGCAAACACAAAGATCACGTTGCTTGATTTTGATTATCCGAACATCTGGTGCAATTTTAAAGCTCTTAAAGGACACTCAAGAGTTTTCTTTAAAAATCCAGCCCTCTAACATTATGAGAAGCCAGGGCCTCCCCAGTAGTCATTAGACACTTCTGAAATTAAGGGTAAAATGCTCATCTGGCATAATGTTCCAGGGATTCAAAGCAACCTGATGCACAATCTGCATGAAGTGCTTGGGTGATCAGTATAATTAAAAAATTAAAACACTCCCATGAATGTTTAAAGGATAATTTAGTAGTTCAGTTCCAAAGTTCCTGATTCAAGGCAACACAATACAGTAGGCATTAGGGGGGGGAAAAAAACCAAGAAAAAACAAATCTTAAAAACACCACACAAATACATTTATCCAACTGCACTTTACTGATTAAAATAATAATCTACTTCGAGAGTATGAAACAGCTAAATTAGACTTAACTGCTGATGTTGCATTTCTGACAAAAATCTCTCTGGATTTCTGTACCACGTAAGAGACAATAATTCAGCAAAGAACTAAACAATTAACAAAGCCATTCAGCCATCATAACTGACTTGCAAGGCAACACCACATGTAAGTCACCTGCCAGGAAGTCCTGAGCTAAACAGAGATTTTATAACTCTAGTATTTTGTAACAGTTTAACACACAATCTGCTGTCTCAGCACAGTCATGGCAGAGGTGTTCCTTTGTTATTATTAGGATAATAATGGTTATTAATCTAGGAAAAGCAATTCTAAGGCATTCTTATATTAAAGAAATTACTGAGTCTAGGTCTAAGTTTCACCTTTGTTACTTACAGTCCAGGCATTAAACAGATTTATTTACTTACATTAAAAAAAAAAAAAGTAAATTTAACTCTCATTTGAAACATCTATAATTAAGCAGCATTCTCACAAGTGTGAAAAACATTCCCCAATCCAGTTTTTAAAGTCCTGCTACATGCACAGATATTTTACACTTGTCTTTAAAAGAAATAACCCTAACCTTGCATGCTTATTTACTGTGGGAAAAACAAATACAGAACAGTTTAACAGAATAAGGTATGTTCCTTACTAAGGTTTTCAAATATGCTTCATGCAAATGATGCATGTAAAATTATTCTCCTAAAACATAAGATATAAAGAAGACAAATTCCAAACAAGGGCGTTTTGGGGTGTCTTGCTCACACCTTTCCATATACCCCCCCATCTCTGCCTCTACAACAAACAGAAGATATGTGTAGAAGAAAACATAGGAAGATGTTCACAGTGAGCTAACTGGTACCCAGACTATGTTTAAGGAAAGAACAAACCTCAAGCAAAATAGCTACTGTCTTATTTCATCAAGTGTATGCATTTATTTTTCTTTTTAAATGCTTAAGGGGATTCTTCTGTTATCATCAAAATATTTACAGCACAGTAATGTCTCCCAACATACAGGAGCCAAGACCTGGCACCAATTTTATAATAAAATGTTCTTTGTATATATATTATTTGTACTCATGCAAAAATTCTATTAATTTTAATAAATTTTTTTTAAAACTGCTCCATTTATAAAACTATAATTATGTTAACACCAACATGCTTCAATGCAAACAAACTAAACTTCCCACTACATCATACTATCCTTCAAGTATAAAAATATACAGAGATCAAATTATGGCTTTTTTTAAAGGGTGGTGAGAAAAATACCTTTTTTTTTTTTTTTTTTAATAAAATGTCAATAATTCTACCTGTTTTCACATCTAGTCTGTAGCAATATTATGGATCATATGGGAACTAAAATTTCTCTGTGTAAACATGTATCACCCTCATCTTTGCCACCACATCCAACTCAAGCACCTTCACAGATGCAGCAGCTATAGAAGGGAACACTAATGTCAGCTGGATCTGTCTTCAGCATGATTTATTCAGTTATGTGATGTCAAATTCATATACTCAGACTTCAGTATATGTTAAAGATTACACATGTATCTGTTATTCTATTACAGACCATGACACACAAAAATTGCACTGATATAAAAAGTTAACAGTGTTTGAGAGATCATATATTGCAAGGAGATTAATCACATGCAATGGCTAATTAAAAAAAAAATCAGTGAAATAAAAATATTCTGAATAATTTAACTTTTTTTTTTTTTCCTTATCAGATCTGGTAAAGTTCTCTGTATACTGTCTCATCTGCACTATACTGTGCATGATATTCCTGTTAAAAGCAAATCCTACCTTTTCATTGTTCTTCAAAAATTTACAGAAAGTGGAAGAAAACACTGTATCTGGACTTCTTTTCTTCAAAAGACTTTATGATACAAGAAATAAGGTCCTGTGCACTTAAGAGGTACAAGCTAAATGGATAACCCTGTACCCTGGCAATTCACACACTGTGCTTTGGAGGGTGGTTTTCATTTTTTCCTGCTTTTTATACACAGTAGCTCTTTATGCTGGTATTCCATAAAATTCATACTTACCTTGGCAGACTCTGCATCACACGGTACATAAAGTGTGCACGATACAGAGCACCTACTTAAAGAAACACACTCACCAATACATATTGTAAACTTTTTCAAATGGTAAAACAGAAATGGTATTGTCTATGAGTACATTTTCTGCCGATTTCTCGCTAACTGCTTTTTTCTAGTGTGCTATTGCTTACGTTTTAAACTTACGGACATTTGCAAAAAAAATATAAAAGGTCCCGTGAGAGCTGCTAGGCTGTAAGAATTAATCTACTTTTGGCCCTATAGTGACCTCAGGAAATCTATTACCAGCCTTCCTTTCTTTTGCCTCAAAGTACCAATTTAAATATCAGTTTCAGATTAGATTATTTCACATGCTGTAATGAAAAAAAAACCAGAATTGTGTTTCGTTTGAAATTAGTATCCTTCACTGAAATGATACTTCTGTCAAATATTTTTTTCAGGGAAAAACAGGCTAGTACAGCTGAGAAAAAATTTCATGCTCTTGACAGTAATTTGAAATATTTAAAAGGTACAGATGAGATGATTCTATAACTCCTTTGCACATTTAGCTACAGCCTTCATAATCCCAATTTCAATGAAGAGCTACAGCCCAGGGTGAACAGCTACAGGATATTAATAGAATAAGAAAGACAGCAAAGGCAGCTGCTTAGTTACTACTTGTTATTAAGAAAAACAGTTAAAGAGTAGCTGCTTATTTTCCCAACTTAGTCCAACGTTTTTCTGGACGCAGTCACATCTCATCTGGAAAACTTCTCCCTACCCTAGTGTGATCTTTACAGACCAGGATACTGCCACGTACATTCAACTCTAATTCACATACATTCAGGTCACATGCATCTTTTACATCAACACCTGTAAAAACACATCTGTGTCTGCCTCAGTTTTTTTTCCCCTCCAAGTCATGCAGATACCTATATACAAACATACAGAAAACACTGGGATGCCCTGCTCCTTGTTCCACCTTTTCACTCCAAGAGATTAATGTGTTAACTGTGCAGTACAAAAGCTAGTTAATACTCCTCATGCTTCACAAAAAAAAAATCTGCAGTGATTTTAAAAACTGTAGTAATTAGGCAAACTTAAATACACCTCCTACACTAACCATTTTTCTCCTGCTACCACTTGCTTCCATGCTAGAGATCCTTGCCCTGCTGTAAGTCCATATTCAATTCTAACTATGAGAATCTCACCATGTCATTTTAAGCTTTAATAATATCAGGTGTATCTTTAGGACTGAATTTTTTAATACACTAACGCTGGTAAAAGAGAGAAGCCAATTAAACAAAACTAATTGCAGTTAACAGCACGTGGTTATGTATTTCCAGAATTGAACTGCTTGTATTGCCACAACTGTTTTAACGTTTCATATGTTGCAATTTAAGATTTATTTCTAAAAAAGCCTCATGTTTAACTCAGGAAATCCTTTTTACTTCAAATAAGGGAATTTTTACTAGGGATGAACCAACTTAAAATAGAAAAAGTTGTACATACCTTAGGTTCTAGGAAGTATCCTTTAAAATATCGATACTGAACAGGAACTCCTCTAGGAAGCTCTACAGCAACTTTCCATGATTGACTGTGGAGAAAAGAATAAACAAACAAACACCGAACAAAAAAGTTTAAAAATACAGCCTAAAAGCCACCTCAGATGTATGTCTAAGTGATATTCTAAAATAAAAATCTAGTGTATTGCTGAAGGAAAGTTATTACAAGATAACTTAGCCAAACATGAACAAAACACAACAAATACTTAGAACTGAAACTGCTCTTTTTAAACTACGGATCCGAAGTGCGCTAACAGAGTGAGAACTTCCATCCTCATTTAACAGATGGGGAAAACACCATGAAATAATTCAGAGACTCGTCCAAGATCACACAGCAAGTCACTGACAGAATTATAAATACATCCTGCAAGCCCTGTTTTCCTGAATCATACCAACTGCAATAGGGTAGCACCATTGTAAGAAAATACTGAATTTCTTGCTGCGTTTAAACTTTCTTCATATACACTCATGCTTATACACACATCTTCTAAAAGTTCTATTTAAAATTAGAGTTTGCTTAACCTTCAGTCTTCTCCCATCGATTTATAGCCATAATAATAACTCATTTATAGTGTTTACTTTCTTTTTAACCTATATCTCCTATATATCTCCTATAATTTGCTGTATAGTTATGGGACTGAGAATTATACCACAGTAATTTCCTATTCAAAATACCTACAGCTAAACTAGTGAAATGCCAGCCACAACAGCAGAAGCAACATCCGTAACTAGAAGAGCACACCCAAGCCAAAAGTTTTCTTAAACACATTCTTAAGCATCCAAAATGCTCAAGGGCAACACAAGAAGTTCTGGAATTTTACTAGCAGCACATGTAGCTCAACAGTTTAGAAACACAAAATCAGAATAAATTTGTTGCTCCAGAACTTGAGCTGCTTCAGATGGAACAAATAAAAAATAACTAAAAAAAGAAAGATAAGGGGAAAAATACAAAACCAGAAAACCCCACGCCAACTTACCGATCGATAGTTTGGAGGACCACAGCAACTTGTGGATTCCAATTTCCCAAAGCACTGCAGCTCCCACATATTGCAAAAACCTCTCCTACGGGAAAAAAAACAACAGAAAATAACTCACAGTTATCATTACTCCAGTATATATGGCATTAATAAGTACAGCCTACACAGTCAAACCTGCAGATATTTTAAACATACACACCATAAACACCCATCTAAAATTCCCTTTTTTCATTTCAGAGAGGAATTTTCCCCAACCCAAAACTAGAATAGCTTTTTCTTCACCATCATAAGGACCTCACTGAGAGAGGGACTACTGACAACCCCAGCCCTTAAAAGGGTTGGCTTCCAGATTGTTGTGAACTAATACTGTTCAAAATTCTCTGGAAATGCAGCAGGTAGATTTTCACTGTAAAATGTTTAATGTAAAGATAATGCAGTTTTTCCCCAGATACTCTGTATTTTTAACCCATATACAGATACACACACAGTACTAAGTAACCTACTTTCCAAAAACGCAGTTCTCTCAAATTCACACCAACAATTTAGAAAGCACAAACAGGAGGTTGCTAGCATTATTCCCAAGGCAACACATCCAATTAATTTGATTCCCAAGAGAAATAAAGTTAATTTTGCTGCTATGCTTTCAGCTTTCATTGGATATAAAAATGTAACACTGTTACACAAAAAAACACAAATGAAATTGTCACACTGTGTGCATCTTAGTGCATGCATACATATACAGAGGGAGAATCTAAAAGATTGTAATAGTATATTTCATTCTGGCATATCCCAGAATTAAAGTTAACACTGCAACTTACCCTTGTTTTTAGTATAAAACCTGTATGTATCAGACTGTAAGAATGACAACAATGACATATACTAATGGAAAGGATAGATTTGTATTTTGCTCTTACAGGGTTTCAACAAGATTTTTAGACACAAGAAAAAAACAATCTGTTGCAGAATGAGCAAATGTTAAGTTTTAAAGTATATTTAGGCACCACAAAAGAATGATACAAGTATCTATGATGGTTATTTCCTGTTCTTAAAGAGGGGAAAGCAGTAGCAATAGTGTTGGAGCCACAATAATCTATACATACAAAGTAGACAAGCTATATGCAACAAATGTACACTAGCTTTTACTAAGCCACATATCGTAGCTGGAACTTCAAAGTCCAAAATAAGTCTGGAGGAAGTCCTTATGCCCCTAAAATTGTGTCCATTCTTTCCAATTAAACTAATAAGAGAAATCACCAGGAGTGTTTATGAAAGAAACCTCTGCAGGTCCAGGGGTTGGGAAAAAAAAAATCTACAAAAGCCAAAAATTAAGTAAGGTAATTTGTTCCTAAAAGCAGCTTACTGAAGTAATTTTAGATAACATCTTGAATTCCAATCCTTTAAAAAAAAAAAAAAATTCCATTGCAATTCATTAGAAAAAAAAGCCCAAGCTTTCTGGATGTTCACTGTAGGCATACAAATGCAGACAAAAATCTGCATTATGAGTATACTTACTATGCAATTCACTGCACACAGTTGCCTGTGTCAGGTGCTTTCCCTTTTCCACCCTGTACTGAGGCACATGATGTTTTGCTTTTGCAGGGAGGAGATAAAAGGGGGGAAGGAAGACCACCTGAACACCACACAGGTAGAATTTCTGACCTCAGATATTAAAAAGAAGCAAAAATTCTTTTAATATCCCTTTAAAATAGCCATGCATTCATCTTAGTGTAAACACCAGCCAACCTTTGAAGTGTCATCTAAATGATATTCCTCTTAACAGGAGCCAGCTAGAATAGTTTTCCAGCCTTCTGTTCTAAACAAACATTCAGTAACTACCTCTCACTCAGTAAGGTACAACACACAAAGGCAACATTTGAGTATGATACAGAGACACACCTAAACTGCCTTCAACAATTACACTGAGGCTGAATCAGGATTTATAAAACTGCTTAAATTATCTCAAGTAAAGGCACAAGTGAAATGCATGATGAACTGCCTTTTCATAGGCAATTCAAAACACGGTGGGGTTTGCTCTGGTTTTTGTGTTTTAAGCTCGGGGGTTCTAAACTTCTTCCCTCCCCTTGCCAGGGAATCAAAAGCTGCTACTGGCAGAGCTCCTTCAGCTGCAGCAAGGGAAGCTTCTCTAAGCTTTCTGCCCAGTCCCAAAGCTTGCAACAGCTCCACTAATGTTGCAATCTGCCTGTTTGGGCCAGCTGTGTGGGGGCACAACTTCTGTGTGGAGTTGGGAGCTAGAAGCTCCCTTCCTTATTTCATAACAGCTAATCTGCCACCAAGCAGTCTCTTGATATGGGACTGTGTCCTGATGAAGAGCTAAAGGAGCCACAAGCCAGTAACCAGTGACCGACTTCCTTCTGCTAAAATAAGGCAAAAAGAAGCACTCAATGACACAAACATGCAAAAGCCTGCACACCAATGTGTTGGGCTTCATCACCAATGTTGACTCCAGAGGTGGTCTGGCTGAAGGAAGCAGCAGTCAGAGCACCATTCCTGTGCTGGTGATGCCTTTTTATCCTGTTAGCCCTGGAGTCACGAGCTTTGACATCAATGGTAAGAGACAGTGATCAGGACACAGGGAGCGTGTTTAGTGCTCAAAGTGAGGCTTTTTAATCTCACCAACTAACTACTCACCATAGTGATCTGACAAAATCAGCATCTGACATTTCTAAATAAACTGGAAATTTTGCTGCTTGTAGAAATGCTGACAGTTCTGAAACTTGCCTCTCTTCTTTCACAAGACTGCATCTTGCCACTGCTGCATCTCAAAGCTCTTCTCCCAGGTCAAAACCAACAATATCAATACTGTCATAAGGAGAAGCAACCTTCTGTGTCACTTCTTTACACTACACATGTGATAAGTATTTCCACATAATTCTTCATAAACAGCTGCTGAGGTGGGATCTAGTTCTCACTAACCCTACTTTTTCTTGCAGATATTGTAAGTACAAGAAAAAGTTACTTATCCAAAGTCAACTTTGTTAGTGACAATGTCATCACAACTGTGGAAGCAACAGTGCGAACAGGACAAACAGAGCATAGCTTGCAATACTCCATTGTACAGCCACACCTGTGCTTTATAGTCACATTTGATCTAAGGCCAGTATACTCTTTAATTTTAAAGTTTTCTCCAGAATGCTGTAAAAGCAGTACTCCTTACTAAAGGCTTTATGTCCACATCGTGTGTCAGTTGGAGGAACACAGGGCAGATGTCGAAACTTCTAAAATGTTTTTATCATTTTCTTCCCCACCAACTACAGTAGACACTTATGCCATCTGGTATTTAGCTGCCACAGGAATTTTGCCAATCTGTACATGCTCCCACATTCATCTGCTTCTGTAAGGCAACCATCAGTTACTTTTTGGTGAACTTCCGTGCTGGATTTGGCTGGGGTAAAGTTAAATTTTCTTCATAGTAGCTAGTACAGACTATGTTTTTAATTTGTCATGGAAACAGTGCCAATAACAGAGGGATATTTTGGTTAGTGCTGAGCAGTGCTCACAGCACTAAGGCCTTTTCTGTCTCTCACTCCACCTCACCAGAGAGGAAGCTGGTGGTACACGAGAAGCTGGGAAGGAACCCAGCTGGGACAGCTGACCCCAGCTGACCAAAGGGATATTCCAGATCATACAACACCATGCTCAGCAATAAAAGCTGGGGGGAAAAGGAGGAAAGGGTGGACATTTGGAGTTACAGCATTTGTCTTCCCAAGTAACTCTACATGTGATGGAGCCTTGCTTCCTTGGGCATGGCTGAACACTTGCCTGCCCAAGGGAAGCAGCAAGTGCATTCCTTGTTTTGTTTTGCTTGCATGCACAGCTTTTGCTTTCCTTATTAAACTGCCTTTATCTCAACTCATGAGCTTTTTTTTCTCTCCTCCATCCCACCAGGGGAAAGTGAGCAAGCATCTGTGTGGAGCTTAGTTACCAGCTGTGGTTAAACCACAACACCTTTCTTCAAAGTTCCTAAGATGAAGGTCAACATAAATAAGCACAATTTATAAATGCTAAATCTCTTGATCTGATACTTTGTGTTCCTCATTTCAGTTACAGAAGTTATTTTACACATTTTTGCATAGATAGAATACTGAATGAAGCTGCATATTCTTTCTGTCCTTAACTCCTAGCAGAGTTTGTATCTTGTGAGAACTTTCAACAAGGATGCAGACAGAATAAAAACCACATCACATAAAATAAAATACACATCAATGTATGCCTGACTGTCATGGTTCAGAACACAAACATTCATTTCCATGGAATAAAAAGGTTCTAGAGACAGAAGATTTTAAACCAATCATAACTATTTCGGTTAGCAGCAAAATCTCTAGCACAGTATGAAATTGTTGGGAGAAGGAGGTAAAAATTATTTCCCAGCTCTCACTTTCAAATTCCTATGTGAAATTCCTTAATTATTTTATTTTAAAATGACTTATTTTGATATTTGAACTGACATGTTCTTTAACCTCTGAGGAAAACAGACAAGACAGCCTTTGAACACTCTACTATTAAGTTTTCTTCTAGGTAAACCATACATAAAAGAAAGCATGATTTGGGTACCTGGTTCTGCTGTTCCTTTTACTTCAAAAGTCACTTGAGAAGAGGTCATATTTGCAGAACTTTTGTCTTAGGATAGCTGAAATCTCCTATAGTGGGAGGAAAAAGACACTACATTTCAGGAACAATCACTACATCTATTCCTGTCCTAAGTAAGAGGAAACATTAATCCCGCCACTTACAGGGCAGAAAGCCACTAGTGATATTACTGTTTGAATGAGCAGTCAAAACACAAAGCTCTTTAAAACCAGCAGCAGACCCAGAAAACAGCATCCAGCTGCAGAAGACACTGTTGCAACACTGGTGCACGCACACACACACACAAAAAAAAAAAGACTACTAAATCAAATACTGCATGCAGGTATCAGTATCATGCAGCATTCATCAGTATTCAGCTGAGATTTTTAAAAACTCTTTTTGACTAATTTTGCTCCCAAAGAGGCCACTGGAAGTTGTAAGACGTTTAATATTATGATCTTTGGCAAACAGTAACTTCTGTCTCATCTGTGCTATTCTTCACCATCCCCTCCAAGTTTTCCCAGAGAAGCACTACAGTTACTTGTTCATCACCGTGGACTCTGCTCCCCTACTTCCAGCCTTTCACATGAATCACCAGCAACTAGATGCACCAAACAGTCTTCAAAACAGCACCTTAGGCCTACAGCCTCTGTAGCCAGGGCAGCAGCTGGAGGATTGACCCTGCTTCAGTTTTCTTCTCCAGTACACAACAACTCGATGGAAAAACCCCTGGCAGAATCCCACTCTCACCGTTACAGCAGAAACACAATTGATGTAACATATCCTTTTATATTATTTACAGAAGTAGTAGTCATAGCACAGGATGTTGCCAGACTGTCATCACTCAAGTATATTCATTTGGACAGGGGCTGCAAAATAATTATACTAATTACATGCAGAATTAACCTTTGCAAGGTCTCAACTAATCCGTTTCTTTACATCACTGGGTGGGGGGGCTTTTTATTTTGTTTGGGTTTTGTTGGTTTTTTTAAACAAATCAAATACAATGTTTTTATTGCCATTTTTGAGCAGGACAAAAAGCACTTAATTTCAGTACAACGTTGGTCAGCAATCCTTTAGTAACAGCTTTAATTATGATATCAAAAAGAACTAATGACACTAGAGAAAAATCTGCCTTTTATCAGCTCTAATATAAGCCCTTGCCTTCAAAGGGCACAGGACAGCTTAACAGATGCCTTGAAAGCAAGAAAAGATAAAGGAAGTCAGATACCAAACACTAAAAAAAAAAAAAAAAAAAAAAAGCTCATAATCAAACCTCATTCCTTGTGGGCAATCCAAAAGTTATTGTAGACATTTAAACTTCAGACCTTAACTGTTGCTTCTGGATCTTTTCCTACTCTTCCTCTAACTATGGTTGCCTTTATATTTCTTTTTTCTCCTACCTTCTTTCCCTCTCCATGTCAAGAAAGGTGACTTTTCAGTGGTAAAACGAGAGCAAGCAAATAGCAGTAATCCAGATATTTCTGGTCACATATTCCAATTCTGGATGTAGTCTTTTACAAGTAACATTGCTGCAAATGGCCCAGACTACTGAAGCTAGAAATAAGCACAGGAATTCCATGAAGGGGACACCCTCCAGGAACTCTGTCACGTGTGTGTCATTAGGTGATCTGTATGCAAAGTGACACATTCTAGCATTTATTTTTAGCAGTTATTTCTAGACATAGAAGCACAGCGTGTTTCAGTGCTGAAACTAAGACTGAACTCAAGAAACTGGTCTGGTAGGACAAAAATCTCAGCTTAATGCAGAGAATATGAATTACTGGTGTCATGCATTTATGAGGACACTGAATAGTTACAGCCTTGGCTGTGTTCAGCAACTGTCCTTGCTTGGACAACCTTTAACTGAAAAGGCAGAGGAACCAAAGGGGAGATGAAGTAGGCAAAAATGCCTTTCAAAAGTCTATAAAGCAGGTAAGTGAAAGCTGAAGCCTGCACCCAGTTCCCCAAAGCAAGAACATGCTTTTGTCTTGTAAAAAAACTGCTGTCTCCAAAGCCGATGCAACAGGACTCAAAATTAAACTTCACAAAAACCAGCATGTCTGTCCTACTGCAAATTAACTAACTACCTATCCATTCCTAGAGAAAAATCTAAAATCCTCTAAAGCCTGCAAAGCTTTTAGCCAGTCTCGTAAAAATTTTATGCACCTACCTAGAAGACAGTTGTGGACTTTTCTAAGCTACTTAGCAAAATAATATTTTTTCTATACAGCAGTAGTCAATCATAAGGAGATTTTGATAAACTCACTTTGTAAAATGGTCAAAATTCTACTCAAAAGGCATTTTCTCAAATACCTACTCAACCTACCCAAGGGATGCATATCAAGAGAAGAAAAATTCTACATCACCAAGTATGGGCATGATTTTTCTAGCAGAACTGCAGCTACAGGTATTGCACTTACATTCCCATTTAGGGTCAAATCACTACCTCTCACTCTGAAAAAACATCTTTTCCAGCAGAGCACTGTATGTAACCACAGAGCAAGGGACAAACAGATCTGCTTTTTGTTAAGGAATCAAGCCTGTGTCGTATATTATCATGCACTTATAACAGCATTCTGTACTTTCAAGACACGATGTGAACATATTTTACTTAGAGGGAAAACCAGCATAAGTTCAGCCATCTAGTTACTGATAGTTCCTGAGAAGAGGAAGTCATTTAATTCCCAAGAGGGAAAGGCAAGAAACCTTAGACAATCAAATCCTCTAACCATGTAAGTGGTGTCAGGCATCTTTTAAACCTGATGCTTCTTCCTTCGGATTTTCAGCACTGCCTAACCAAAGAAGCTGACAAAGAATAACGAAATCCTCTCTGCTCCCCACACCTGTAAAGATGGATTTTTAGGAGAATGCAAAGAATCCTCAGCTCAAAGGGGTCGTGACATAACTGCCTGCTTAGGGGAACTGAAACAAATTCTAACAGTTACATTAAAAAGTAATAAGCAGCAAATATTAAAAGTCAATTGAGCAGACTGAGATCACCCAGGTAGATATTTATCAGCATTTCACTAAAAAAAATAAATTAAAATTGTTTCCCTACAGATCCTTGCTTTTACAACAGAACCATGTTATTTCCCCCAGTATGTCATAGTTCCACAGTTTCATACTCTCCTCCTTTTGCAAAGCAAACCCCTATCCTTTCCCAATCTCTAAAGGTTTCCCCATGAAGACTGTGACTGCACAGCAGCATCACCCTGAGGCCTGTGGGGGGACTGATCTGCCTTCAAAAGCTTGGCTCAGGTAACCCTGCCTCAACCAACCTCACTATAAAACAGGCTGCCTGCAAGGCTTCGAGATCTCTGCAAGACTTCCAGAGCAGGGGGTGAGATCAGCAGCCCAGCAGGCAGCATCACGTGCAATCTTGGTTCCCCTGCCACAACACAAAGCTCTCCTCACGGCCTTAAGACAGGAAGTAAAGCAACTGGTAATCTTGCTATTTCATTTTCAATTTTCACTTGCCTTCATACACCCAAAAGAAAAGCAATATAGATTTTAAGCATAGTATCCTGCAGGGTAAATAGCAGAGGGGAAAAAAAAAGTACTCCTTGTTCTAATATTGCCTGTAAAGGTCTCCTTTCTCCTCCTCACGGGCTCCTCAAGGAGTACAAGAGTGACAGGAGTAAATGTACTTCCCTAAATAATAAGGAACCCAAGCTCTGTCCTTTGATTCTAGAAGGGAACTAGAAAATGTAGGTAAGGAAGAAGAAAAAAGATGACATAACACAACCAACTAGTAACGTGTCACAAAGTATCACAGATTTCCTCTAAAATGAGGTAGTAAAGGTCATCACAGATGGGGAAGACCAAGATATTTTTTGGTTATAGTCTAAAATACACCAGGACATGGACCTAATTTATTAACTCAGAGCTTGAACCCTCTGGCTTACAGGTCTGGTGCTATATTAAAACCCTTCACAATCCTTCAGCTTTAGTGGATTATTCTGCCTCACCCTTAGCTTCCTTAACCTTTCCAATATCTTTTAAGAGGTATTGGCTGTTTGCTGTCCCGTATCTTATACATAGTTTTTCAGGGTCAGCTAAATACACCCCAAGTAATCTGGGACAGTCCTGGACTGTAACAGCCTCGCTTACAAACACTGAACAAATTTTAGTGTCATAAAAATTCATAGCAGTCATGAAACCAGATTACAGGTTTCAGTACAAGTGATATTTTTAACAGCAACTCAAAGAGGTCTGTGAGGCTGTGATTCCAGCGGCCTAAGGGCAATGTTTGAAACATCAAGATAAAAAAATACAGCTGACAAAGTATCTTATTAATAGGTGATTTTTTTTTTTAAGATATCTGGGTAAATAAATCTTTATAGGTACTTATGGCAATTTTTCAAAGGCAGTTAGACTATTAAAATGAGACAGCTAGGTACCCATGAGCCAGGAAATTCCTGGAATGCATTTTAATACTTTCAAACATCTGATTTTCAATGTAAGAATACTTTTAACCTCTGTACTACTGAATTTCCTTAGTTAGCTGTAAAAAAACTAAGACCATTGTATCAGGTCTGGCAGAGACAGAGTTAATTTTCCCAACAGCAGCCCTCACAGTGCTGTGCTTTGTACTGGTAGCTAGAAAGGTGTTGATAACACAGCAGAGTTGTGGCTACAGGTGACCAGTGCTCACACAGCATCAATGATGTCTCTCCAACATTCCTCACTATCACCAGTAAGCTGGGGGTGGGCAAGATCTTGGGAGGAGACATAGCCAGGGCAGCTGGACATCACTCGCTGATGGGAAGTGGAGAATAAAATCTTCTGTTCTCCCTTGCTTCCACGTGCATGACCTTTGCTTTTGCTTTAATAAACTGCCTCTTACCTTGACCCATGAGGATTTTTCCATCTTATTTTCTCCCTCCCTTGGCTGACCCACTGAAGAGATGAATGACAGAGCTGCTTAGTGGGCAACTGGCATCCAGCCACGGTCAAACCCACCCCCACCCACTATCTATGCACAAACAGGCTCTTTCATAATGTTAACACACATTTCATCACAGACCATGGTGCACAATCCTAGTACTGCAAAAAGTAAACATGCTAAATTATTTCAAAATATCACTCCACTTTTCTGCATATAAAAGGGCAATAACAAGAAGGCTGAAGTATTTTTGCTTTTACTTCTTTAATTTTAAGCAGACCTTCTCCACCTTAAAGGAATAGACTCATGAGACTTATCAACACCCAGGAGAGGTCCAACTCCAGCCTGAAGCAGGGGAAAGGTGCCACAGTCCCAGCCAAGTCATTTGACAGCTGGGAGCACACACTGATACAGCACACCAGAGCCCCGTGCAGCCTCCCTGATGAATCACGAATTTGAACACTGCCAAGCACTGACGGACAGAGGTACTGCACCTACATTTCACCTTCTTGAAAGCTGCGCTACACACAGCAACAGAAAATCCACCGTGCACCAGATCTGCTGCTGTGCTGAACAAAGAAGAGATACAAGCCTAAGACGTAGTTTTGTCATTTCTACTCACAGGCTTAGACTCTTGAGCAGAAAAGTATCAACTCGTGCAACTTCAGACTATAATATTTCAGTGATAACAAGTGAAATCCGATTAATCTTGTAGTACAAAGAACGGATTTTTTTGCTTATGGTTTGTCCTAACAAAGTGTCAGAATATCATAGAATACGTCTAAAGTAACAAATTAGGTATGTAAGAAAATTATGTAACAATAGTTGACAAAACCTGTATTTTAGTACAAGGTCAGAGGATATACTTGTCACTGTAACAACTGGAAGAGAATTTTTAGAAACAGCATTACAGTATCGACTCCTTCATTTTCACACAAACAACCAGAAGGTTCTTCCTGCCCTCCTCCTTCCTCCACCCCCCCCCCCCCTCCCGCACTTTGACTGCATGAGAAAGGACAACCAGAAAGTCAGCAGCTCTGTCATTCTGCATTGCAGTATTAACACTGGACAGAAAACAAACTTGCACAGAAGATCTGGACATGCTGTTCCGATTCAAAGGCTGAATTTTTACCAACAGGCTTATGCTGGCATTTAGAAAGCAAAAAAAGCCCATGTGCTGCTTCTGAAATAATACGTTAATACAGAGCAATAGAGAAAAAAACCTTCTCAGTATCAATTTAACTACCCATCTGCAGGGCCAAGTCAGCCCTCAGAATCAAGCAAAGACCCCTATCTGACACACCATGTTCAGTTATCATGCATCCACTTCATTTCAAGTAACAGTAAGTTAGTTGTTCTCAGCATTTTGCAAATACCTGTCCATGTATCAGACTCTTCCCTCTTAGTTACATCACAGCAGTTTTGCAAACTAACTTCTTGAGACAGACGGGGAACAGCTGGGGCATATTTGCAACTAAAGCAGAACAGCATCAGTTTGATTTGTCTTCGTTGAAGTGCTGTTTATTACTAACGTATGGCTGACAAGATCTTAGGCAGGTAGCAATTTAGCTCTTTGTGATCATGCTAACATTCCTCACTTAGGAATGACACGGACAAATAACATGTATAATGCTCCCCACAGCTCTCAACAAACCACTTTTTTTAAGGGGTTTCCAAATCCTGTATCCATTTTATGGAGGAAAAACATGTACTACTGAAAGATTAATTATGTGGCAGTTTAAACTAATAGTATCTATTCAAGACTAACAGCATTCTGGGTTGTTTTAAATATCCTCTATAGTTATTTTACAGGAAGCAGTGTGAGAATAGAAATACATATGACAAAAAATAATTTCACTTATCGACTGTTTCACTATTAAGGCATAAAATATTCTGGAGGTTAATCTCCATCTAACACTGCATGCTTTAATCAATTAAAGCACTAACACCCTACAAGAGGACTTATTGATTGAAAAGGAAAAAGAAAGAAAAATAGGAGAACGAATCCGTGCCTCGTTAGGATGCAGGTAACTTAAAGTTCGGATTAACTTTTAAAGTCTAGATTAACCTAGAACCGCCCCACTAGCGCCTACGGTAATAATCAAACCACAAGCGTCATCGGTGCGTTACTTTAGTCCGAAGCAGAGACAAAGAGCAGCGCTGAGCACACACCCCCACCTCCGGCGCCGCAGTGCGCCCAGCCCGTCGCACCTCGCTACCCGCACGGACAGTCGGACGGACGGACGGACGGACGGACGGACGGACAGTGACCGGGGGCTCCCCGCCCCACCGCGGGCCCCGCGGGAGGGAGGAGGCGGCACCGCGCCCCCAGGCCCGCCCCGTCCCGGTCCTTACATAATGCGGAACCCGCGGGGCCGCCCCGGGCCAGCGCTTTAGGCGGGGACGTAAATAAACAGAGCCGCGGGCCAAGCCGCGGCCACCGGGGACAGCCCGGCCCGGCCACCGCCTGCTGCCCCCCCCCGGGCACGGCACCCCCGCCCCGCAGCACCGCGGCCGCCCCCCGTCCCGCCGGCCCGGCACACTCCTCGGCCGCTCTGCTCCGAAGGACCTGCGGGCGATGTCCCGCTTCCCAAGCCACGCGCTCCTGCCCCCAGGTCCCCTCAGGTCTCAGCCCGCGGGACCACCTCTCTCCGCGCCCCCCCCTCGCACCGGGGCTCTCCGGTGGCTCCGCCCGCCCGCCCGCCGCGGCACCCGGTCGGCGGTGCCGACTGACCTGGGCCCCCAGTGCCTTTGTGCGGGGCTGCGGACGGTGCCGGCCCGGGCTCCCCGATCCCTCTGTGCCCCCGCCCCTCCTCCCGGGGCCGCCTGACGGCGCGGGGCAGGGAGGGCAGGACAGGGCAGGACAGAGCAGGGGAGGGGGCGGCACCGCCCCAACCGGTTCCAGCCGCCCCCCGCTCCGGCCGCGAGGGGCGGGGCCACAGCGCGGGATACCACGTGACCGACCGGCTGAGGGCGCGTCACTCGCCGACGCTCCGGACCCGCCTCCCCCGCCCCAGCCAATGGGAGAGCGGAGTCGAGACCGCGCCTGTTCCTCGACAGCACGGACGGGGCGTGAGGGGGCGTGTCCCGGCCGAAGGGGCGGGGCCAAGGCGGCGCGGTGAGTGCGTGGAGCGGGGCAGTGGCGGCTCCGCGGGGCAGCGGGGGATGAACGAGGCGGCTGCGGCCGCCTCCGCACGGGGCGCGGGGGCAGGGCTCTGCTCTACCCACCTTCCCCCAGGGCCAAGGACCATCCCCCCGGTACCCTTCCTCAAGAGCGAGCGGCACCGCTCCCCGTACCAGCTCTCCCGACACCGCAGCGCGCGCACCGACCTCCTTCAGCCTCCAGGCCTCCTCAGCAGCGCGCACCGACCGTCCCCTTGCCACCACCGCACCCCTGCTGTCGCCGCGGACTGACCTGGCCGAGCGCTCGCTGCGGGGCTGCAGCAGCAGCGGCGGCGCTGCCCGGGCTCCCAGTGCCGCCGCCCGGGCCCGGTGGCGTGGCCGGTGACCGGTTCCAGCTGCCCCCGGGCGAGCCGGGGGATGGGGCGGGCCGGGCGGTGACCCACGTGACCCGCCCCGGCCGACACGTCACTGCCCGCGAGCCCGGCACCGCCCCTTCCCGCTCCAGCCAATGGGGAGCGAGTGCGTGGGGCGGGAATGGGTTCCCTGGAAAGCCTTGGAGCTGAGGGGGAGGAGCGGGCAGGGAGTGTGGGAGTGCTCTCTGAGCGGAGCGGCGTCCGTGTGGGTCAGGGGAGAGCTCAGGCTGGGAGCTGGGCAGATGGCCCTGCTGAGGCGAGGGAGGTCTCTGCTGCCATTTTTCAGCCCTGTGAGGCCACGTTTACCTCAGTCTGTGTCCTCAGTTCCCAGCCTGGGAGCGGGAGGGCTGCCCTGAGGTATCGAAGGGGCAGGCAGCCTTTCCTGAGGGGTTTTTTGGTCTCTGTGGGTTTAATGGTGGCCGTCTATGTCTGGTTTTCACCTGTGCAGGTGTCCAGCAGGCTGCATGCTCCATTACCCACCAAAATGTAGGATGTCAGGAGCCAGTGTCCCCTGCCCCACACAGAGTCACAGAATATTCTGAGTTGGAAGAGACCCACCACAAGGATCATTGAGTCCAACTCTTAAAGTGAATGGCCTATACAGGAGATTGAACCCATGACTCTGGTATTATTAACACTGAGTCTTAACCAGCTGAGCTGATCTCAGGGTCAAGCATCTGTCCTGGGGCTCCCAGGAGCACCCCTGCTGCTGGGCAGGCTCTTGTCTCATTCTCCGTGCACATCTGGCTGCCCACATGCCCATCCACACAAACAAAAGGGCTGTCATTCATGGTACAGCTAAAAGCATACCTTCACAGCAATGGTGCCAAGGCAGACCCATGTGGGAATGCCTGTGCTGGAGTTTTGAAGCTCCAGGCAAAGTTTAAGTGTGATACTTATGTTTGTTTTCAGGGTAGATGAGACTGTCCAGTGAAGACCCTGGGGAGACTTGCTGCATTAAAAGGTAGTGTTATGTTTGGGGCTACAACCCTGTGGCCTTCCTGAGACCTAATTTTATGATGACGAGGGTAACCCGTTGGAATTCACCCAACAAAGCCTTAGCAGATAAAGGGAAACTGTTTTCCTCTGCCTTTAGGGGGGACCTTGTGCTCTGTTTTGTAGCTGAGCTGTGAAGTTGTGATAATTTCATCAGTCCGCTCACTCTAATAATAAGCTTGCATAAATAGCTTGATGAGTAACTTGCTTCTGCTTTATACAACTTCTGTCATCTGACAAATAAACTGTCTTTTGAGTATGCAGAAAAACCATTTATCTTGTTTTGCATTGGAAGTTAGTGCCATTACAAGAATGCTGTTCTATGTTGTCCTTCCATGTGTCATTTAAATAGAGGGCTATTTTCCATTCATTCATCCTCTACAAATCTAGCTATGTTTATAAGTAATTTGTGGCACAGCCCTGGGTGTTGTAGGGAAAAGGGATGTTAATGTCAGATGTTCTATATCAGAAAAGCGTGTAACGCTTCTGAATTGCTGAGGTCTGTATGTGGGTATTGCAAGATCAGAGTACTCTGCTCAAAGGAAAGAAAGGTAGGGGAAGTTATGCAGTAAAAGGAAATGATAGCTGAAAGCAGTTTATTTTGAAGTGAAAAAGGTAAGAGGAATTCCTCTGGGTAAACACGGATGTGAATTACTCTAGTTACAAACCTTAATGTTTAACTAAGCATTAGGAGCCATCATTTCTACTGGTGTATTCAGCCATGAGTTGAAGAAAGAGGATGAAGAAACTTTAGAGAAAATAGTATTTAGAAAAGCAGTTGAATGCTTATTTTCTCTTCCCCATTTTTAAGATTTTTTTAGTTCAAAGAATTTGTTGTAAAGCTGGGATAGAATTGAACACTTTCAAACACATTTTGGCATGTTAAATTTTTTAAAAATGGGTCTATAATATCATGCCAAACATATTATAAAATTGTACCCTTAATTTTTTGTTAAAAACTGGAAGTGTAGCACCTGGTTTTGTTCAGCCTTAGTGTAAATTTCAAAAAAAATGCCTGTATTTTGTCAAAACTATTATTGCATTTCCTACAATAATTCATTATAGCTAAAAATTACAATTTAGACCCTAAATAGATTCAAGAAATATTCATGTGTTCATTTTATTAAAGATGTACATCTCCTTACTTCTTCACTAAGGTAAGAGAAGCTCATCTAATCAGCTCAATTGAAATGCTTAGAGAGTTCTTTTTCTCCTTGTTAACTTATGTGGTTGATTTTAGCTAAAAGCTGCCATTCTGTCAAATAAACCAGTTTTTAATTCTTCAGGTAAATTATATATTTATTCATTTAGAAAGAATGTTAATAGGATTTTTTATGCTGCATTTAGATGAAACAGCTGATTCTAAACAGCGTGATTTGTCATGGCCACTTTTCAAGGACTAATTTTCTCTTTAAAGATAACTCAAGTTTGTCAAAATCAAAGATTATGTTCTTCATTCCTCATTGATAAGGCTTTTCCACTGCACTGCTTCTTGGTCTTGCTGAATAAAACAAAAGCAACTAATGAAGAATATTGATTAAGCTCGGAGCTAAGTGTAGAGCAAGTAGGAAAAGGGTGGGATGGAAAATACTGATCTCTGTTAGTTTACTTAACCTGAAAAAAGTCTACATTTAATGAAGCCTGCTAGTGTACTTGTTTATCTCCTCCTCCTGAAGGAGTTGCTTCAGTCTGGTTGCATGAGATAAGGTCAGAATTTGCCATGACGCAGCAGGCAAGTCTCAGCTGCTCCTTAAGGTGATATAAAGCTCTACAGTAATTAGGGCACACAGATGAGTTTATAAAACTCTTCTTAAATATCTATGCAAAAAGTTAAAATTGGTGGTCTGCTTTCCTTGTTTACTCAAACAAAACAAAGGAAATTGGGTTTTATATCATAAAACCTGCATTGAATCAAGGTGCTGCTGGCAAAAGTCCCAAAGAGATCCAGAAAGACAAGGTTAGAAGGTTACAAAATCTGTTTCAAACTCTATTTAAACTACGTGTGCACATACTGGAAAGCGTATTTTCTTCTTCAATAAGAGTTAATAAGCTTAATAAGCATTACTGGTACTTAACCAATACTGCCTGGCAAAATGTTTTGTCTTCGTTCTGGCAATGATACTGTTGTGATGAAGTCTCTGAGCAGGAGTGAAAGAGCTAAAAGATGCATGCTAAAAAGATGCTAAAAGTTGCATGCTGCCTCCCCAAACACTGTGAAAGCTGCCTTATAACTGGGTCTTGCTCCCAGCCATGACAACAGGGTATGAAGGGGGTTGCAGGTGTTGTGTGCCATAGGTAGAATGTCAAAGTAGCATTCAGGCTGTACTGGTTGAGACATGAAGTCCAATGGAACTTATGCAGTGTGGTTTTTATAAATAATAAGATGAATACTTGCCCAAGTGCTGTAAATACGTGGTTGAGGGTCATGTATGTAATACACTAGCAAACTTACACTAAACAGGCACTAGGAAATACCTTCAAGGTTGTATGTCCATATCTGTAGCCAATATAATATTTTCTTCAGCTGCCAGAATTATAGATTCAGCCTATAATCAAGATTCATTGATATTCCAAGTAGTAATAAAGACTGTGAACATCAAATTACAGCTGTGCTTCTTCCTCTTTCATAGTATGCATTATCAGTTCCAGGGATCTGGTTTTACTGACATCAGGGCTCACAGCTGAAGAAAGCTGCACATTGAGATAAATTGCACTCTCTATTTTACTGCACTTAATTTTTCTGCAGTTGTTCTCAGTCTGGTGGGTTATTGTGAGCAAAAATAGCTCATAAAATGATGCAATTGATGGCCTAGCATTAGGCATTAATGTTTTTTAATCTTTTTGTATAATCACTTATACTTGAAAATGCACTTCTATCCTTTCCTTTGGCACTGAGAATCTTGCTGTATCATCACCTAATGAGAAATCTGGACAATTTAGAGGCCCTAAAGGAAAGTGATGCTGAGAGACTGGAAAGCATCAAGCAAGAATAAAAATTACAAGACAGTTAGATCCATGCTATTAGCATGGCAAAAGCCTCTCAGTCTCATGGAGAATGATGAGAAAGCATTATTAGAAAAAGGCCCGTGTAATATATTTTTCTCCATGGGCAAGTTAACAGTTTGTCAGAGAGCACAGAAACACATCAGAGAAGTGGGTGATAAGAATTAAGCAGGAAGATAACGTCGTGTCTAAAACTTCTGAAATGCCTAAAGTGGGGAAGCCTAGAAGGTAAGCAGAAGGTGAAGAGGGAGAGGTGGAATGCTACTCTAGGTTGGCAATAGCTCAGATATCTCTGACTAGGGGAGCTTACTGCCTAATACAAAGACTGGGTGTGCTGATAGCAAATGAGACAACATGTGTGATGGGTTGACACTCTGGAGGGAGGGGATACCATCTAGAGGGACCCTGACAGGCTGAGGGGTGGGGCTGGACAAACCTGGTGAAGTTCAGCAGGGCCAAGTGCAAGGTCTTGCACCTGGGTCAGGAAAATCCTGAGCACAAATACAGGCTGGGTGGAGAATGGATTAAGAGAGGGCCTGAGGAGAAAGACTTGGTGATGTTGGTGGATGAGAAGCTCAACATGACCCAGCAATGTGAACTTGCAGCCCAGAGAGCCAAAGATATCCTGGGCTGCACCAAAACCAGTGTGGGCAGCAGGTCAAGGGAGGGGATTCTTCCCCTCTGCTCTGGTGAGATCCCACCTGGAGTGCTGTGTCCAGCTCTGGGTCTCCAACATAAGAAGGAAGAAGCTCTTGTTGGAACAAGTCCAGAGAAGGCTGCAAAGGTGCTTAGAGAGCCGGAGAACCTCTGCTATGGAGACAGGATGTGAAAGCTGGAATTATTCAGCCTGAGGAAGAGAAGGCTCCCAGGAGACTTTGGAGTCCCTTTCAGCACCTAAAGGGGCTACAAGGGAGCTGGAGAGGGACTTTTTACAAGGGCACGTAGTGGTAGGGAAAATGGTTTTAAACTGAAGGAGGGAAGATTTAGACTAGAGGTTTAGGGGGGAATTCTTTACTCAGAGGTTAGCGAGACACTACATGCTCAGGGAAATTGTGGATGCCCCGTCCCTGGAAGGGCTCAAGGCCAAAACCATTCTGTGATTCTGTGGCACTTGATTTATGGACTGAGGGGTTTTTTCCCAACTTTGATTCCTCTTCTCTGCCCTACTTCCCCTTTTCCCACTTCCAACTTTTATGAGGAGAGGAAAGTAAATTTAATATGGCATTCTTCAGTGAGAATTAATACTTATGTCATGTCCTCTAGAGCTTTGCAAGGTGGACGAGAGCATCATGAAATATAAAGTAACATAAAGTAACAAATATAAAGTATGAATATAAAATGAAATCCTCATATGGCTACTATTAACAATTATCAAATTTATAACATGTAAAGGAATAGTTCTAGATATTTCACTTTCTTCTGTAGAAAATTCAGTCATTTTCAAACAACGTTAATTTTCATATACAATCTGGCATTAGTGGTAGACAATGTTACGATAGAAAACTTTTTAAAAAACACCCCTAAAAAATCCCAGGTGCTAATACAATATTGCAGAAATTAGATTTGGGTTAGAAATGAGACATATAATTATCTAGTCTTGAGGGTGTCAGCATGATTTGCTTCTTGATCTAAGATGGTTTATATTTTCTGAAATCAAACATTTATAATTTGGGGTTTTCTTGGTTTTGTGGATTTTTTGGTTTGGTTTTAAGGTTGAAATTTTTTCTTTTTTGTTTTGTTTGTGAAACGCTTAAAGAACTCAAGTGCCACACAGCCAAAGCATTTGAACTGACTGAAGTCAATTACAAATAGCAAACTTTTGGGGGTTTTTTACTATAACTAGAATAAGGTCTATAGTCCATTTTATATATATATATTTATATATATGTGTAAAGCAGATTATATAGTAGGTTATATACTTAACTTTGTTTTATTTTTGTGTATATGATTGTATATGTGGTATTCTGTGAACTCCTAGCTCTGTCTACATGCCAATTACAAGCCATTCTCTTGTGTACTTGTACAAAGTCTTCAAGTGTTACTGTCTCCATCTTATTGTTTCTGAAATTGTACTCAAGACTTCCTATGCTACTTTTGCCAGCAGCACCCACTTCACTGTGTAAGAAACAAGGGTGATCAGCAAATGAAGAACAGCAGTTATGGAATATGACACAATGATGTTAATTATTTTTTTTGTTCTTTGTTTTTGTTTTTTTTTTTCATCTCAACGATAAGGAGGAACACCTGCCCTAAGATAAGGAGAGAAGGGATTTCTTATGACAGCAGAAAAGTTTGACTCTGATGTGGTTCAAAGTCCCATTTCAAAGGTCATGTTTGTGCTTTAAATGAAACGTGAGGCTGAATTTTATGCTCTGCCAGATAACAAGGTAGTGATGCAAGTGCTTCCTTTGGACTCTCCAGGTCAGGGCTAGTGATAGATAATGTGGGGTTGTGGTGTGGTGGTGCCCAGTGTTTTGAGGGGGAAGGACAATGATGTTCCCAGTGACCCATGTGAACACCAAAGGGCCCAACAGAGGAAGAAATGTGCTACTTATTGTCCATTGGGTCTCTGTAATTCCAGACTCGACATTTCTTGAAGTGTCCCTGTGCTGAATATACTGATATGGACAAAGTAAGTGGGACAAATCCAATGGGGAAAACATTGGCTTTTCCTGTCCTCTATTGCTTTAATTTCTCCCCCATCTGCCCCACGTACTCCTAATGACAGAGAAATGTGTTTAAGTTTGTTATTGACACCAAATTCTTTAAAAGTACAGACTGTGACTGATATTTCTTCCTTTTTATAGCTATTAAATAGGTATCAATCCTATATGTTAACTCCAGGTTTACTGCACTCTTTTTCCTGGGAATGCAGCCGTATCCAGAGATACAGTTTCTTGTGAGCAAAGCTTGGCCTGAGGAGAAGTTAAGGCTGTCCCTGCCTTAAGCCAGTCTAACATCTGGCTGCAGCATTTTGGCGGTGCCACACCTGCTCTTGCACTCCTACCTGTCCTCTGTATTTTCTCTGGCCCTTGTCTAAACTTTCACTGAGCTGGAATAGCTCTGTCAGAAAGCGTGGAGGTTTTGTTTGCTTGGGGTTTTGTTTTACTGTTGGTTTGTTTGTTTTTAATTAGGTTAATTTTGTGTTGGGTCAGTGGGCTAAAACAATTCAAACTCAGGCTGGATGAATGTCAGAGCTGTCTTGGTACAAGTGGGGACATCAGCAGATATCTGAATGTCAGATGCCAGAAGCTGAGTTCTCCACAGCTGCCTGCTTGCTGTGACAATGGAGCTGTAGAAAGAGCAGCTCAAGCAGATTTATCACTTAAAACAGAGACAGCTGTTGGTGAGCAACCTCAAAGTGGACTTCTGAGGGAAAAGGGGAGAACATGTCACTTACTTTACACCTACTCTGTATTCTTGGCTCTCTCTGTCACACTCAGCCAATAATTCTTGTAAGCAAAGCGTGCCTATTCTGCCCACAGCATTGGAAATATCCAAAAAAGAGATTTATTTTTATTTTTTTAAGGCTAACAAGATACAAACCAAGAAAGCCTTTGCAGCAACTCTGACTCTTATTCTCTTTGCTGGGAAGAAGACAGAACTCACATTTCCAAACCTCTGAAGACAGATATGGGTGTATGTAACTTCAAAGATGACAACAGTCTTTGTTGAGTCTGACAGTCCTTCTCAGTGACTGTCTCCATGTGAAGCTGTTCACAAGTTTGCCGTTCACGTTTTAGTCAAAGCCTTAAAAATTTAGAGCAACCTCTATGAAAATGCAAGATCAATGATAAAAATGACACACTGCACAGCTGAACAATGTGTAGCCTTTGTGCAAGAGCAGCAGAAACTGGTTTATCAGGTTCACCCAAGACATGTATAGATAAACTTTTGAAACAGTACAAAATCTATTGGCATTATTGGCTGGTTTTCTCACTGTAGTGGGTTTCTGTGGCTGGGTTTTGGTGTGGGGGGGGAGGGGGCTACAGGGGTGGCTTCTTTTAGAAGCTTCCCCTGTCCCATGGAGCCAATGCCAGCCGGCTCCAGGACGGACATCCTGCCGCTGGCCAAGGCCAAGCCAATTAGGAGCAATAGTAACACCTCTGGGATAACATAGTTAAGAACAGAAGGTTGTTGTGCAGAGAGAATTCCAGCCAGGGAACAGTGGAGTGAGAACATGGGAACAACAAAGTAGACACCAAGATCAGTGCAGAACAAGAGGAAGGAGGTGCTTCAGGAGCTGGAGCTGAGGCCCCTGTGGCCCACTGTGGAGCAGCTGTGCCCCTGCAGCCCATGGGGGCCCATCGGGGTGCAGAGATCCACCCACAGCCCACGGAGGAGCCCATGCTAGAGCAGGTGGATGCATGAAGGAGGCTGTGACCCCATGGGAGGCTCAGGATGGAGTGGGGTCCTGGCAGAGACCTGCGGCCTGTGGAGAGGGAAGCCCACGCTGGGGCAGGGTTTTCCCGGATGGGACTTGTGGCCCCTGTGGGGGACCCACGTCAGTACAGCTCATTCGTGAGGGACTGCACCCCATGGAGGAGTGACCCACGGGACAGCAGTTTGGGAAGAACTGCTGCCTGAGGGATGGATTCACGCCAGAGAGGTTCATCAAGGACTGTCTCCCGTGGGAGGGACCCCACAGGAACAGGGGAAGGACTCCTCTCCCTGAGCAGCGGCAGAAACAACAACTGGCTGTAACCCCTGTTCCCCATCCCCCTGCACCACTGGGGTGGAGGAGGGAGAAGATGGGAGAAAGGGTGGGGGGAAGGTGTTTTTAAGGCTGTTTTATTTCTCACTCTTTGGCTCTTATCCTGCTAGTAATAAATAGAAGTACTATCCCCACTTTGAGTCTCTTTTGCCCTTGAAGATAATCAGTAAGTGACCTCTCCCAGCTCTTATCTCTACTTGTGAATTCTTAGCTGGTTTTTTTCTTTCTCCTCTGTCCAGTTGCAGAGGGAGAGTGAGAGAGCAGCTTTAGTGGATACCTGGTATCCTGCCAGGGTCAACCCACTACCCTCACCAAAAAAAAAAAAAAGGGGTACTAGGACTAATGGCAGCAAAATAAAAGCTGCAAAATCGAGGCTGTAACTGGTGTGAGGTAGTGAGAACTCAAAAGTTAGCTGCTTATTGGTTGATAGGAATGCTCCTTTTTTGTGAATCACAGAATAGCACTGAAAATCCTCCCCAGCTGCTTTCAGCCTTGAGCCCAAAAGATGTCAAGATGTGCTGGAGTGCTGGCCTGACCTGAAACCTATGTGCAGGTAAAGCTACAGGCAGATAGATGACTGATTAACTAAAGTTGTGAGGCTCTGTTTTGTTGGTGCTGGTAGCTCTGCCATGAAGCTCAGCTGCTGTTCCCAATGTAGGGAAACTGCTTGTTGCTGGAAAAAATGCAGAAGGGCAAAACCTCCATGCTGTACTGCAACTCTTCCTCTAGGGAGCTGACCCTGCTGAGAAGTCAGAGGAAATAATGATTAAAATAATCCATGGGGGAGGATACCAGTGAGGAAGAGCTGTGCTGCAGTCCCAGGCTGTTTGGTCATCCTGAACCCAGACCAGCACTCCACAAATTGCAGCGCGTTCCCTCTGGGTCCTACTGGCAGGAAAGGGGGACCATTTCAAGGTGCTATCATCAGTCACTTGACTCCAGTTACATGAGTTACTCTAGAAGACCATTAGGATAGGAAGTATCCTTTTGTTGCACCTTGCGTTTCTCTGGGGTGCAAAAAAAATCCCTCTGATTTGCAGAGAGGTAATCTGAGGCACCTACCAATTTTGCCAAGGATGCCTTGAGCTCAGACTGTGCTGCAGGGAGGTGTGCTGCTCCATAAACAGCACCACCTACTCCCAAGGTGAAAACACATTTGCCTTTAAATTCTGGCAGGATTGAATTATGGCCAGTTATGCACTGTATTACAGAACTTTCATGTTTTTCAAGTACAGATAGCCTAAGGAGTAAAGAGAGAGCAGAGAAATGATCTCTTAGTGTTAATGGCAAGCCTGTGGTGTTTCCCTGCTCTCTCCCAGAGCAAGATGCAGCTATAATTATTTCTACTGTTTTCCTTCACAGTATTGCTCCACAAACAGTTATAGCCCTTAAGAATTGAACCAGTTTTTAACACTAAAACAAACCAGAGTTCTAGTATCCTGGGAGCTCAGAACATGAGCTGTGTTAAGGGATAATAGGAAAGTAAAAAGACTTTTTTTGAGACTAAACATTCATCTTTGTTCACTGGAATTAGAATTACAGAATGGTTTGGGTTGGAAGGAAGCTTTATAGAACACAGAATCAAGCTTTATAGAACATAGAATCATAGCATGATTTGTGTTGGAAAGGACCTTTGAAGATCATCTAGTCCTGCCATGGGCAGAGTCACCTTCCACTAGACCAGATTACTCAAAGACCTATCCAATTTGGCCTTGAACATTTCCAGAGATGGGGCATCCACTTCTGTAGGCAGCTTGGTCCAGTGTCTCACTACCTTCATCAGAAAGAATTTCTTCTTTGTGTCCAATCTAAATCTACCCTCTTTGAGTTTAAAACCATTACCCTGTGCCCTGTCATTACCAGGTCCTGGTAAAATGGGCCTTGGTAAAAGGTTTCTCTTCATGTTTCTTATAAGCCCCCTTTAAGTATTGAAAGGTCACATTATGGTCTTTTAGATTAATGAATTCTGAGAATCAAACAACAGAAACAAGTGTGATCACTCAGTGGGCTTCTCTTTTTGGGCAGGTCTCAGGACTGTGTGTATGCAGTCAAAATCAGTGAAGATTCTTAGATGCTGACTGAAATGAGGAGTCTTCTAGGGAATGGGTGTTAAAAGGGACCTGCAAAATCCTATTCTTTCTGCCCAGAGATGGGATTACTGGGAGAATTTTGAATGGAGTAGGCTGGTTCTGAGACAGCAGACTGCCTTGCCTCAACGAACTGTTACGTTACTTTTCTAATTCCTTTATTCTGTGGGTCTTCTGCAAAGGATCCTGAACCAAGTCAAAGATCAAGCTGATTTAAATCAAAGTAATTGAAAAGACAGTAGATGAACCAGCGTTTGACATATTCTGAAGTGCAATTTGTGACTTGTGCATAAAGATTATCACTCCAGCTGCGAAGTAGAAATTAAGTGTATTTATTTTGAACTTTCTAGAGGTCCAAGGGGAATAGTTCAACTAAAGCAGGAAGCGAAAAGCAGCAGCCACAGGTAAAAGAAAAAAAGAGAGAGAGAGAAAAATTCCTTGACAAAAAAAAACCACTTTGGGAAAGGTTATATTTAAATGCAAAGCAAGGGGAACTGACCTTAATATGTTGTGACTACTCAGTCACTTATTTCCTGTTTAATTTGTTTGTTTTGCAACATGCTCCAGACCTTTAACATTTTTAAATTTGTATAAAGGGTTATGGTTTGTTTTGTCAAATAACTTCACACAGTAGATATTTTGTATTCAGAAAATCCTTTTTGTTTCAATAAGGAAAGCATTTTTCAACTACTACTGAAGAGACAAAACAAAGCTATCTTGTTTTTCCAATTCATGCACTTGCACAAAATGACCGCACTGCTCAGAGATGGTTTTATATTTATTACCTGAGTTAAAACATTAAAAAAATTTTTTTAAATTAAATATTACAGACTATGGAGTTGAAAAAGATTGACTGTCAGCATCTCTTTCCCACTTATGTGTTTTAAAGACTAATCTTGTGCTGCAGGCTTTCCCTCAGAAGTGGCACATGAGCTCTGCCTCTCCTGACCTGACTGTGCACCTTGTGTCCCAGGTCATCAACATCCTGTTCTGCACCACTGAAAGGGTAAGAGGGCAAGATGGTGCATAGCTTTTCTACATCTCAATATGAAAATCCCAAGAACAAGTGGCATAATAAAATAGATATTTTAATACAGTAGAATAAAAATAGGAATGTAGATAGCCAGTAAATCCTTCATCCCTCAGGAGCTAGGAATCTGGCTTGCAAATGGCATGGGACAGACTCCAGATGGATTTTCCCATGGCCTGCTATGCAGATCCTGTCCATGAAGAGGCTCTGCCTCCCTGCCATGCCATGGTGCCTTTCAGTTTGTGTAAAAAGCAAAACCAGGTATTTTCTCCTGACAGCCTGAAGTGTTTCCTCTGTCAGAACACCCAGCAGTGCACAGCACAGGCTGGCACTGAGGACTCCAGCACGTTCCCTTGCAGTGGCTATTCGAGCTGATCAAGGCCTGCATCCAATGCCTGTTAGGGCAGACCCAGTGTGTTCATGGTCACTAACTCCTCAAATAAAATGTCTTCTGTGAGGCTCCCAACACAGATCCCACTCTGTCAATATAGTTCAAAACCAGTGTGTGGATTCAGAAAGTAGGAAAATATAAACACACTGCCTAGCCAAGTAAACTTTTATTTTCTCAGGTTATTGGGCAAAAGAAATCAAGCATGTTAAAAAAATAAAAAGCAAAACTATCACTAGCTGAGAAGGTAGTAGGGAGGGTGACTTGCACAGAATAACACTAAGCTCCTGCCAAAACTTATACCCTGGGTGACATTGACACCTTTATTTACCCAGTCACAGATAGGTGATAACCTCAGCTTATGGATGGTGTCTGTATTTAAAAATAACACCACGGCTTTGAACAGAGAACAGTTTTGTTTATAAGCTCAGGAAGCAGGGAAGCCTGGTGACTCATGGCCATCCTGACTTCCTTATATGCCCATCTGTCATCATGGCTAGGCTTCACGAATGAAGATTTGGGAAGGGCTCTACCCACGCTTGCTACAAGCGCGCTGGTGGCTAAAGAGGCCAATGTGGGATAGACAAGTCCGGTTGCAAAAGGCACAGCAGAAAGACTCCTTAGGTGGTATCGACAAGACACGGTTCTTTCTGCGTTGTCTTTTCTCCTCTGGAGTGATCCTGCATGCGTTCTCAAAGGAAGCAGCAGAGTTATAGATGGTGTGTCTCCAGACCTCCCAATTGGAGGCCAGAGTAGACCAGTTATGTTGATCAATATGCCCTCAATACTCATAACTGCTGCTTGTTCTAGAACAGACGTATTAGTCACATAATCTGACCAGTGAATGTTTAGGATTGTACAGAGACAGCGTTAATGGAAATGTTCTAGGAGTCGCAGGTGGTGGTGGTAAATGACCCATGATTCAGACCCATATAAAAGAGTAGACAGCACAATGGCTCTGTAAACACTGATCTTTGTACTTTTCTTCAGGTGTTTGTTTCGCCAGACTCTTTTATGAAGTTTTCCGAAAGCTCTATATGCCTTTTGCTAACCTGTTGTCTATCTCTCCGCCCATTTGTAAACATTAATTAATAGCTCTAATATCATACTTTATTTACTCTGCATCTTATTTTAGGGTTTCATCCTCCAGCCCTTAGTTGTACTGTAATTCTTGTGTTCAGTAGGACTGTTCGCGCAATGGAAGATTATTAATGTGAATAAATTTTTAGCTGGAAAGTGTGTGTACAAGTCTCCATGCAGCTGTCCCCAGCTCAAGAAGGGATTAGTTATTTGCTGAAGGTCTGATCCAGCACTTGTATCCATCAATGACCACATGCTAACTTCAGTTTAGGCCTTAACACTCTCACCTTCTGACACCTCGTAGTGACTTCCACATTGAATGCCTCTTTAATGGAGGGCAAGGGTTGGGAGCATTGTAGAGACAGTACCCACAGCTGTCATGGGGGAAAGGAACCAGTCCTCATCCCAGGTCAGCAAGACCTTCAAGGGCAGTATAAGTGTGTATGTTCCTCAGATTTAGCATGTTCCTATTGCTTTGCTGAATCCAGGACCTTCCAACAGTATGAGGTTCAACAACACCAAGTACCGGGTCCTGCACTTTGGCCACAACAACTCCACAGAACACTTACAGGTTTGGGACAGAGTGGCTAGACAGTGGCCAGGCAGAAAGGAACCTGGGGACACTGATTGACAGAAAACTGAACATGAGCCAGCAGTGTGCCCAGGTGGCCAAGAAGGCCAATGGCATCCTGGCCTGTATCAGGAACCATGTGGCCAGCAGGACCAGGGAAGTGATTCTTCCCCTGTACTCAGCACTGGTGAGGCCACATCTTGAGTGCTGTATCGAATTCTGGGTCCCTCAATTTAGGAAGGACATTGAGGTACTGTAGCGAATCCAGAGAAGCTCAATGAAGCTGGTGAAGGGTCTGGAGAACAAGTCCTCTGAGGAGCAGCTGAGGGAGCTGGGGTTGTTCATCCTGGAGAACAGGAGACTCAGGGGAGACCTTATCACTCTCTACAACTGCCTGAAAGGAGGTTGTAGCCAGGTTGGGGTTGGTCTCTTCTCCCAGGCAACAGCAATAGGACCAGAAGATATAGTCTTAAGCTGCACCAGGGGAGATTTAGGCTAGATATTAGGAAGAACTTCTTCTTAGGAGGCGTGTTTGGGCAGTGGAATGGGCTGCCCAGGGAAGTGGTGGAGTCTCTGTCCCTGGAGGTATTTAAGAAGAGGCTGGATGTGGCACTTAGTGCCATGGTCTAGTTGATACGGTGGCGTTAGGTCATAGGTTGGACTCAATGATCTCAGAAATCTTTTCCAACCTAGTTGATTCTGTGATTTATTCCTGAGTGGTAGCAATTTTCCGGAGGGTCACACTTATCACCCCACGGCCCATGTTTGTTCACACAGACTGTTGTTTATCCACAAACACCCTTTCTCCTTAATACCTCAAACAGACCTGACACTGTATTGGAAAGGGAAAGACGTGGGACATAAAAACATGGAGTCATTTGTCTGCTTTCCCACGTTTTTTGTGGAGGAGTGCTGGGTTGAGTCCTGCAGCTCTCTTCTCCAGGGGAGTCCTGCCATGGGTGAATAACTTCCCTGCCAGAAAGCCTGGCCTCATAAAGGATCCTTTCCCCAGGAAGCAATTCAAGGAGCAAAGTTGAAGCTTTTCCATCAGCAGTTTCAAATAATTTGATCAATACTGCAGAAGGTTTGTGTCACATAATGCCCGGGTAAATTGCAGAAGTGTCAAGTGAATATATTCCTTTGATGCTGGAGTTTGCAAAACCATTGAATGCTGACTGTTACTGCACCTTCCCATCACCAGCTTCAGACAAAACCTCCCTACTGCATCAGACTTGATTGGCAGCAACCAAGCATGACCTGCTACAATGACAAAATACAAATCCTTCCCTTTAGCCCCACAGCTATAATCACATCAATAAATCCCACACACTGGGGGCAAAGCCTTCAGCTCTGTCACCTCTGCATCCTGCCGCCCATTTCTTTCTCCTCTTCCCCACAGGGTGTCTGTTTTGCCTGTGCTGTGCTACACACCTCATGGGAGCCAAGCCCACCTAAGGGGAAAGCAGGGAAGATATGGGAAAAAAAGGAAAGAAAGCTAAAGTAATCAGGCTGAAATGTGCCAGATTATTTGGCACCTTGGGCTCTCTCCAAGATTTTTACAGTTTAGAGCAGTCGTTCTCCATCTGTCCTGGGCAAAGGCTGGACAATGTCCTGGGCAACCTGTTCTAAGTGTCCCTGCTTGAGCAGAGGATTGGCCCAGATGACCTCCAGAGATCCCTCCAGAGATCCCTTCTCACCTCTACCCTTCTGCAATTGTGTGATCTCAGAGTCAGTTTGTGCAAGTTTCCCTCTGGAGAAGAAAACTCCCAGCAGTTCATTAAATCAGAATAACCATCATGTTTCTGCCATCTGTGTCCACAATACCAGCAGGGAATGTGTTTAGAGGTGAGAACGTGCAGGAACCATGGAGTGAAGCTCTGTCCCACCAGCTCCTACCTTTTATGCAGTGACCTGGGGAGGTGGTACGGGTTCTGAGGAGACAGAGGAATTAATTCTGGATTAATATCTCGTGGCAAAGATAGAGGAATTAATTTCAGAAGGAGGCTCAGACACCATAAGGATAGGCTACATCTGAAAAAGCAGGTAGAATTAAATGACCATGTCTTTTTCCAGGACACAAGAAGGATGTAAGAAATGGCTGTGTCTAGCAGCATAACACTAGCATAGGCCATGTTATTGATGACTAATCTAGAAAACAGAAAAAATACATTCCTTTTTAAATCTTAACTTTATTTTCTTATGTTTGGATGCTTCCTATCTCAATGTGCAAAGAGATGAATATGAACTGCTTTATGAACAGTAAAGTACAGCTTTTACTGCAAAAGGAAGTAATTATCATTGTTTACATCACACATTGCCTTGCAACTACTGTGTTAAGAGAACAAGTCCTAGGATAATCAGTGTTTTATAGTTGTGGTTTTTTCCTTCTAAAGTGTCTAATTGTTGTGTCTTCCGTTTCTCACGGTGTGATCGCATCTTGCACAATGGCAAAAAAGATAAACTTTAGATAAACAAGATCTGTCTATAGATAAAATCTGTAAGACAAAATCTTAAAGTTGGGAATCAGATGAAGAGTTCATGAGAGCTGAGAGTTTGGAAGGAGCCAGATTTGTCTTTAATCATATTCAAATTGCAAAGAATAAACATGGCTTTATTATTCTCCCAGACAAAATGCCACTTCATATTTTGCACCTCTAACAACAACAGTAACTTGGATAAGGACAACAAAGAAAGCATGGGATGTGAAGGCTGGCTTGAGAATAGTGCTCTGTGGAGCCACTGTGCTCTGTGGGCTTAAGAAAAGCAACCAAGATACGAGCTGCAAGCAGTGATGTCTCCAGTGATGTGACAGGCAGACAAATCAGTATCTCCATTGCTTCACAGACACTTACAGCCTCTGTGAAGATTTAGCGCTACCTGATGTCCCAGGTGGGTTTAACTCCCAGTCCTGAGTACTATTTCACCCCAAGCGGATCTCTACTCTGCAGCAAGGCCATGGATTTTCCTAAGGGACCACTCTTTTAAAAAATGGTTTAGAAATACAAGCTCCTTTCCACTTAAGGAGATTGTATTTATACAACCTGTCATAAAAATGGCCAGCAATTTTCTACACAGAGGAGGAAGAATGAATATTAGCATTAGGACTTTGGTTACCAGTGGAAAAGGCTTAGCAAAGAAAAAAATATAGGATTTGGTTGCAAATTGGTGGCAGTCAGTCCCAGAGGTGCTGCATAAAGGCATATTCCTTTGGATACTGCCAGTAACACGTACATGTGAAAAACTGAGAACGTGGTGCTTGGTTTTAGGACTCAAGTGTATTGTCAGCACAAAATGCACAGCTTCAGATGCCTGGAGTTCTCTGGTGCAACACCAGCAGGTTCCTTCAATTGCAGGGAAACTGTTCTAATGGCCAGCTAGGGGAGAACCTCTGTCCTTTAACTCCTAGTTCAGCCTATCTATTTACCACAGTCTTTCTGATTTTACTACCTTGACAATTATCTTGTTTGATCTCTTCAGTTATTTCTCACATATCCAGAACATGAAATAGCATTTTCACAGTCAGGATATAAGTGACACTTTACTGGCACACTTTTAAAGAACTAGTGAGCATCTGAACCTTTTTGCCAGTTGAGTGGCACAGACCTATCTCAAAGCAGGAATCAAATTCTTACCTAAGTTTTGCTGCATAGCATAGAAGTTGCTGACTCAACACAGGCAAGGTCTGATGGGTGTTGACCTGGTGTGGTACTGCTTGTGAGTGATAGGCATCTGGAGCACACCTACGGAGGAACCTGCAGTGTGTGGCCAGCAATCCTCAAGAGAAACCATGCCTTGGTTTCTGGAAGCTGCTCCATGAATGCGAAGCCCAGCTCGCTGCCAGCATGAACTCAAACCTTTCTAAGGTCAGGTATGTCCTTGTAAGGTGCTCAGGAAGCTAGTTGCCAACAAGAAAGCTGGAGGAAACCAGCCTCTATTTTAAGGAGATTATCTGCAACAAATATTTGTCAAGCTGAAGTACAGCAAAGGGTGATGCCAAGGCCCATGTTCCTGTGACCCAGTTATCTTCCAGAAACCCAAGCAGGATAGAGAGGATTCTGGCTTCTAGCTACAAGAGAGCAGCTGAGCATTAACACATAGTAACCTAATTAATTTATTCCCCCAAAGGATAATTGCTAGCTTTTTTTTTTGCCTTTTTTTTTTTTTTTTTTTTTTTTTGCTGCAAAGTAGCAGCCTAAGATTGGTGCTGATTTTGATTAACTAGCCAATGGGAGGCTGGATGGGCTGAGGAGAGATTTCATACGAAAGTTAATGCTCTAACCTAGTTTAAAGTGTTGCTTGAGTGGAAATTAGGGGGAAGCTGATATCAACCAGTTATGGGGCTTTTAACATCCATGTTACCGGTAATATAATGAGTCTTCCCAAGTGATCCACAGCACTTAAATTAGCAAACTGAAAGAATTTAGTGAACACACAAGAAATAAGTAATTTCCAAGGCAAGCATAATTCCTTCTTTCTGAACACACCCAAGTTAGAAAAGGAAAAGGTCCTTCTTTCTCTAACCAAGCACCTGGTTTGTTGCGGTGGGTGATATGAGCTCTGCTGCTTTAACAAGACTGTAACTATCTCTGAATTTCTTCCTTTTGTCTTCTCACATCTGTTTTTATCATATATGGCTCAGATTAGTAACTTTTGCCTTGATTTATTTTCCCATTACTGAAAATAAGGCCCTTCAGGATCTTATTTAATCCTTTTGTTTCTTTGGGAAATAAAAGACGATTTAACTTACTGATGATCTGTAAATTCTTCATATAAAAGCAGATTTTTTTCCTCATCTCTGAAAACCAGGACTTTCTGATTCTTGCCTTGGGCCTACAGCAATTTATAACCACCAAATCATTTTTGCAAGCTGATACCAACAAATGCAGGACATTGATTATTGCTTTATTATTCATGGGCTGTGTTTTGCTTTGCATTGTCCTGTCTTGAGAAGTTACCATCTGAGTGGGCAGAATAACCACATTGTGGAAGAAATGAGGGTTTAGTTCCCTCCAATTTCACAAGCAGGAATATGAGGCACAAAGACATGAAAATAATTTACCAAGGTCACAGTACTGCAGACAAACCATCCCATCCTTTGCCCATTCCTCAGCATTACATCATCTTCATCTCAGCTGGCAAAGTGCAGTTAGGATTATTGCAGTAAGAAGGTTACAGAAAGCTATAATTTTAAAATTAGGTAAACTGCAGTCTTGTAAGAATCTCTTCCTTTTCATGAACAACTTCATCAAGGTGGTTGCGAGCCAGACCCTGTACCCAGATGTTGTGAAACATTGACTCACAAAGCAAGGGACTCTGAGTCACTGTGAATCACTGAAGCAAACTATTACCTGGCAGCTGAGCAGCACTTCTTTTTTTAGGTATCCATAAGAGTGTGGTGGCTTACACACTCTACTAGTGGAACCCCACAGCCTCTTCTCAGTCACTTCACAAAGTCCCATAAAATTCCTCCTCTGCAAATCGCAGCTTAATGTTTCGTGGGAATTATACACCCTTGCAATTCGACTTATCCATAAAATGCAGCCCAGTTCTAGGTGGGGAATATGTTTAAACCTTTCTGAATCTCATTAGAATCTCTTTTGATCAAGGATACACCAAATACCTATTTTCTCCTTTTTTTCTGCGGGAACATGTAAATAAGACACTGAAAGAACATCGGGGCTGGAAAAGGTTAATGGATTGTCGCCCTGTCTTTAGCACCTGATTTGGGTGGTGGAGGCAGGTTTGTACAAGAGAAGGGAGAGTCACATACAGTTATCTTAAAGAATTGATCAGTGCCTGTATATAGTTTTGGGCGTGGGGGAGGCTTTAGCTTCTTGCTGCTGTGATTTTGTCCTAAATAAGGGACCAATGGCTTTTAAAGAAGAGCCTAAAGGACTTAGGTGCTGAGTCCTGGCTTGTAGGGAAGGCAGGCTGCTCACCTTCAGTTATCTATTTTAAATATTGCTGCTGTTCCCTTTCTCCTTCTGTATTTGATATTCTACCATTTTGTCTAGTTTTCCTACATTTCTTCCCTGAATTGAGATGCTCCTACTGCCTGCTTCTGGTCCCCTTCACCCTTCTGCAGTGGGGGTGACTGAAGATAGAAGCTGTGTTGTGTAGCCTTGGTGCAAGCAGCTTCCTGCCTGTGCTCTGCTATGCTGCAAGACCCTTGTCTTGCATCTCTTGGTGTTTGATTTCCATCAGTTCCTTCTCCCTGGGCTCTGGATGCACAGGAGAAAAGGGCATGGCTTTTTGTAGGGCCCACTTGATCTCTTCTCCCTGAACTAGTTGTTCTGATAGGTGTTGGTTGCCCTCAGAGGAGCTGATATGTCTACATGAAGGAAACCAAGACGTGGTCTCGTTGCACACATTCACTTTTTGAGGAAGATTTTGCAGTGGCAACACCCTCAAAACAAGACACCTCTCACCTGCCAGGAAGGTGAGCATGAAGCTGAGACCTCTTCTTCATGGGGCTGCTGATGTCCTACCTTGCATGTCCCATCTCTCCTCTTGGTTCCTGCTTGTACACCTTGCACACTCTTCCTACACTCTCGAGAAGGACAACCCACAAGCTCTGTCACTAAAACTGGGGAGCATTAAGTAATAGTGATCATGCCCATATGGGCACTTCCTAAACACTGAGCCTTTGTCCTATGGTGCTTGTTTGGACTTAGCTCCACAGCAGTCTCCTTTGACATGTCCTCGCACAGGGGTTCTGTGGATATGGGTGAGTTAACCTTGGCCTGGAAAGAAACCTTAACTTCATCCTTCAGCAATGCTGCTTGTCTTTATTACAGGTTTTGTATTTTTTGTTTACATGATGATGCTTGATGAACCTCTGAGCTCAAAGAAATACTATCTCCCATCTCTCCTCTCCATGAAGGGTGCAGGGAAACTGAAAGAGCAGCTGCTAAGTGATTCCTGGCAGAGAATCATGCCGTTGGCACCCTGACTCAAGGCACGTGATTGTGAAACGCGCCCACTTGCGTGGATGCTACGTGGCTTGTTTGCAAATACTGGAACTTCAGCTGAAAGGTGCCAAGTGCTCACAACTATCCAACAGGATATTGTTGGTGACCTCCTTTGTGAAGAATGCCCCACTGTTAGTGCCAGCAACAAAGTATTGGCATGTCCAGGAGGCAAAAGGACAATGTAATAGTAGCCACCAGCCTCTTGAAGGGCAGTTGAAAAGATGACAAACTCTGCTTGGTGGTGGCAGGTGGTGTAACCAGAAAACATCACAAACTGTGGCTTGGGAGGTTCAAGCTGAATGCTGGGGAAAAAACCTTATCATGGGGAAGATGTGCAGCAGAGGTGTTGGGGGAACCTCCATCCTTGGAGGAGGTTCAAGTTTCTGCTAGACAAAGCCACAGCAGACCTGATCTAACGTTGGCAATCATCTTCTTCTTAGCAGGAGGCTGGAATAGAAAGAGATTCCAAAGGCCACTTCCAACTACATACTCCTGTCCAGAACGTATGCATGTGTACCTGATGAAAGTTTGTGCTTCTATAGCTGCTCAAGGCCAATGACTGGAATAACTGAGAAGCTGTGTTACCTTCAGAAATGGAATACCATCCCCAGAGGTATGCAGCACATTATTTAGAGACTATTCTGGGCTTCATTTTGTCCAAATATTGTATTTAAATACATTTTTAAAAATAGCTACTATATCACTATGACTGCTAGTCTCTTTGGCATTCAGTCTAATGAATCAGTGGTCAGTTATTTCTTGGCAAGGAAGTAAGACTGTCTTGGGTCATATTTGAAATAAGACAGTATGAGCAATCTAAAAGCTAAATGAGCAAGAGATCATGTAAACAATATCTCATTTAACTTTTTTTGTGGGGGAGGGGGCAGGGAGGATGTTGTAATTTAGTTTAAAGCATGCTAGGCCTTTGAGGAAGAATTGGAGCGCTGCACAAGCAGCACGTGTTACACAGGAGGCAGTCTGTGCTAGTCCTTGGTTTGAGAAGATTGAACCTTATCTGTAATTTTAAAGGCTTACACAACACAAAAAAATATTTTCGAGGGGAAAATTCAGTTGAATCCTGCGCCTTGGGAACAGGATGGGTAACTGTTATTAGTGCTAATGTAAAAATCCATTGCACTTGGCTTGATTCAGGGCACCTAAATGTACCATTAGCACTAAAAAGTCTTAAATGAATGAATTAGTATCCATGCTTGTCCTGAATGAGGTAATATTTTTCCTGCTAAGAGATAGTTCTAGATGATAGGAACAAGGAGCAATCTCTGCGTGGTGAATTTTTGTCCCTCCCAGGCGGGAAGGGCAAATTTGGGCTGCTGTTGGTATCAATCAACAGCTTTCAGTGCAAGGAGTTTGCTGGCAGCAACTTTTGGACTGTGGAAATCCATGCTTTGCTCACTTCTTGGCACAATGCAGCTGCCTATGCAGCTTTTGGAGCAGACATCACTGCCAGTCAGCAGGAGCAGGTTGCCGTGTTTTGGCCCTGTCTGTGCTGTTTCATCCCTGGCCATTTTAGGGCAGAAGGGGCAGATTTGGCTGTGCTCTGTTCGCAGCCCTACCTGTGAAAGTTCAGTTTTGGATGTCAGATCTAGTCTGCTGTTTTTAGCTGCGTCTCATAGACTCTCTCTACTCAGGACAGGATTTCTAAAGGGAACATTTTTCCCACCATCTCTCAGGGAGTTCCCAGCAGGGATATTGCAAGGATATTTTGTATTTTTGTGCTATTTCATGTCTGGTTTAGTTGCCTTTCAGTCCTCAGTAGTTCCTTGGGTTTGTGGTTACAGTCTCATTTAACATCCTTTGCTATGGAAAGTTGTAGTAGTGCCAGGGAACTGCTAAGCAAATGCCAATGCATATTTAAGAGTGGGAGGGAAGCATCATGAGACACGATGTTTATGAGGGAAGTAAACCCAAAGGAGGAGGAAATGGAGGAAGGGAGAATCTACTGCCAAGGGAAGATCTATTGCCAGAACATCTATAACATCTATTGCCAGAACAATGATCTTGCAAGAATCATGTAGCTCTTTTAATTTCTGCAACATGCTGTGCTCTAAAATGACAAGATTTCTTTCCAATCTGTGGGAAGTTGCTGTTATTTAGTAACTCCAGGTTCCCCTGATGGTGAGAGAGCAGCTGTTCCTTAGATTCAGTGACACATCCCACTAAAATGTTAAATATACCATTGTTCTAATTGCTGATTTAAAAGGTCAAATAGAGGTAAAATTATCTCCTTGGCACTTCTAAGTTGCAGACATGCACGGCTTGACTGTGACAGTTTTGCCATAGTAGGCACAACCACTTAATGTAGTAGGGTTAGAGGCTGACTTGCTTTCTAAACAACATTGTGACACTGGAAAGAAAGTCACAGACTTCCATGTGGCCAAAGCAGGAACTGGTCAACCTCTCCCAACTTGAGCTACTGTCCGTGTATTAAAATTCCAGCTGGAGAAGCAAACAAGTACATGCCACTGTATGATAAAGAAAGAAAGAAATGTACAGGAGCTCTAGTAAGAAGAAACTAAGTACAAAAGTAAAAATGGATACCGTATAGAAACCATTCTGGCCCTTGCTTTTTAACATTAAAAATATGAAACCCCTATGCTGTTTACATACAAGCTTCAGCAATGATTTGGAGGACTAAGTGCAGTTACTGGTTAGTTCCTCGCTGGTCTTCAAAAGTACATTACAAATCTCTTGGCTTGCTTGTCTGTACTGATGCTGCTATTTGGAATGTACTCTTGGCTTGAATCCTTTAGAGTTGTAGTAAAAATTGCTATGGGCAGCATCTGCCCTGTGATGCTGGACACTGAGTAACCTGGGTCAGAACAGGACCAGCTGGAGCTTCTGAGGTATAATCAAGACTTTTTAGTTTTCTCTTTGGTGTAGTTGGGGAATATTTTTTCTTTTACAGAGACTCATTATTGATGCTGTGATCATGCATCAGAAGACTTATGTACTCTTTCTTCCTAGAGATGATCAGCAAAAAGCTGCTAAACTTACCTTTGTCAGGTTGAATACATATATATACATAAAATATAGAAAAGTTCATCTACTCTAACATTTAACTTTTATCTATGGGGTCTGGGTGTGAAAGCCTTGCAGAGAAAAGCTGCAGTGACTGGCAGTGTGGTTTGGTCTCTGTGTAACTTCCAGACACAACTGTGGTGCAGAATAGGCAGAAGGCTGCTGTCTTCTCCATCCAGAAAGAAGATTTGGGTGAAACTGTGCACTTAGGATCCAGCACAGTTCACAGAATCACAGAATATTCTGAGTTGGAAGGGACATGCAAGTATCATCGAGTCCAACTCTTAAGTGAATGGCCCATAGGGAGGAACGAACCCACAACCTTGGTGTCATTAGCACCATGGCTCTAAGTAACTGAGCTAATCTCAGGATTGTCTCCATTAGGAGGAAAAATTGGTAGTAACAGCCTGGCAGGGTTTTGTGGGCTTGTAACAAGCCAAGAGAGTACAACATGAACACACAGCAGACAGACATATCTTATTTCCCAGCTTTTTCTGATGCTTCTAAACACAAGCACCCCCAACCCTCTGTTTATTGTTGGAGAGGAGCTGTGGCTTGGCAGGTCCTGGACCTGCCATTCCTTGGTTTTAAGGACCTGATCAAAGCAGAGACACACAGCCAGCTCAGGCTTCTCAGGTTTCAGGCTGTGCTCCTGGCTCTGGTATTTTTTCTCCCAAGATTGTGTTAGAAAAAAGAAAAAGTCGTAACAGGTTACCAAACAGTCAGCCTGTTGCCATCTTGGGATCAGGGACTTGGTGACAGCTGATAGAAACCTTCAGCAAAACACAAGCCTGTGTTACAGAGCACTTGAGATGCCCTCCCAAGCAAAGAGAGGGTGACAAACTTCATCATTCCCAGTCAGGTGATCCCTAACTAAAACCACAGTGGTATCCATGTCTAGGCACACTTGTCTTTCCTCTTCTGTATGTCCATCAGCAAACTCAGATTTTTACTAAGGGAATATAGGGTTCTCCCTGATCCCCCCTTCCCTTGCTTTTTAGGGGAAAAGTTGAAAGTTTGAAGTTACAATTGAAAATACAAGAGAAATACCTGTCAACGTAACATAGCCCTGAAATACATTGCCAAATTCTATCTATTGCACCCTGGTTTTAAAAATGCTGAGAGGCCAAAACTTGCAGATTGCATCACCCTTGGAAAAGAAATCTCCTCCCCAGGAATCTGCTCTATTTTCAGAGTAATGTGAACCAGTGACTGAGTCACTGCAGCTTTGAATTCTCTTTTTTCTTTTTTTTTCACTAACTTGGGTTTTTTAATTAGAGGTCTCTGTTCCCACGCCTGCCAAGGTCATATTCTGTGATCCAGTCAGTAGATAGATAACTGGTGCAATGTAACTGCAAAAAAACCAATGTTCTCAGTACTAAGAAATGTGAGCATCAAAAACCTCTTAGTAAGTAGGCTGCAAACAATCTCTTAAAAATAGCTAATCTAAAAATAAAAGTGGTTAAGGAGCTTACATCTGGAGACTAAGAACAGCAGCACTGTCTGCAAAGTATCTTTGCCTTCAGACAATAAATGAGCCTTAGACCAGAGTGCAGGGTCTCTTCTGTATCTGCTCACATGCAGAGCCCAAGGCAGTCTCAGTGTGATGCTTTTATCCAAGGAATTCAAGGTCGACTTCAGCTGATTCAGGAACACAGTGTATGAAATCTTGTGGGGTTCTCCTGCCTCAGCCCAAGTCCAAGGCTTTCGTATTCCTTCTCCCAAGCTGTGTGAGCACTGGGAATGGAAAACCAGGCTGAGCAGCAGTGGGTATGTGCCAGCCCTGGAAGCTGCAAGGCTTTCCTACTCATAAAGGTATTACAGGATGGACTCTATACTAGTGGGAGGTCATGGATAAACACAACCAGAAGGACAGCAGAAACATTAGCCTAAAGCCAGCAACAAGGCTCCAATCTATTTAAATAAAACATATTGTTGTCTTTAAGTCTTTCAGTAGTAGTGGGGGCTTTTGGAGCTGTGAGGATTTAAGTGGGAGGCAGGGATGATAGTTTGGTGCTCCTTGGAGATTTATGGCACAATAGTATGTTCTCAGTGTTGGTGATACTGGATCAGGGAAGCTCACGTGAACACCTGCAAGCAGTCTGAAGGCTGACACAGACTGAGGGAAAGATCAGTAAATGCATTAATATATCACTCTGCCAGGTTTACCTTTGCTTCCCTCTTGATCTCCAGGCTGGGGGACAATTCCCATCGCACTTCTACTCTGCTGACAACTCAGAAAAGGAAGGCCCAAACCCTCTCTCTCACGCTGAATAGCCCAAAGCAAAAAGGTAGCAGTGAAAACTTTCTTTTTGTTCTAATATAACTGCTGGCATAACCAGCAGTACTTTGTGAGCATTTCACAGGTCAGGAAAAAGCCCTGCCCTGCCCTGCCCTGCTGAGGTGGAGTACTGGAGAACAGCTGGAAGCCAACATCTCTCTGAGCATTTTCTTGCCACTTTTCATCAGCAGCATGTCTGCAGAGAGTTAGAGCTCAACTGTGTCCCTCTGATGGAGGAGCACTGATACATGCCTGGATTTTGGTGCACTTTAGTCCTTTGGCTGTGACTTCAAAAGAATGCAAGAATTAGAAATAGACATTTCTTGAATGAACCTTACAGAGGACCAGACTTTATCCAGAAATTATGGGAAAATGTGTAACTACTCCCAAAAAAACCCAAAAGCCCCAATGTACCCCACCATAATGTATGGAGCAGTAATAAGACTGTCATCTCAAATAGAGAAACACTGAACAGGATAAGAATGGAGCCTCCATTTTAAGTTATAAAGATGCTCTCCTAGAACTGATGTGTGAAATTAATACCAAAGCCATTGTCAAGTCTATGCCTTATGAGTGGGAACTAATTAATGTAAAATTATATGCTCACAGCTGCAAAAAGTAGTTAGAGGCTCCCTGAGGTAATACAGTGGAGAGAATATCTCTGCTCTTAAGCACTGGAGGTCTTCTAATGGAGAAAAGTGCATAATTACTGCAATTAACACTTCTTGTTGGACCTCTGTACTACATCAGGCACTGGAATACTGAGGTGAGAAACCAGACTATTTCCTGTTCTCCTGTGACTATTTACTTCAAGCATCTTTTGGAAATTCCCTAAAGGCCCAAAAGCATGAGAACATGACATATTCTTGGTGGATATTTATGTGTGCATAGATGTATGTAGGTCCAGCTGAAACAATTTCCATCCAGATCCCGAGGGTACAAGAACTGGAAACTGAGACAAATCCCTGCCAGAATAAAAGGAGTCCAGTTGCTGGCTGGTGTGTTAAACAGGGGATAAACAGCAGAGGATAAGCCAATGGTTAAAGGGTTATTTTGCCCCAAACAGAGACTGAGACATGAGCTGACATAAGACCTGTCCTTTTACTCCAAATGTCCCTGCTCTCTGTGCTTCCTTCCTCACGACTGCGTGGTGCAGGGTTGCTGTGGGGCAGCAGCTGTGTCTCAGCACAGGCAGAGCCATTAGGATGGACGAAATCACTGGGCAGCAGGAATGCAAGGGTGTGGTTGTGAAGACTTAAACAGAAATGCAGTGCAAGAGGCAAAGTCTGGAAGCAGGAAATACAGTGCAAGTTAAGACAGACCCCAGTTGTGCTTAGGTGCATGATAAGAGCTAAGTTACAGTGTGCTTCATGTCTATCCTTGAGTCCCATAATGCTTGTTTTATTTTCAGTGAATTGTGATGCAGAAAGGCTCTCTGTAGGGAGGAAATGAGGCCTCACAGAGCCCTAAGTCTGCATCCACTGTGCTAAAAAAGCTTAGGCAGAACAAGAATAATAGTGTTAGCATCCTAAGAAGCTTTCATTCAAGCAGCAGCAGATGCAAAGGAGGCAGCCCAAAAAGGAGGGAGGTAACATCAATCAGAGCACTAGAAGGCATGCTTCTGCACACATTCCAGCAGAGGCTCTCAAAGGAAAGAGAGCAGATTTGGTACAGGATTGTAAGAAAAAAATTGGCTCCTGCTTGTACTGGAATATCCCCAACCTTCACATGGTCAAGCCTCTGCCACAGAAGCCTACTTCTTAAAGAGAGAGTAATTTTCTCCTGAAATTACAAAATTCCAAGACAATGTATTAATACATGAGTTGGTTACCATGACTTAATATTTAGTTTAGAAGTGACACCTTAAAAAGTCAGCTAGTGCTGGCAGGCCACGGCAAGAGATCAATTACAAAAAAAAGTCAATTTACTGGCATGTGGTACAGCAGAAAATAATATTTAGTCTTTGAAATTTCCCATACCTCAGGGTGTTGACTGCAGCATGCAAAAGGCTTAAACTCCTAGTTACTGAAGGAGGAAACAAAAAGCATAACTTGTCTTATAGCCAGGGAAGAGAAGACCAAGAATGTTTTTGGGTGCCTGGCTGACCCACTTTTTTTAATGCAGATGACTGTTTGCTGCTCATAAACTTCACCTGTCTTGAAGAGAAGTGCAGTGATCAGAATGCAGTTTATGGGGTTGGAACAACTTGGTAGGTGTCTATTTGACTGTGCATGAGAAAGACAAGTAGCTTATATGTTCACCTTAGTGTTAACCAGGAACCTGAATCAGCAGTAAATTCTCTGTGATAGCTCAGTCCAAACTCTATAAGGCATTAGCCCTGCAGTTATTGCTGTTTGGAGATAGTAATGATGAGGAGGGGTATTTTAGTTTAAGGGGAACTGACCCTTTAGAGGGAGGTTTGCTGGTTTGAATGTGATTGCCTTTGATGTGACAGAACATGAAACACACAATGTCTTCTTACGTGGTTCTGAAAACTTAACTTTGGCACATTTGGAGAGACTATAATACTCTTCATCTGATCAGCTAACACGGCTGGATAAATCAATGAGGTTTTGGGTAACCAACCCCCCTTTTCTTTAAATACAGCTTTTATGTCTTTTGCCTCTGCAGCTGAGATGCACTTTCCATCCTGTTACTATGGTGTGCACACAAAGGACACAACTATAGGTGATCATGCAAAAAGTCACTTGAGAATGTCAGGGGCCCTGCCTTTTATGGCATAGTGGGGTCGTGAAAAAGAGCTTTTCTTCCAGTCTTTCTCTGCATTTTGCTATTTGCAGTGTCGCCAGCAAACCTCACTCATCTGGAAGGAGTGGAGATGAGTTGCTGTTTCTCATCTCAAGGGTTTGAAGAGCTGTTTCTCACACTGGCTTGCCTGAAGTCTATAAACACTCATTGCTGGGGTAACCGCAAGAGTCTTTTCCAGAGCAAAGGCCACTAAAGCACTGTCTGCAATGTTTTGGGAGAACTTCAGAATGGGAATTCAGTACAGCCTAATCCTCCATCTGTTTTAGTAACAGTGTCTAGAGTTGAGAAGTAAAACACATTCAAATAATAGATTTAAATATACTGATATTCTTTTGGTTTTCAGAACAAAGGACTAGTTCACTGTGAGGAGTGAACTCAAAACACTGAAGTATACAGACTACAAACTTTGGTTTAATCATCTCCGTTAATCAACGATCTTTGTAAATTCAACAGTGAGAAAATCAACCTTGTTCATGTCTCCTTCAGCCCACTTCGTGGATTAGCTTCTATTCAGCTGTTACTCTGTTTCCATGTATTAAATTAACTTCTAGCTATTGTGAATGAAAGAAATAAGTAAGACTTAAACCCTGTGGAGTGACAGTGGGAAAGGCCTGAAAAGACATGAACTTGCAAGTTCTGCTGTTTGTGAAGACAGGTTTTTTTTCTTCATATTATGTATTAAGTATTTAAGATGGTAAGTTGGCAGGCACACATTAGCTTCAATGACATGAAATTGTACAGCTTAAGACTCTGTCCCTGAGGCTGTCAACGCTCTGAAAGCTGCCAATGCAAGAGAGCTTCAACAGTCAGAAGACGTATTTCCTTTTCCCCACGTGTGACTCTCGGTATTTTGATCTTTGGTAAATGTCAGGTGTGGGGTTTAATTCTGCGTTTCCTGGTTCTCACATACCTTCTGTTTAACGAAATTCACACATGACTCCTGCTGTAGTTTTAATGTGTCCTAACAATAACACACTGATAAAAAAAGACCATAGTACACACATAGATACTTGACCTAAATACTGTAGGCAAACAATCTTTTTGCTGATAATGCAGTTCATAAGGAATAAAGGTAAAGAGTGTAGATTACAATGAGGGGGGGGGGGGGTCAGGGAAGTGCACTGCTCTGTCAGGAGGGTGCAGGACCTCTTCATTCTGGTGAGGGAGGGAAATGAAGTAAGTTCAAAGATTTGGTTGTCCACCTAATATGACAAATAGAAACTGGTAAGCTGTATGTGTTTGTTAACAAGCACTATGGCTTCCGTGTCAGTTCTGCTTGCTGGAGCTCCTTGCTTTTTCAGGACCTTGCTTTTTCTGGTGTTCCCCAGACAGAGCTTTTCTAATGACAGAGACTTGGCATGATCCAGTGGGGTGAAGTCACAGAGATGGCTTGTTTCTGGATGCTGTAATATTGCATGTGCTCCCATAGCTAAATAAAGCAGATGTGCTGATGTTTTGCATTCCACAGCTCAGCTCCAGCTCTACTCCCTGCACGGAAACGAAATGCTAGGGTACTACCTTCCAGGTCACAGAACTCCCCCAGAGGGATGGGTAGTTCTTGGGGACAAACACAAATGGCAAGAGGTAGCCTAGCAGTAGAGCAATGTCTGGGTTACAGCTCAGGATGTAGCTAGGTTTGCATCTCTACTTGTGCAGTGAGCCCAAATGCCCAGGTCTGACTCGACAGAGGTCATAAGGGCAAAGCAGAGTCACAGCTGCTGTGCCTGAAGCACAGATTCAGAGGTTCTCCCTGTGTGAACCTCTCCCGGCTTAAGCCAGCTCACCTGGAAGAAAAAAGAAGCCCTCTTGGGAGCTACAGGACTTCAAGTTTATTTGACTTCCTCCTAAACACATCAGTTTGCCATCAGTAACTCTGCAGTCCAAAGGCTCTTGGAAAAAACTCCCAGCTCACTCCCAGTCTCACTGTCGGCACGCAAGCCAAAGAGCTGAGACAGCTCCCCCCTGGCAGCACTTCTTTCAGGCAGGTCGGCCAGCAGCTTTCCTCCCGGCTGCCTGCCCAGACCATAGAAGGGCTGATCCTTGACCTCTGCCGGCGTTGGTGTCCTGGGATGTCTGGCTGTGCCATGCACACTCTGTCAGGCGGCACAGCAACATATTCTCTTTGCTGGAAAAGTATCCAGCGTGTGTCCCCAAGCACTCACTGCACCCCTGTAAGAGTGTCAGGATGTCTGTGTCACTCCCCCACGACTGCCACTGGGCTCCTCCTCACCACGCCTGTCCTGTCGTGCCTGTGGCAGCACACACAGATAGTGCCAGGTGCCAAAGTGATGTGATGCCCCAAACTCAGTGTGGTTTGTGTCCCGCTTCTCAGTAGGGCTTGCGAAGCTTCCAATCTGCTGCCTGTTAAACTCCTCAGCGCCACGTGGGAGAACTTGTGGGAGAACATCCTTGGTGTGCAACAGCCGTACACAGGCCTCACATTTCCTTCGTGAGCTCCGTAAGCCCTCGGAGGAAGGCTCACAGCCCACCCAACTGCTTGTGCCCCGAGTGAGGATTGCACTGTTTTTTTCCTACGATGTTTCCACCCCGCAGCACCAGCACAGCCCCACGTCCAGCCCTGCTCAGGGCTTTCCCAGGCCGCGCCTTGGTGCGGCCGCGGTGTTAAAACGACCAAGCGCCGAGCAGCCCGAGAGGAAACCCCACGTGCCCGGCATGCTAGCGCTGCCGCCTCACAAAGCCCCTCCCCTTTGAATGCAGCGTAACAAATCCCAGTTAACCGCGGTTTGAGGAAAACCTGACTGCAAACACCTCGGCACCCAGCCGCCCCCCTTCCCACACCGCAGCGCCGGGGGGGCGGACCCGCCGCCTGCGCAGCCGCTCCCGCCGCTCCGGGAGGTGCCGCGTCTGCCGCCGCCGCCCGGGGCCGTGTCCGCGCCCGGGTTCGTGTCCCCCTGGGCTCCGCCGGCCCCGCAGTGCCCTGCCCGGGCCGTCCGGGCGCGCCTGCCCGCGGCCAAGAGCCTCCTGCCCGCTTCACTTCGGGCTCGGAGCGGGAGGGCCCTCGCTGGGCCCCGCCGCGGAGTGGAGGGCCTAAGGCGGGCTGTGGAAGCACGGCCCTGCCCGGGACAGCCCTGCCGTGCTTTTGGCTTTCCCCTTATCGCCCTCGGAGACGTGTGGCTGCCCTTGGGGCGCTGCAGCTGCGTTTCTCCTCGGGGACTGGTGAGGGGGTGGGCACAGCGGCGGTGGCGAGGCCGCGGGGTGCTCCGGCGCTGGGGGGGGGGGGGGCCTGGCTCGCCCTGTGTTGCTCTTGTTGTCCTCCACTGCCAAGGGAGCGGTTGTTGAAATAATTCCGTGTCTGCCTGCAGGAAAAGGGGAGAGAAAGGACACCGGGAGGAAGAGAACCCCCTCACCTGCATCCGCCCAAAACAGCTGAGCGGGGCAGTGGGTAAGGCCAGCGCCTCGCACCCCGCCTGTAATCCACTGCACTTTCCGGGCGTGCTGCCAGCCGGGAAGGCTTGTGCAGGACTGGTGGCATGCCTTTGGGGAATGCCTGGTAGCATTTCCACCGTTTGAGGGTGGCCCAGAGGAAAATCCGGTTTCTTCCTGAAACTGCTCCTCGTTGCTCACTGAAAGTAATTGTGGTAATGGCAGAGGGTGGCAAACAGGATTTGGGTTTTGTGAGCCTGTGGTTTACTCTGCAGGGTGGGTTATGTGGCCCTCTTAAAACACGTTTCCTGGTTGAGGTTTGACGCAGCACAGGCTATCTGTTGACATCAGGGTGCTGTGAGATAAACCTGCTGAGGAAATACCGCTCTCCACAAGAGGGAGGGAAGGTTGCCAGCTTTAATTTGCTTCTCTGCCCATCTGGTGGCTCCTTGTAAAGAAATTCTTGACTTTATTTCTAGAATAGACCAACCCTTTTCCAGGAGATCTCCACTGCTGTGAAAAGCATTCCAGGGCCTTACTAGAGTGCTGTTTCTGATTCCTATGAAAACTTTTCTTCTGTACCAGACCCAAGAAACGGGTGTACGTGATGACTGACTGTTGACATCGGCTGGCATATGTACTTTGAAAGGTCACACTGTCCATCAGCCAAATCAGCTGATGTGAAGCATCTGACTGACCTGTTTGTTTCATTCCAGGAAGATGGGATTGACAAACCACGAAGGAATAATGAGGGAATCCTGAAGCAGCAACGGAGTGTTTGCTCCTGGACTCTGCCCAAGGGGACTGTTTGCATATCAATGCTCTTAACCAGGTATGTTAATAGTGCCTTTCTTTCATATGCCTGAAGGCCCAGGGCTGAGCCTATTCTCACAAACAGGTCTCACCATCACTTTTGGGAGTAGGACTGCTGTGTACTTGACCTAGGAGATCTAGAGGGAGCTGATCCACGGGAAAACTTTTTTTTTATACAGCTGATTTGTTTTATATAAACCTGATCAAAACATGGTTGCACATATTGTTAGTCCTGTTGTGGCAAGACAAGGAAGGAGACCAGCACAGCAGCTGACAGAGACAGCCAGGACCACTGCAGTCCCATCAATGGCAGTCTGGTATCACACCAGCAGCTCCTGTTGCTGTAATTTGCTACTTACCCTTGGAGAGAGAGAATTCATTGGGGTTTTGGTGTGGGGTTTTGGGTTTTTTGTTGTTTTTCTTTTTTCCAGACCAGTGACTGAATAGGCAGTTCTCTAAAATATGCTTGTACTTAAAAAGTAGCACACATCATGAACACAATATGTGAGGAAAGTTTCTCCTTCTATATGTTCCTTATGCACAGATTGTTTGTGTTTTGGGACTTGAAGAGCAAGGGAGGAGAAGCTTCCTTCTGCAGTGACTGGTCTGGGGAAGAGGGTTGTGTACTTTGTTTTGTTTTTAAACTTCCACTCCCTTTTCCCTGGAAACTTCCTGTGAATACATGGATCTTGTCCCTCCAAAGCAAGGCAGCTGTTCTTCTCTGGTATTACAGCCAACATTGCCACTCTTCATCAGTGAGTTGGTCAGCATTTTGAAAGGTCAGAGGTGCATCTTAGCTAAAAGTTTACTCAACACAGAAACACCTGAGGAATGGTGGGTTTTTTGTGGTTTTTTTTAAATCTTCTCGTGGGGGTATTGACTTTATTTTTCAGTACTAATCCTTTCGGGGGATTTCTTTGCCCTCTGGGCCTGTAACATTCCTTACTGATAATAACCCTGAGACAAGAATTTGTCTTCTTCTTTTATGGAAGAGAAGATAAATGTGAGCCTGCCGGGTCACAGGCCATTTCCTGACCACTGGATCTGGTTCCTCTGTCCTGTCACTGTTTACTGAAATAGAAGGAGCTCCTGCCCTCCCAAGTTTTTGCATTTCACTTTTCTTCTGCCCCAGACCCTTGTGTGACTGTGCTTGGAGCTGCTGGACTGGAACACTTTAGTTTCATCCTCTCCAGAAGAGTTGCCCATCCGCTGTGGCACTTGATGTGGAGCTGAGTGGTATCAGCCCTGTCCTGCTCTCCACCCAGCTGTGTGTTCTTACCCTCTGTGGTGGTAGATGGGTTGAGGACGCTTGACAGAAGGATGTTGGAGTGTGGGGATGCCTCAACCAAAGCTTTCCGAAGTGTTGTACACAGGGTATACAACATAGCTGCCCGAGTGTCTCCACACCAGGAGGTTTTTGCCATCCCTGTGAGTCTGAGACTACCAAGTTTTAAGATGCTTTTTCTTTCTGCCAGTGAACATGGTCAAGAGGGGTGGGTTTAACTTGAGACTTCTGGAAGCATCAGTAGAAAGGGTCCCTGTAAAGCATATTTCCTTCTGAATTGCCCACGTAGTGTATCCTGGAGGGTATATACTCCATGGCTTCTTAGTTTTGGGGCCTGTGTCTGTACTTCTGGGAAGCCTCTAAGAAAGCCAGGTTTATTGTGGACTCCTGGTTATCCTACTTAGGGCTGAGGGCTGTTGTCTCTGGGATTTGCTGTTTGTCTTTCTTTACATCTTTAAATTTGCACTTCTTTTTTTAAATGAAATATGATTGTGCTAAAACAATTTCTCACAGCTCATAAAGTGGTACAAAAATGCCAAATCATTTGTGTTGACTTCTGCTTAGATTTTCATGCTGTAAAAACCCAGCTCAGTTGCATTTATGTCTGCAGTGGGACCATGGAAGGAACAGAGATGTCACCAAGTGTTAACTCAGAGGAGAGCAGTGTGTTGGACCTTCCATCTGTTTGTGACTTGGCAGAGCTCTTTGTGCCTCCACACAGCGCTGAAAACACCGAGGAACTTTATCGTTCTGTGGATACTTTTCCCTCTCTGCCCACAGGTAACAGCTTCTGTTTCTCCACGTGCTCTTTCTTTAGCCAGTTCAGGCAGTGTGTTGTGTGACTAGGTGACTGCAGTCTGGTACTGGTGCATCTGCCTGTTTTAAAACACAAATTAGCAGAAGTATAGTCTGTTCTAGCTCCCCAGATGCAGTGTGGACTGTGGGCTGATGAGGCACAGGAGAGAAGTTCAGAGGATACTCTTAGCTGCTAATATTTTGACAATGCTCTTTCTTCATGTTTAATGTGTTCTCAGAAGGAGTTACTTGAACTAATCCACAGAGCAGTCGTTCAGACATCAGCAGGAAATAATGTCACATATTACCATAGTCAGTAAGAAGTTTTTAAACTTTTCCTTATCTTCTTCATGTGCTCATCATGTATCTTCCAGTCATGAACTCAGGATGTGGCCTCTGTAGCCCATTACTTTAAAATTATAACTGAATGTTTGCTTATGCTAATGACATGAGTGTGATGAGAACTTCATCGTTTCAACTCCTGGTAGGCAGCAGTCTCCTCACTTGAAAGAGGGCTGATTCCAGCAGAAATATCATTTTAGGTCAGCCACTACTGCCCGTTCTTGGGAGTAGTGGTGTATCTGAGATGATAAGCTGACACGTGCTCAGTCCTACAGCCCTCAGGCCAGTCAGCTTGAATACATGGCAAGAAAGGCAAATCGAAATGCTCTGACCCAGTGACACTTCTTGCCTTTATATTCATGCTGTCTGGGATGAAGGTTGTATATTTAATATATTTAACATATTAAATATATATTAATTATATTTAATATTGGGGAGGGAAATAAATTCTGGTCAGCGGACAATGTGTGGAGAGGATTTGTCAAGACACCTGAGCAAGTGAAACATCACTGATGACATTTCTGGTTGCTTTAAAGTCTTAAGTAATGTAAAAGTAGAATTTTAATTCCTTCTTACTCTGACACTGGGTGATTTTCTTTGGCCTGCTTCCAAGAAGCTAGCTTGGAATCCGACAGGTGAGTTTTTTCAGTGGGAATTCCACAATTTTTGCATGCTAAACAGGCAAGCAGTGGGATCTACCAACTAATGAGCTCTGTTGATGTTGACTGCTTGGCTGTGCAGTTGTCACCACCAGGTGTGGGACATCCAGAACTGTAATGAAATCTGCAAACAGTAAATACCAAGCCTTGCTTTGGTTTTGCTGTGCAGACCAGGAATTCACACGTCTTATGTTAATAATGATGAAAATCTTCTGCTCTCAACCTCTACTTTAAACCATGATACCTGTCACATTCCATGATCCACGTTGCATTAGAGCAATAGGGCCTCTGGTTTGAGGTTTTGCTTTATTTTTTGTGTATGAGTGCAATGACCACCACTATGAGGAATGCCCTGAGCAAGCCTTTACCTCTGTTGTGGGAGAGGAGGATGGAGAAGTTCCTCTGATAGTGAGACAGGCTGGAAGGCATTTGTTTACTCACATTTCACAAAGCGGGTATGAAGAAATTCTGGGAGCTGTGAGGCAGTTCCTGCAGTGTGTTGCACAGGCACCATTTAGTGTGGCTCAGGGCAAGTGGACCTGATTGCTCTGTGGAATGGGGTGCGCAGAAGAACTGCATGACCAGTTAGCAGTCCTAGGAGTGTTCTGAGGCTTAGTGGAAGTGACATATGTGGAAATGACAGCACTGGGCAAATCATTAATGGTGCATGTGTGGAATATGTAGCTGAAGCTCAGTACCAAGGTATGCTGAGGCCACATCCTGCCTCCTTGCTGTCTCCCTGATATTGGTGTGGATTCCAGCTGTGCTGAGGAGGGCAGATTAGGCCCATGAACCCTCTCCTTTTTTGCTTGTTTTAGAGATTGCTCACAACTGAAACCAGTTGGAAATAACTGTGGGATGCATGCTGTACAATGGTTCCTTACTCTGTGCTCCTGGGATCAAAATAACCAAGTATCACAGCATAACCAGTTCATGCTCTGAGCATCTTGGTTCCTGTCTCCTTACAACAGCATCAAACCAATATACATACTCTCTTGAACACTCTCTTTTGATGCAACTTCAGCTTTCTAAGCCACTGAGTTTGGTCAGTGTGTGGCAGAAGAGGCAGGAGGAGGCTTTTGAAATTAATCTGCCTGTGTCAGATGTTCTTGGACAAGCAAGTTCTGTCAAATGTATCTTGGGAAAGGAAGCTCCTTTACTTGTTTGTATTCTCGTGAGACACTGAGAACTTCTGCTGTGACACAATGTGAGGAGAGCAGGAGTGGCTATAGGTTATAGGACCAGAAGATTGCATCTTGGGGCTTGGGCAGGATGGATGGTGAGTCTTCAAACTTGAAAGGTTTCTGTTAGGGATGAGGATCTTCCTTAAAGATTCAAAAACATTTCCTCTGGGAATGTGACAACTTCCTTAGGAAAGGAACAGACTGATGGGACAGGCTGTATTTTCTGACATCTGCCACGTGAACTGGACTGAGACTGACTTAAGATACCCTGCCATCAGTGCCTCAGGAGATGGAAGTGGTTATGGGGTATTCCCAGTGTCTGAGTCACTCATAATAGGTCTTATTACCCTAAAGAGGCTCCATCACTGGTAATAGAAGATAGTACCCATTAGCCATGAAAACAGGGCTTTCTGGCAGCAGGCATCCCTGGGCAAGAAAACAAGTAGTCCTGTAGGAATACTACTAAATCTCTAAGTTCTCTATAAATGAGTGGTTTTATGATTTGTGTGGAAATGAGGGTTCTACTCTCGCAACAAGCGTTCAGACCTTTAGCTTGTTGTCATAGTGAGTTTAAGTGTGTAAGTGGTGATAGACTGAGAAAATTGAATTGGATCAGTGAACCTTTTAGTGTGCTTTATCTTTTTTTACCCCATACTGGAAAATAGTTTTTAAAAATAAATTGTTTATTGTTTTTTTAATCTACATCACTCAGTTGCAGAATTCAGCAGGAACATCTTACTACTTCCTCTGGATTAAGAAAAATTGTCAGCAAAAGTTCTTACTTGGCAGGCAGCACTCAGGTGTGTGTGTGGGAAAGCCTTAAATTATTTGGATTAATATTTCAAAAGAAGCTAATAAAGGTTGTTCCCAAAGAAAATAAATCACTCACAGTGTAACTTTTCATTTAGGGCACTGAACCAGAGAGTACCAGGGACAGTGGAAACATCATAATATTTGCCTGGAAAATTAGCAACCTAAAAAACTGTTAGAGAACAGGTGACAGATGTGCTCTGCAAGTTGATTCAGGCAGGGTTCTGGCCTCCACCCATGCTGTGTGATCAGCCAGAATTGAGTTTGTCAGTGCAGCCCTGGAGTAATTCTGTTAAGTTTGGAGGCAGCATTTGAGAGCTCAGCCATGGAACCACACTTGGGAGGCTCCTGTGTGAAGCATGGGCAAAGCTCAGCCCCATCAGCCTCCATGGCCCTTGCCTAGGGCTGGTGATCTTGGGGAGATGGGTCTCCTTGTTTGCCCTGTAGCTTCTGCCTTAATCGCTTTTTCTTTGTAATGAAAAGTAATTAAAAAGCTGTGTCCTTAGGAAAACGGATGGGTAGACAGGATCAGCCAGTGGAGGAAAATGGGGTGAGTGCCACAAGAACAGAGAAAATAAGAGGGATGACAGTAGGAGAGGAAGGATGATGCTAGAGAGATGGGGTGGTGAAGGAACACAGAATTTACCATGGGCTTGAAGAGACCTGCAATTATCTAAAAGCTGGCTAGCTTTTTTAAAAAAAAGCAAAATGAATTCAAGCCAGTTTGAGAGGACAGAGGTGGTCAACCTTTAGTTGCCTCTCCAAAAGTGCTGCTTCTCTTCCTGTACTTTGCTTCAAGTTTGAGCCCAGGCTTACCTGTAGTTGTTTTCTGTGGACTTCCCTGACCTCTCTAATGCAGTGAGAATCCTAGGCTGCCTCTGACTGTGCTTATTACTCCTGGTCAATCCTTAGTGTTGGTACATAGGTGGCCACATGAGAAGTCAGCTCAGGGAATTGGCCCAGCTTTCTGGGCAGCCACGTGAATATTTGTGTGGCTGAGATGGGGACAGCTCTTCTTTCAGGCAGCAGCACAAGTACAGCCAAGATACAGTGTCTGTAACATGTCCTGCCTTTCACAAGGGGTTACAGTCTTTGCAGGATGGTGGTTTCTGAAAGAAGCAGTGCTAAACAAACGTGGGTAGAGCCCTTCCCAAATCTTCGTTTGCGAAGCCCAGCCAGGAGTGCTAAAGTATTAATCACTTTTACCTTTGTGTAACCAGGCTGTAGGTTCTTTCTGATTATTTGTGGGGGTTTTGTAGGCTTTCTTCAAAAATAGTCCATTTGGAATAAGTTGTGAGAGCTTAGGGAAAATGAAACAGACCATTTCACTGGAGACTCAGTGGCTTCAGGCAAATCAGTGAACCTGGGCCATGGCACTGCTACTGAAATTGCCACTCAAATCAAGAGGACTGAGCACAAGATTATCCCAGTTTAAAAGTAAAAACCATCATGATTTTTGGACTGTTCTGTTTGCTCTCTGGGTTTTCAATCAACCAAGCTTCTATGTAAAAACAAAACAGAGATTATCAACCTGTTGCCACAGCTCTCAGTTCTACAGGCAATTGGGATTCCTCTGAAAGAAGTGCTACACATACCCAGTGAACTTACATGCCTGGTTTTGTGGTGGGTTGGTGTGTCTTTTATTAGGAACTGGGGAGCGGTGCTGTTGTTGGTGCATGTGTTCTGACTTGTCCTTAAATGCTCTCTCCTGTTTGCCACGTCTGCTGGCCTGTCAACAGTTGCTTAATGTGTCCTGCAGAAATGGGTTATGTTTACTTAAGAACTCTGGCGTGGCCCGTGCTTTTTCTGTTGCGGGAGTTCACGAGTCCACAAGTGCTGACGTGAAGGGAGAAAATGAAAGGAGTGGACTCTGGCATGTCAGCAGCAACCTTTCCAAGGCTGACACTTGATGAGTGCTTGGAGGTTCAGTTCAGCCCGGAACTCAAGCGTTCATTACTTGGCATAGAAATTATAGCTTGGCCATCTGAGCTACCAAAAGTTGCAAAATTTCCAAAATGGCTTTTTGTCTGGCCATGCTGAAGACAATCTGAAGGCTAAAGGGCTTTATATACAGTCTCTTCAAGAAGTCTGTGTAACTTTGTAAATCCAAAACGTGCGTGATACTTTATTTTAAATCACTTTCAGAGTGAGGCAAAGCTGAGCTAAAAAGGGCTTGTACTTCCACTCTGGGCTGCCATGTTTAGGTACAGAAACTTCTCATCGTTTCCCTTTACCAGAAAGATATAGATCACACCAAGAATATTTTACTTTTTGGCTCTATTTGAAGTGGAGGGTGCTGTACAAAGGTGCTTTGTGATGTTGTGAGGAGTCTCCTTTGACTGCAGGAAGTTAACATGCTCTCCCACTTGGAAACTCACTTCAGTTTGAACTGTGGTCCCAAACAACATCAGAATTAATTGGTTTTTTTTTAAACCAATCAATTGGTTTGAAATTGGTTAAGCACGGTGCTTAACTGCCTTGGCCTTGATGGAGAACGTGGTCCCTGTTTTCGGAATTAGAGGGGTTTTATTGGTTTTGGTTTGTTTCCTGCTGCCCTCTAGTGCTCAATGTTACCCGTTTCTGATTCCGTGCTTAGAGGGCTGGGGTTTCGTGGCTTTTTCAGCCAGTGCTGGGGATGTCTGTCACTGGACAGAGCTCAGTCCCCTGTCAGTATACTGCTGTTGAGAAATCATGCTAAATGACCCCCAAAGCTGATGTGAGAATAAATCTGAGGAGTGTTGACTGCTCATTGTTTGCTGCATGGATCGTGGCATAAGGTTGCTAACGTTGCCTGGTGGTGAAATATTTGTTTTTACCTGGGAACAACCAGATAATACTTCTGTTTGTCACAGTTACAGCTGTGCTGGGATATAATTTTGCTATGGAAATGAAGAGTCTTTAAATATTGATTACGTTGTGCTTTTTTGGGGCGTGAGTGTAAATTTTTTAGTCTGTCTGAAAGTTCTGCTTTTAGTGGTTTTTATCACTGATACTGGTATAAACATCCAGTTATTTGTCAAAGTGGGTGTTTTGTTTAGCTTATCAAAACCAAAGAAGCACCTATTTTCAAGCGAATGTATTTGTTTTGTTTTTTTAATTGATGATTTTTAGTCAAGTACACGCTCAAATATGAGGGAAAATACTACATTTTTCTTAGTCTCCAGTCTTACCAAGAGGAAAAAGAAAGGTAAAATGTTCCAAATGCTAATAGTTTTGTATAGATGGTGTGATCCAGTGGGGCAGTGGGCTTGAATTTATGCAGCTCCACTGAAGTTATGGGCAAGCTCTTTGGCCAGGTAGCTACATGGCTCTGGTGAGTTTGGCATTGTAAACTCTCCATATCTGTGTGGCTTGGTTGTGTTGAGTATTGAATGAAGCTGCAAGGTGGAATTCATGCTACCTTACATAAAGGAATGCAGGGAAACTGCACAGCACACAAAATAAAGCAGCTGGCACCACTGGGTCACTGAAAGTCTTACATATTTTGTAAAATGTTACATAAAGCAACCAGCCAAAAATAAATCCTAGAAGAAAAACAGGCAGTGCTTTATTCTTCACGGTGTGAGGAAGAAAACTAGCCCTATTTTAGGAGAATTAGAGCACTGTACATACATCAGTAAGGGAAAAAACGAGGCATGACCTTGCCTCTTATGCTTTAATGCTTCAGAGCACCTCTGTGTTCTATGAAAGTGAACAGTCTGTTGCCCAACTCCGTTCCTTATAGCATTATCGTGGCTCTGTGCAAAGGTGCTGAAGTGCCAATAGAAAGGGTATGGGCTGAATGAAAGTGCAGGATTCATCAAAGGAAATTAAACTGTCAGTGAGGTTGAGGGAGAGGCCAGGAATCCTGTGCAAAATGGGTTTTGTTGTTTAATCGTTAGCTAGTAGGTTTGGGTTAGTTTTGTCATTGTTTTGGAGCTGAGAAGCTCTAGGAACAGTCCCTGATATAACTGTGGGGCTGGAAGAGATTGGGAAGATGGATAGCAATGACATCTCCATTGATGTAGAGAATATTTTGTATGTGTGTGGGAGCTGAGCAGCATTCCTTCTTTACCCATCGCTTTGGGTTACCACGTTAACTTCAGTATGTTTCCTCTTTTTCAGACAAGTTACATTTTTACACACTGAATTTCTGAATAGCCTTCTGTAGAGGCTGAGTGACTGCTTAGTGTGATCATGTTGTTTAGATCCAGGTATCCACAAAATTTCACCAAGCAGTGTGCAGAGCGCTGGGAGAATGACCTCTGCTTTCCTGGTGTAGTGGTGATTTTGGGTGCACTTGTGTGCAGTACCAGATGATAGTTGCTGTTTTTTCTGCCAGGCTTCTTTGCAGACTCTGCAGGAGGGCCATTTTGCAGGAAGACAGACTTTCCTTCTCTGCTGTGTTCATTTGCAACTTTGAGAATCTCTCTTCAGGGACTCACGGGAGAGGATTTCATAAAGTGACCCTTTTAAAGCACCAAAACTTTGACAGTATATCACCATGACCTTGAGTAGAAGCTGTGACACCTAAGAGCAGGTCTTGGAGATGAACACATGAACTGGGAGATGCCTCTTTCCCATTCAGCAGGCTGGATGTCTGGTTCCCTTCCTCTCTTCTTTCTGATGTGAAATCCAGCAAGTGCTGGATCCTTTTTGCGGTTCAATATTCCGAGTTCAGTTGGGTTTTTTGTGCTGTTATGTGTCTAAACAAGGATAATATGGACCAGATTTCAGTGTATTTGTGAACAGTTGGTACTTTATGTTTGAAACATTGAGAGGCAAAGAAGGAAGTTCACTTTACTGCTGTGGAGAAAAAGTTTGTTTTCCTTTTTTTAAAGAAAAAAAAAACCAAAGCACAAAACCTTTAGGATGTGTTTTTAGCTTTAAAACCATGCAAGAAGTTTGCGTGAAAAAATTCACAGACATAAGAGTTACACGAGGGACAAAGCCCACAGAGGAGAATGGGAGCACAAAGGGGTTCAGCTACAGCTTCTGCAGACCCTGCTGTTGAGTGTCTGGGTTAGACTTGTCCCATTTTTCATTCTTTTAAGGAAGAAAACATCTGTAGGAAACAATTTCAGCAAAACTCCCAGTTTTCCTTAGCAGCTGGAGAAGAGAAGCTACAAAGCAATCCTGAGACCTGTAAGCCAGAGTAGTCATTTTTATAAAAAGGGCTACAATAATACAGTAATAGCAGTTGTGAAACATGTTGGTGTGTGCATGAATGGTTCCATTTACTTTGGAGTGCAAGAACTGCTGTACAGCTGAAGTGCACCCACAAAATACTTTATTTTTTCTTGAGGAGAAATGAAAAGTACAAGCCATGAATCCTTAAGTAATTGAAATAACTGTGGAAAGCGACATAGGGGTGTGACTGTTCTTTTACCTGGGCAGTTGTTCATGGCTTTTTTTTATCAATGTTAGATTTTGTGTGAGATTCCCAAATGTTGGCTCCTTTCTTGGATAATAAAGTTGCTCTTTGCATTGTGGTCTTGTTGTAGTGCAGATAATGCAAAAATGACCCAAAGATGTCTGTATCTGTGCTGAGCAGCTGTCAAGTGGCAAAAGATGAAATGCCTCTGATGACATCTTACGTAAAAGCATTACCCTTCCCTGCTCTCTGCAGAGTGTGCCTTGGTGTCTCAGCTGCATCATTTGTGTGTGGGTGGTAAAGATCTGTGAAAATGGCTTAAAAATGGCAATTTAAATCATGAAGGATGTCAGGCAAGGGCAGAACAATGAAAAAGGGCAGACTGTCTTGGAAAGCCAAGCTGAGGCCATCCTGTGCCAGCCTGCTAGGATATTTCTTTGGTGTTGTGGTGCTGTGTGGGTCACCGAGGGTAGCATAAGCATTTTGGGAAGAAGGACAGTTGCACTGGCCTGAAATGCAGCTGTACTCAAGGCAGAGAACCCATGTGAACGATGCTACAGAGCTTCCAAAAAACTCTGAGCTTCACACATTTATTCAGATGCTCTGGGCATATCACCTCCAGTCTAGTTCTGAGTGGTGTTTGTAGTTTAGAGGGTGATTTGATGCTCTGGTTATACACACCACACCACATAAATAAGAAATGTCAGTCCTCAAGTCTCTTTAAAACCTCGTGTTTCCATGTTAGTTCTTCTAAATATGCTGATTTGCTGTCAGTGGCTTTCATTTCTGCCTGATTTTTCTCAAGTGTATCCCTCTGGTGAGTGCATGTGTCACCTGTCCTGCACTCAGCATTGCTGGTTGCACTGAGAAGCTTTGCCCTCTGGTGCAGTCCAGGGAAAGACAGTTGTTTGCATCATGCAAACATGTTGGGAGAGTGTTCTTCCCACTCTTAACAGTGCTTTTATATAATTTGTCAATGTTACTACTCAAAACAGCCCCTTAAATAAATAATTAGAAAATGTTCCTTCGTTACCAGTTTACAGGGATATCTTATGGAAGCAACGTGTGCCAGAGCATTGTGTGCTGAAATACTGGTATTGCTTGAGTGCTTTTGAGTGTCACTGAGATAAAGTATATGAGCTTGTATGCAATACCTTCATGACCTAAGCAGTACAGTATTTGTACAGTAGCACAGTAGCAAGATTCAAGATTTTTCCTTTTTTTTTTTTTCCTGGTCTGATTCTTAGAGTAGGGGTTTTATACTTCTGCAGTGATTGCCATGGTCTCATATTGCTTCTGAATTTATTCCCTGACTTTGAAGCTTCTTTAGGTGCTGCTGTGAACTGGCAACAGAAAAACACATTTCGGGGAATTCTCTGTGCCTCTGTGCCTAGTGGCAGGGAGGAGCACAAAGAAGTTATACTGGTGGTGTATTTCTTGCTGTTCTCCCAGGACTCTGCTCAGTGTAGAGGCCAGACTTACTGCTGTGAGAGGATGCAAATTGTTCCTACCCAGTTTTCCATGGCAGATTTGGAGTAAGATAAGCAGGAGGCTGTGGGCAGGGATGCCTTTGTTTCACGTGCCTGAATAGAGCTTAGGGTGGATCCAGCGCCTGGAGGGTTGCAGGAGATGCTCCATGGCTGTGTTGACAACTAGGACGTTGCAGTGCTCCCAGGACAGCCATTACTATCTTCTGACTGGTGGTCTTTTCTCTCTGCAATGATGTGGCCTGGATTAATCCCAGGATTGTGGGGATCATGGTGGAGTGTTTTCCTGGATTTGTGTGTAGTTATTTAGTCCCTGCCTATACACTCACATGCTGCTCTCAGTGTGTCCTTGCTTCTCCTCTGTAACATCTGGCTTATACCACACAACATGGATTAAGTCCACTTGAAATATTCCTAAACCTCACAGCTCAGACTCCTATCACCACTTCCATGTGGGGCATCTGGAATTTAAACTAGTTCTCTGTGTCTTAATTCAAGCCTCTTTTGTTTTTGTCTCTTTCTCACTGAGCTCACTGGTGTGCAACTGATGAGGCTGCAGCATGAAAGCATAGAAAATAGTGACTCATAACCCTTTAGCAGGAGACTGCAAGTATAAAATATAGCACACTCCATCATCCACAGGGTTTTTTTACACAAAACAACACAGGCCAGCCAGTGATTCAGCCTCAGTGTGGGTTATAGCACATGAAGTTTGTCCTGGAGCCCTCTTGCGTCTGATTTCTGCCTTTGTTTCATGAGTTTAACAACCCTCCACCCCACCCTCCTTCCTCCTTTGGGTTGTGTGCTGTGTATTTCATAGTAGCTGAGCCTCTTGGCTGACACATGTGCATGTATATTCCTATAAAATCTCCTGCCCAGACAGATGGAATGCTGTCAGGATGAGCCATGCTTCTGCATTTACAGCGAGCCCCCACGCTCAGGGTATATATGTGAAGGGTGGAAGGCAGCTGGTTATTTATTGCCATAATAAGCACTGGCAAGAAAATGACAGTATTTTGTGCCTTGTGCTGCTTGATGTTCTTTTCAGCCTGTTGAGGCATTTCTAGCTGTATTCTGTTTATGTTCGTTCTGGATAGAGGTGGAAGCAAGTGGCAGCTTGAGTTTTAGAAGCTGACTGTATTTTATGAACATAGCACTGCCTATGTTGTAGACATTATTTTATACCAAAAATTATTTGGTTTTGTCAAGAAAGTAAGCCCTGTGCATTCCTGCCGTCCATGAGTGCCTACAGACTGTTTTTATACATCTCTAAGTAACAATAAGATGATGTTAGTACTAAAGGAGGTCCCAGCTTTGTACAGGCTGCAATGCCTGGCAGGAAATGTTTTAGGGTTTTGGGTTTTTTGTTTCTTTGTTTGGTTTTCCTGTGGGGTTTTTTTTGGTTTTTATTTTGGGGGGGAGGTGTTGTGTGTATATTTTTTAGTGTACTTGTTTGTTTGATTGATTGTTTTTTAATCTGAAAAGATGAGACAAAAAGAACCAGAAAAGACAAGTACACTACAGTGTCTTCTAGATGAATGGAGGCTTTGGTAGTTCCATAGTGGTCTGTTTTATATGTGTACTTCTATCTCAAAGAATTATACAACACTTTATTTTTTTTTTAACTAAATTTAAATCCAGAAAACTCTAATGATCTTGTGTGGAATCTCAGTGTTGGTTCTGTGTGTGTTGGAAGACAAGGAAAAGGAAAGGTAGTAGAATCAAAAGCAAGCACTTTTTACACAGCAGGTAATTAGATTATAAAACTCAGTGCACCAGGAAATCACTGAGACGGAGAGCTCAGCAGGATCAAGGAAGGTGCACTGATTTGGGTAATAAGAGCAAGCTAAGTCAATACTTCTTGCTGATAGAAATATTGCTGAGATATTGAGTACATAAGATGGTGTTTCAAGGCTTGTGCTAATCACTGTCTAATTTCAAGTGTCAGGTCACACCTGTCAGATCCCCGTTACAACAGTGCCACTTAGAACATACTACACATGAAGGGAACATAGTACACTAGATATACTTCTGATCTGATCCTGCCTGGCACCTCCTTCCTTTCCCTTTTAGAGAAGAGTACTCCCATTCTGCAGATGGCAAAGCTGATAGCAATGCTTTAGTACCTACAACTCTTGCCTTGGCTAGTCGGTACCTGTTAAGTACTGTTACTTGAAAAAAAAATCCTTGGATAACATACCCAAAAGCAGAAGCAGAAGGGGATTGTTGGAACAGAGAAGCAGGCAGTGCAGAGTTGGAGGAGGGGACAAACGTTTTTTGAGTCCACAGCTTAGGTTATATTTGTGTATGAGTAAATTTTACAGTGGTATTTTAGTTTGTTACTAAACCCACAGATAGCAAACATCAAAAATATGATAACTTGTACAGACCTAAGGAATACTCATCCTTGATATGCTGACCTGGTGCCCAGCCCAAGTCCTTCTGTACTGTTCATAGTACAAACTTATTTTGAATTCAGTGATTTAGGCAGTTATTGTCTGTAATGATTGCAGAGAAATA
>NW_020884950.1:93151-173863 GCF_003945725.1 Corapipo altera
ATCGTCTCTACTCCTGGTCATGGTGCAGCACAAGTGGGATCTGTTTCATGATACCTTACATTTCAGTAGCAATTTCTTGAAGGCATGAACTTTCTGCTGAAGTGCTGAACTGAAACAGAACCTGATTTACAGAGCTACCATCTGCAATCCCAGCTGAATTTAACATTGTTCTACACTGGTGCTTCTCTGGATGTCTAGTGAGGTTATTTCTAGGTTAATTTTTCTCCTGATGCAGTCTTAATTAAAATATAATGAAGGCAACAGAAGTTGCAAAATAAAATAACTTGAGAAGACCCATTTTGTGCTGCACCAGTGCTTTGTGTTCGGATGTTTGGTATTGCTGCTAATTATCGTTTTATATGAGGCACGTGTCTAATAGCATTTGTGTGTGTGAATCATCTGCAGAGCCTGTGACAGCATTCCAGAACTGGAGTGAGCTACAGAGGCTGAGACCCTGGGTTTGCACCGTGGGTTTCATTCCTGTGTTGGACTGAATGGAAGGAAATATTAGTGTTCTTTAACCCAGCAGTTGTGGAGTACAAAGGGGAATACGTTTGCTTTGTTAAGAAGTCACATATTGCAATTAGCTTTCAACAATCCACTGACAGTTAATGGGGAAAGTGATTTATTTCTGATGAAGCTCTAGCTGTGATTTTTTTATTTTAAGAGAAAGAAGAGGAAATAATTCTTTTGCAGAAGATTAAAAGCAAAAATGAGGTTGATGTGATGGATGTGATACTCAGAATGTAAGCATCATGCTCCATAATTAGCAAGTGTGAAATGCATACCCACCAGGATGAGTTAGACCATGTGGTGAAAGAGGGCGAACATGAGTTGGAAAATGAAGTTCTTCACACAAAATTGGCTGTGCTATTCCCACACACATGGACAAAATATTCAATCACTTAAATTCTTCATGATTTGTCTCGTATTAAAAATACCTGGCAATGGAATATTTGTAGATGAACTTTCATGTTCTGTTATGGATTAGTTGACTGCTGTCTCTGCAGCATGCTTAAGAGTTGGTCATAGAATGAGGGAATGTAAAACCTAATGGTATCTTGCAGGCAACAATCCATCTTTAAAAAGTGCATGTGGCTGGATTTAATACTTCCATCTAGTAACCTGCTTTGTTACATCCTTAGTTTACCAAAATCTTCCTTCCTCTAGCACAGAACAAAACCCTGTGCTGTTTCTAGATGCCAGTGTCTAACTGTGTTGCAGCCAGTGCTTTCTGGGATTATATCAATGGTTTCCACGCTCTCAGTCCTCCTCTTTAGTAAACAAACAAACCAGTTTAACCACTTCTTAAGAGTAAGGTCATTTCAGAAGGAAATCCTTCAGAGAGGATCTGGCAGGAGTCTATCCTGCCAGTTTACCTTTTCTCAGCTGTACACTACAACCAGAATTTACCTCTTTAAACTGGTACTAAATGAATATGTAGTGATCAAACTTAGCCAAAAGCTCTTTGCAGCTAAGCCATGGAAAGAAATGCATTATTACAGAGCTGTACTACTGCAGCTAGAGGCAAATTTGACCTCCTTAGAAATACTACAATTCTATGTGCAGCAAGATCCTGCTCATCTCACTTCCTGTGGGATCTTGGAGCAGATATTATTAAGATCAGAGTAATCCCAAAACAGTGGGGTGGTCAAATTTCAGAGAAGGCAGGAGGCTTGCTTTGGTTCAGCAGCCTTGCTGGAGGTATTTAATCTGAACCTTCCCAGCTTCTTGAAGCCCTGCCAGGCAATAGCTGGGCCCTCCCTTTCTCCTCACCTCTCAAACAGACCTCCATAGCTTTTCTCAGCCAGTGAGTTACTTCATTGTTGAAGGACTCTGGTTCCCTGGCTTGATTATTGCATGAGAAAATAATCAGGCTTCACTGCTGTTTTGGAAGCTGTAATGCGTCTGGGGTTTTCCTTTAGCAAAACACTGTTTATTGCCAATCTGAAAACAGTTGTTTTCTCTCTGAGGAACCAATGTGTTCCTGTGGATTTTTTTTCTCTTCAGGAGACCATAATATCCCTAACTGCTCTTGCTTTAATGACTAATGAAGCAACAGAAGTGGCCTGTTGCTTGAAACTGAGGTGGAGAGTTTGGATATCTGAATATACCTGTGCCTTGGCTCCAATATTGTTTCCACCTGTGACAAAAGAAGGGAGCAAGCAATGGAGCAGAACCAGGGCCCATCTTCTTCAGCAGTGTAGGGATCAGACAAGGACTTGAACTTCGGGTGAGTACTGCAGGCCCTCACTGCTCTGTTTGCACAGCTCACTGCTGTACACCCTGCCCACCAGGCTTTCTGTCTCTGCACTTCTCCTACTTGCACAAGGAGTAGTAATGCTGTGAGAATAAACACTCCCAGGACTATAAAGTGTATATGATTGGAAATATAAACATATCAGCTATCAGTTCAACAATCCAGAAGCTCTTCTGCCTAGAATGCTTTACTTGGAGTCCATTTGTTGTGGAATAATGCACCTAGAAGGGTGTATTGTCCTTACCTATGCCAGATTTCTTTGGTAGGAAGTCTGCAACAGTGAGAGGAACCAAAATGGACAAGAGATGGTGCACTAAGTAGCACCTTTTGGTCTCATCTTCTCACGGTTGACCATAGATCTGAGTGATACTTGGTCTTGCCAGATAGGTTGTTACCATTTAGTGCATGTTGTCAAACATAACTAATTAGGCAAGAGCTAAACTACTTACAGGACTTAAATGGTAGCTAGAACTATATCTGGTTGGTCATAACTCACTAAAATTTTAATACAGTTGTCTCTGTCTCTTCTTGCTGCTGTTAGTAACCTAGAGAAGAGGTTAATGTTGTCAGTTCTGCATCTGTGCTATGTGACTATGATGATTTAGCTCTTGATTTTCTATAACAATATAGCTCTGTCTTTTTCTATAACACTTTACCCAAAACCATCTCTGTTTTTCCTCTGTGAGTGTTCGTGGGAACATCTCCCATCATTAACATTAATGTGAACATTCCCTAAAGCTCAGTGCAGTCTTTAAAACATGTCCAAAGTGTGCTTTGGTGCATGTCAAGTCCTGCTTAAAGGCAAAAAACTAAGTCAAAGGAGATTCAATAAACCATCTGTTGTACCTCAGCTCTACCTTGATACCTCTTGGCGCTGGGTGACATACATGTGGCATCCTGGAGGGCGTGTGGATCCAAAGGAGAGCATGGAAGCAAGTACTGGTGGCTTCATTTTGTGTGGTGTCTTACTCTGTGGATGCCTCCTGAAACCACACTGCTCAGTGCCCATCCACCTGATGTGGATGATATAGTTAGTTCATTCAGTGGATTAATTTGAATAAATAAAACCTTCTGCACTTTTTTTATCTGTGTGGAGGTCCAGACACTAAATGCACTGCAGATGAGGGCAGCTGGAGGGGCATGGGTGTGGATGCTTGGAAAAGAGTTCAAGCCTTGCTATAGTCAGCAGTGGTCTGGGAAACAGCATTGGGAGAGTAAATATGGGGATGTTGGTATCTCTTGCTAAATGCTTTGTCAAGACTGTGGATTTAGAGTATTGCAGAATATTGTTACCTTGTTCTGCTCTTGGGGCAATATTACAGAATGAAACAGCACATTAGCTGTAAGAGAGTATTTTACTGAAATGCTTCTTAGCTTGTTTCCTGGCAAAAAACTTTTCAAATATTCTCCCTTTCATATGTCTCTAATCTGTTCATCTGTTTTCATAGTATTTTTAATATTTTTACAAAACTGGGGAGTGTTTGTGTTTTTTTTTTTTAAAGGAAATTAAATTGCTTTCAGCTTGGGGCCTTTCATTAGACACAGTCTGTAGCATGGGTCTCTAGCATCAGGAGGTCCTGATACTGGGGCTGTAATTGAGTTTTGCACTCTGTCTGAGCAGAGTTCATCTCAAAAACTAAAATCTGAGGGAAAAAGTAATTTGTGCAGATGGTCTTCATAAAATAAAGGCAGATTAAATCTGGACCTGTCACAGAATTGCTCTTGCAGATGCATCTGCTGCAAAATAATTACCTCTCTTGAGCCCAGTAAGCTAATCAATGTCTTTTGTTTGTGTCTGCAGTGGAAACAATTAAAAGCTCATTTCCTGTTTTTTAGGTAAACTTACAGATTCTCTGATTTTTAGGGATAATTAGATTCATTTTGATGTGTATCACAGTCCAAAGTGTTCCTGTTGGACAACTAGCTGTCTGTAATATAATTTACCAGGATGTAATTTCTTTTCAATCACTTTTTTAACTTGACATGGTCTTTTGCTAAAAAGTTCAAAATCATTTTGTCTCCTTCATTGTAAATTGCATTTAAAAAGCTTAGGGCTTTTTGTACAAACATAAGAAATGCCATTATTTGCATTTATTTCGAATTTTTTTTGATTTTCTGCAACATGAGAAAAAAATTCTGTAACATAGCTGACAAAATAAACACTGCTACTACCTTAGTTGTAGTCTATAAAAATCTGCCTTGGGAGTCTGATCTCTCAAACACAGTGAGATGTGTGCACTGGGTAAGTGCTGGCAGGTAGAGAGGGCCTCTCTGACAGGGGCAGTGGATGTTAGAAAGCAGCTACTGATGATGCCACTTAATTCCTGGAAGCACGTGTGAAATTCCCAGTGGACTTCCACTGAGGGATTTCCAGTAGAGATTTTTTGGGTTGCCAGGTCCATTGGTATGGCTCAGTATCATGTTGTGGGTTCATGGGGGGATAAATCTCACCCCTCCATGCTAAAATTCCATGAGCAGGCTGGACAGCGGTTGACGAGAACGTGGTGCTGCTCTGCTCATGGCCCAGAGCAGCAGAACCTACATCTTCCTTGGGATCAAGACTACCAGGGAGCACAGGGATGGTGTGTGGTGCATCTGTTTTCTGCTCTGAAGGTTGCCTTGGATCCTGGACCAGGCGAGCATCGCACCTCATGTGCATGAGCTGTTTTAACCATGGAATGCTCATCACACAACTGAGCTCACAGTGTGAATGGTGTGAATCATAGAATCAGACGGGTTGGAAAGGACCTCTGAGATCATCAAGTCCAACCCTTGATCCACTACCACCTCAGTTGCTAGACCATGGCACTAAGTGCCACGTCCAGCCTCATCTTAAAAACCTCCAGGGACGGAGAATCCACCACTTCCCTGGGCAGCCCATTCCAATGGCTGATTACCCTCTCTGTAAAGAATTTCTTTCTAATGTCTAACCTAAACCTCCCCTGGTGCAGCTTAAGACCATGCCCTCTTGTCCTACTGCTGATTGCCTGGGAGAAGAGACCGACCCCCACCTGCCTACAACCTCCTCTCAGGCAGTTGTAGAGAGTGATGAGGTCTCCCCTGAGCCTTCTCTTCTCCAGGCTGAACAACTCCAGCTCCCTCAGCCTCTCCTCATAGGACTTGTGCTCCAGTCCCTTCACCAGCCTCGTTGCCCTTCTCTGCACCTGCTCCAGCACCTCAACATCTTTCCTGAACTGAGGGGCCCAGAACTGGACACAGTACTCCAGGTGAGGCCTCACCAGCGCTGAGTACAGGGGCAGAATCACTTCCCTGGTCCTGCTGCCACAAAGGGTGACACTTGGAAAGGAAGCAGCACAAGCTGATGACATCATTTCTACCAAACCTCTCTGCAAGGTAGCAAACATGCCTTTGCTCCTGCTTTGCACAATCCCTGCTCCATGAGGACAGACCACTCCTTTACTATCTTCAATTTGACTCTGTGCTGCCTGTAATGTGTCAGTGTTTATTGACCATGAGCAGATTTAAATAGCTTTTCCCTGTGCCTTCTTTTCCTTGTGGCTTGGCAGGAGCATGAATAAGCCTTCATTGTTGAGGTGAAGGTTAAAAAAACCAACCAAACCCCCAAAAATCCACAAGGTCTTTTAAGCTCTATAGTACATGGCAGTGATGATACAGTTGGGTTTAAAAGGAAGTAACAAGATCACACCCCGTGATTAACCTTGGATGCCTTCTTTTTGATGGCTTCACTTCGCTCTTTGTGCTCTGCTTGTGCTTATATGTTGGCATTAGATCAGAAGTGCTGCTGTCACTAAAATACACCTTTTGCCTCCACCTCTGTTTGAATACCTTAATCTCTGAATTGTTTCAAGACTGTGCTGCAGCAGACCGACCTCTTATTTTTTATTATAAAGAATAAGTGACAGTAGCTACAGAGGGGACAGTGAGCCTCTGCACAGACAGACAGATATTTGTTTTATTTTAATTCTCAGTGACCTTTATTTTATCCTGATTCAATTGCTTACTCAAGGGCACCAGCATTTTTTGTGCCTTTAATGCATTAAACATTTTTCCAACTAAAGGAAGTGTCAGATATATCTCTTGTTGTCTTAAGAGTCACGATTAACCTTAAGCAGTGAATGTGCCCAAGAGGAAAAATGTGAAAGTGGAAAGTGGATTTGTTTGTAGAGTGGAGAAAATAAAAAGCTCTTTTGCTATGAACGTACCAGTTTTAAACCCTCAGAGCTGAGGGATCCCCCAAAAAGTCAATTTTATTTTCTGACAGCTGTTCCTGACTTAATTTAATTAATGGGAAAGGTACATAGCCACCTTTTTTGTAAGTTAATAATGTCCAAGTCATTTTTGAATATGAGCATTTTCTGATATGCTCTTGTTTGTGTACCTTGTTTAAGTGGCTCAAGTATCTGTACACTGTGCAGGAGTGTCCTCTGTTGCAAAGGTACTGAAACTTTGCAGATGGCTTGTGAGAAAATAAAAGAGATTAAGGAAGCATGTTATCTAGGTAGTGGAATACAAATTAACTACTTACATCCTCATGTTGTCCACATTTGATCTAAAAAAACCCTATTAAGTAACCTTTGAAGACCAATCCCAAAACTTGAGCTTAAAATGTTCACTGAAGCCTTTGTTTCAGAATTCCCTGTTTTATTTGTAAATAACACAGATGTATTTACTGCAGTCACAGAATCCAATGTTTGAATTCTTTTTTCTTTAGGCCTCCTAAAACAAAATTCTTGAGCTGATCATGAACTTTAGGGATTAAAAATAGTTTTAAAAAAATTACCCCAATGTATAATCTGCTAATTTATCTAGACTGTCAAATCCCACCTACCAACCAGTGTCAAATAAGAACCAGGAGACTTTAGCTTGTACTGGAACACAGCTGTCAGGAATATCTTCAGTTCAGATATAGGGAGCTGACCAGTGGTAAACTTCCCATTTGATTTGAAAAATGGAATCTACCTTCACTGTTAAGGGTCTGTTTTATATCATACACATATCATACTATCCAATTTTATCATTGAATAAAAATGTCAATTTTAAGGCATTCACTATGTTAAATATTTACTTTTTCCTTTGAATAGGTGAATGGCTATATTAATATGATTAATATTATTAGTTATGTTTGTATTAATGTTTACCAGGAGTGCTAATCAGTAGTGACTTGTCATTAATTCATTGACATTTTTAAAACAAGAGGAAATGTTACTCTATGTGTGAATTTTCATTGTTCAAACACCTCTGTGAAAAATTAAATTTCATAGCAGTTGGCAGATGTTTCCATTGCTGGTGTGAGTGAGTTTCACAGTTTGATCAAAATTATCTTAAATTTTTCTATTAATTTTAGCCACATTATAATTTGACTATAAGTGGAAATGATCGATCAAGATTTGCACAGCTCTGTCATGCCAGATTTTTAGGTGGTGTTAACCCTCCTTTCTCCATCACTGAGAAGTAGTGTAGCAGTTCAGGATGTGCACAGGGATTTGGAAAACTTACCTGGTCCCAGACACTCCCTGAACAATTTCAGGGCCTGGATTGATTTTGCTTACCTAGGAATGATGAGCTACGTGGATTTGAAGATACTTTGTTAATGAAACCAAGTTTTCAGGTTTCTGTAACCATTTTGCCCCTTGTTTCAGTTTCCACTTTGTAATGGCTCTTGCACCTTTTCTGGTAACTAAATACCACCCTAATGGGGTTTAATTTATATACACTTCATTTCAGTGTAGACTCAGTCCAAAATGTTCTCTTTTCAAATTTTTTTTACACGGGCCAGAACCTTTCTCAACAAGTAGAGCAATATCCAGAAACATGTTGTCCTTCTCACTTCTCCTTAAAATGTACATCCAAAATGCTCAGGTGTCTTCACTAGTTGAGATTAGAGACAAAAAGCTCCCAAATTTGAGCAAGGCCACCATATTGAAAGAATTTTTTGTTTCTTAAAGAATCCCCATCACTAGTCCAAGGATACCTTTAAACCCATCTAACTGGGGACTCCTGGTTGCATGCCTGATAAGCTGGGTTGGTTTCTTTAGGATGTTCTTTAGGAACATATGTGTGTTCTTTAGGATTATAATTTTCATGCATTTAGCACCCATGCTGTAGCCTCTGATTTTCTGGACTCTCTTTTGTCTGTTAATTGCCCATTTGTTCAGCTTTACTCAGGTTTATTTTCATAATTTTTATTTCTTGTCTTTTTTCCTCCTCTGATACTGTTTTGGAGAGAGGAGCAGTTGCAAGTGGTTGCACTTCTATTCTCATTCAGATGACAGAAGAGCAATGGGGGTTGCTAAATGCCCCAGTTACATTGATAGCTTCACGTTTGAAAATAAAGCCATGCAATTTTGGGAATCTGATCAATAAGCTGCGAATTCTGAGCTTGCTGGAGTTTCCCCATATCTGTCTATCTGTTTCTGTAGTCTCTCTAGCCCATAATCAGAGAACAAGTTCTAAACAAACATAAGCATAATTCATCTCACTACTCTGTTAGAAGTCATACAAACACTCTCACATCACCTTGAAAAATAGTTGGTGTGTCGTTCTTTACTATTTTTATTTATATTTTTTAATATTTATATATTGCATTTATACATGCAAATACCAGATGGATTATGTTTTTAAAAGTTTTGTCTCTTTCCCTATCCTACTTGCATGATTATTTTTGAACGAAGTAGGTATTTTCAGTTAGGTGATCTTATGGCCTAAGGTGGGTGAAAATTGTTTCCTCTAATAAAGGAACATTTGAATTGCCATGACTTTCTCTGGTTTATCTGTCCTTCTATTCACCTTATTTTGCAGGAGTGAATTATTGTTTCTCTCCACAAGTGTTTGTGAAAATTATGAAATGTTTTCAAACTATGTGTGGCAATGCAAGATCTTAATATCTCTTGTGTGGCTTAAAAACATCTGTGACGTAGAAGTGTGGTGAACAATGGGGTGGTTGTGGTAACTGTTTGTCAGTAGTTGAAGGTGCAACTAAAAACTCCAAGCAAGTGCTTCACGCAGAGCACCAGGCTCTTTCCTGACAGAGGGTGTGCAGCCTCTCAGGAGAGCCACATTAGTGCAGAATTGCTGTGGGATAATAATGTGGGATGGGCAACATGGAGTTTTATTTTGTTTGCTTTGTAAACAGGATTTGGGCTCTCACGTGCCTTCATGGTTTGTCCAGAGTTGTGCCCACAATTAATTTGGGTGAAATGTTTGATTTGGGGCAGAACCAAGAGGTTTGAGTGTACCCAGATCTGCTCATGGCTAAGAAGTTTTCTTACGAAGCGGGACTAGTAGGCTGTACAGCCAGTTAGAGAGATGCAGACAAGTCTGGAGTGACTGAAACCTTTTAGTGTTTGGCCTTTGAGGGCAAAGCTGAACTGTAGCAGGGAAATACCTGCATTGCCAAGCCTTTCTCGTGACTGACTGAGAGGTCAAAGTGAGGAGATAGGAATGGAGACTGCTCTAGTTGCTTGCTCAGTGATTTTTCTTCTTTTTAGCTTTTAAAGTCATACTGCTTTTTAAGGACTTTCTCCCTTCTGCTCTGCACTTCAGGTTTTCTTAATCTGTTCAGAGGCATATAAAGTACCACAGCCATGACAGCACCTAAGGAAAGTTTGGCATGGGATTGCACCCTATTAAGGGCCTGAGGATTCACTCCCACTGCACTCCTTACATTATAACCATTTCTAATTTCAGTTTTCAGGTGCTTGGTTTAGTAGCAACAGACTGCAGAAAGCTGACTGATTAATGGCAGAAGACTTCTGTTCAAAACCTAATTTTCCATCAAGCTGGTTCTGATGGAAGAGATTTTCAGCGATTCCCTAAACAGCATGTACATAATTAAGAAAAAGCCCTTGTGGTTCTCATGGCTCCAGCATTTGTGAATGGTCTATAAATTGCTCTAGCCCAATAATCTTTCTATTCATTATTTCATTTCAAGTAATCCTGCAGAAAAATTAGATGTCTTGAGTGTTTATTCAGTGTACTTTCAGAGTGGCAAGCCAAAATGTCACAGGCTAGTGAAGAACAAATATCTCTAAGTTATTAAACTTGTATGTTTGCTTCTTATTGTAATCTGTTCAGTTTGCATTTTCTGTCCCTTGAAAATTTCCTTGATGACTGATATATCTGACACTCTGATTTTTTCAATGTGAGGATGTTTCATTTATTAGCCTGTGGAAAACTCATAGGTGGAGATTGGTATCTTGCTTCCATTCTTATTTTTGAGTCTGTTTTTTCATTTTTTGATGGGTGTCTGATGCACAAGCTTCCTCTGGTAATGCAGAAATAAAAAAAGCCCCAAGCTGTGTGATCTCACAGCCCACACAGCAGGGCTGTGGAGAGGACAGAGATGTAGGTCTGCTCTTTCTGTGCCAAGGCACTCCAGGCTGGCACACCTCTGCACAGCCTGTTCCATGCATGTAGTCACATCAGGCCTGCAGGGAGACTGGGAAAATGCCTCGCTCTACCTTCAGATCTTCACCAGAATATCAGTAGTTTTCTTTACCTTTGTACCTGCTACTGGCCTGTGCTTTTTAAGATTATTTTTTTGTGGGTTTTTTCCTACTCCTGTTCTTAAACAAGAGCAAGCCTTTCTGTGTTTGTCTGACATGCAGCATATTTTCAGGAGCATGACACAGACAAGAAGCATGGTTTTCAGATCATCTTGTTGCCAGTAAATTCAGGAAACTATCTCTTCGAGTATTCCTCTGTTGTTCTTCATGTAAGATCAATCCTGACTGGAGGTAAAGACCTTTGATCTGCAGAAGTGCAGACTGCACATGTTCAGCTATTTCAATCCCATCTAGAGAGAATCAGTCCATCTGTAAGCATTTCTTGTAGTATTCCCACACTTGTGCTTTTGGCCTTAGACAAAAACGAAAGATCAGGACCTTAAAATCTGAGAACCAAGAGGTACCTCTCTTGTTGTTCTGTTGTACAACTTGCAGTGATCTACTGCTGAAGAATTAGTAAAGTTAAAGCTTAGATAACATTGTTTTCCAAAGAGCTAAAATCTCTGTGGCTTCTTTTGAATTTGGTAAGAGCATCTGTGTATTCAGTGCTCCTGAAAAATCAATCCACTGATTTGGGATGTGAACCTAAATAATAAGTTGGTAGAAAGTTAACAAACTCCCACAGATACATTTGACTAAGAGACACACAGGTGTACAGGTTAGAGGGGGTAAAGAATTGGGAGGAAGTTGTGTTTAAGCCAGCCTGCACCTTCTTCTGCCTTATGTGACTCAGTTTCCTGCCTCCATAGGTTTTAGAGTTTTTTCTCTTCCCCACAGGAGCTGTTTTACAGTAGGTGATCTGTGGTACCCAGGCATCAACTCCACATCAGGATTCAGGTTTCCAAGTGCAGGGCCTCCCATGAACATGACTAATGAGACTGTTATAGGTCGTAACTCTTTTCTTCTCAAAAGTATTTACGAGTAGCATCATTTTACCTACCATTCAAGAGGGATGCTTAAAAAATACTTTGCTTTGCAGTATTTTCTTGGTCAAAAACTGCACCTCTGCCTATGATTCTCATGTCGCTTGTGTCCACAGTTGTGCATAACTGGTTGGAAGCAGAGCTGAAATGCCTGTGAATCTCTTCAATGGAAACTATATTTATGTTTGTGGGTGCTAACTTTGTAATGAATTGGAGTTTCAAGTGCTCTAATGGCAAGGGAAGGCAGTGTACACTGAACAACACTCCACGCCATCTCCCTTTCCAAGTTCACACAATCTTTAAATAAAGCAAATATTTTGCTAGTTTTTATGTAATATGTTGGTCTTCTAGTCTGTTCTTCTCATTAAAGAAACACTGTCATGGCAGGCTCTTCCTCTTCTATTTTAGCTGAATGAATAGCATCATATTCTGGGAGTTTTTTCCAGGCAAACTGTCATGCATGCCACTCTGCAAGGAGATGCAGAAGGTAGAATTTTTGTAAAGTGATTTGAGACTTGAGCAATTGATCTCCAGTGAGAGCTGTCTGCTTATTCCTACTCCTGCTAAAGGCATCAGCTGAAGATTGTTGGTCCTCCCGTTTCTGAAAACGTGTAACTGAATGAAAGACAAAGTGTTTCATATATCAAGGAAGGATATTGCTTCGGGTTTTCTTTTCTTTTTTAATAGTTACGAATACAGTGATATTGTCTTACTCAGTAATACTTATGATCTGTGGCTGCTTCCTGTCCTTGTCAGTGGCCATTACTGAATATTTCACAGTAAGTGGTGGTTCCCCTCTCTCTATTTCAGCCCCATCCTCAAAAGCGGGTGTTTGCAGCACACAATGTGCTGCCTGTTGGGCCCTATTCTTGCCTCTAGCAGAGGGTTCCTTAAAGCCCCAAAAAATGGGATTTAATAACTCTTCCAGGGTTTTTTTGCTAGACTTGTCTATGATCACTAATTCTCATCCAGATAGATTTCCAAGCCTGTTTTAATTTCAGCTCACAAATTCATCAGTTGTGATGGCCATTCATCAATGGCCACATCAGCAAAATCTCTAAAAGTGCAGTATCTTTCCTTTGTGTGTCTTGCCAGAAACAGGAAGGATTTGTCCCTTTACCTTAGAACTATGAAGAAAATTGTCTTTTCATCAATCCCTCTTCCTCTCTACAAGACATCTCCTCAGATGACTCGGTACCCAAGGATTTTCTTAGCTCTTAGCTCAAGGGATTGGCATAAAAAAATCCTTTTCCAGATTCTGGAATTAACAAGCTAGTAACCAAACTGAGGGGCTGAATAAAAATTTCATCCCTCTTAGTTTAATAGGGTTCCCTAGGAAGTGCTTCATGTGTCAGAAAGCCAACAGTTCATGAAAAGCTATCTCTCTATAAATAATCAGCTGGGAAAAATAAAGAGGATAGACAAGACTGGAATTTACAAATTTTAGGCAGGAAAAAACATAAACAGAAACAACTACCATTTGCTTCAGCTGTGCAATATAAATAAAGTGGGAAAGTTTCTTCAGGCACCATAGAACACAGATTTCCCCCATAAAATTCTTTACAAATCTTAAATAGTGAAAATCAAGGCAGGCAGGATTATTTCTCATCAGTTTCAAGCACCAGACTTTTGCTTTTATTCTGAAATAGGATAAACTTAAAGACAGATATGATCTGGGGCTAAATTAGAGCCTTCTATGTATAAAAAAGCAACACTGGAAGTTACAGATTAAAAGAAGGAAAAATCAGTCATTTTATTTAAAGGCTTCTGCCTGCTCACAGGAGGACAGGGGTCAAATCTGATTCAAGTGGTGAGTCCTCCCTGTGGACAGAGCTATGCTGTGGTCATGGTTGTAAGAGACTTGACATGAGTGGATTGTTCTTACTTTCACCAACAGAGAAGGCAGAGGCCTGGCTTGGGGATGCTTGTGTTGGATCCTGTCTGTTAAAAATTGAAAGCCCACTGAGATGTTTGGCTGTGGCTGAGGAGAGGATGGTCTAGCACAGCATTGCTGCGTCTGTGCATATGAGCTTGCCTGGTGCTGTTCTTACAGTCACTTCTCTGTGCTCTCCTAATGCCTAATTAGAAGCTGAGCAATTAGCTCAAAAAGCCTTAGCAGAGTTTCCTTTTGGAAATTGGTACCTTTGGTGTTACACAGACAAGGTGGGTCTGGCTGAGTTCCCAAGACATTGCATGTAATAGGAAAGCAGCAGGTAGTACCAGTTTAATAAGGCCCCTTGATGCCCTTATCTGCTGGATAATAAGTTTAATTGACAGTTAATGTTTTCAGCTGCATAAACATTTGTCAATTATTATTTATACTTCAGAGAAAGGTTACTCTTGATAATAGAATCTTTAACCTCAGATCTTAAGCAACTTCTTTAAAATCACAATTTGAGACAAATGGGATGCTTTAGAATTTTTTTACTGGCAACAGAATCATGTAAATTAAACCACCCTAAATATATCTATTTGAAGAGTTCTTAACTTTGCTATTTCTATTTTTAGAATGATTATGAGTTCCAAGGGAATAATCTACCTTGTAAAAATAAAATCTCAGGCACCACAGTTGCGTTGCTGCCCATCTCTGGGATCTTTGCAATGAGAGAAGTTCCTGTATGCTGTTGCACTTACAACAGCTGTTCATGGACAGTTACATCCAATGCCCATTGGTCTGGGGCCTCGTTGAGGATGTATCATCATCAGGCTTATGGGGCAGCTGTAAGTGATGGTGTTTATGATGCTGCTGCTGCTGCTTCTGCCCATTCCTATTGCCCTGGACTGTGGGGCTTGGTTGCTTAGAGACAGACTTATGAGATGACAGTGGTGTTTATCTCTTGGCTCTCAGCAAGTAAGGAGTGTTAATTTGTAGTTCATATTGTAGCTGACTTTCTCTTTGGTTTATTAAATCCAGTGTGTTCATTGCATTCTCTGAAAGCTTTCATTTAGCTGAGTTTTCCAGTTGTCTTAAAAGTATGGCACAGCAGGCATCGGATGTGAGCTCCCAGAGCAGGGCAGAGATTAATACCAAGTGTGACATTTGGAAGAGTGTCTAGGGGAATGCACTATGCCTGCATATTGCATTTCAAAAGCACTTTACCACTTACCAGCCTTTTTATTTTTCTCGAATTTCAAATTCCTATGGGAGTTAGACTGAAAGGGAAGAGTTTTTATGCTTCTCTAAAATAACTGCTTACGTCTTATTGCGTGCAAATTAACTCCCCCCCCCAACTTTTCACACCATAAATGTGCAGCAGACAGAATAAAAAAGCAGGGAACCTGACACAGTACTGAGCCATGCCCAGTGGAATTCCTCTGTCGCTGTCTCCCTTTTCTACTCCAATCCCCAAATTCCTCCAGTCTCTTCCTTCCCTTCTTGCTGTGTTTTGCCCACCCTTACCTTCTCCAGTTATCCTGACAGAGCAGCCAACATTTGCAGAGCTCCTGGCCAGCTCTCAGCAATGAGACAAATGTGCCTTTCCTGTGGGCTGGTGGATGAAGAACATTGCAGGTTATGTCGTGTGTAAAGCAGAGTCTCACAGATGTGATCTTGTGAGCTACAGTCTACTGCGTAATATGACAGGAGAAAACCAGTTGGTGTGTCATCAGGGAGGCAGCAAAGTAGCAAGGCTTATTGTGTTCTTGTTTTCACTTTCTGTTCACAATTTAAATACCCTCAAGGGATAAAATTTCCCTGCTTATAACAGTCATTTTGAATGATAATGTAATTGAAAATTTCATTTTTCCTTTGCACAGGAAGACAACAGCTGTTTTCTGCAAGGCGGAGAGGTGCGCAGAGAAATTGTAATCTCTGCCACAATTCTTTAATACTGTAAAACAGAGGCTTTAGCATCTGTCATTTACTCAGAGTGGTGCATGTTTGTGCAGCACCTAGCAGAATGATACTTGTTTTCTTGATGCTTGTCTTTTTGGTGCTATTCCAATTGAAATGTAGTAATAGAAGTCATACAGTGCAAATATATTGCAGTTCACGTAAAGGGATGTAATCAGCAGTTCATGCTTGGGTTTTTAACTGTTGCCTTCACTAGAAATGTTATTAATGCAAGCAAGGGCAGTAAAATTTTGTCCCAAAATGTCTAGCTTTGCAATGTCTGAGTACTTAGGTATGCAATACCTGGCAGGCTAACATTCTGTGTGAGACTGGAGGAGAATGAGCTCCTACCAAATGCTTCCTAAATTTCTTCTTTCTTCCCTGAGCAGAGGGGAGTTGCATTACCATGATGATACGTGCACTCTCACTGCAAATCAGCCAGGTGGAAAGAAAACAAAATGCTTTTCTCTGCATTAGCTGTCTCAAGTGCTCAACACATGTCATTGTGAGGTGCATGGGCATGTAGGGAGTTCAACTGTGACATGGGACTTGTCCTTGCCTCTCATAGAGAAAGATGCATCCCAGAAATCGTGCCATTTGGCACAGATTGTCATTTGGGAGCTCTGCTCAAGCCCAAGTAGTATCACCTCTGCTTGAGCTTTCCCATGCCATATGGACATGTCTGATGGAGAAGCAAGAAGGGGATTTTCTAGGAGTAGTGAGAGGGCTGTAGCAACTCTCAGGGAGGGCATCTGTGTTTACTTGTTTTAGCACTTCATAGCAACCACAAATATATAAAGACTCTTTCTTATTTGTGGATGATTGCAGTCACCCCAGGTGCATCCTGGCAGGTTGATAATAAAAGAGAAATAATGCAATCTATGAGAACTTCTGCATCGCCCTCTAAAAAAGGGATGGGTACCACTGATCAAAACAATGGGTAACTTTTGTCCTTCTTGTATGACTGTTCTGGATATCATTGCCTGTGGATCTTGGGAATGTGTTGACTTTTAGCTGTTAACAAGTCACAGTGGAGACTCATGGGTAGAAAGAACCTCAGGACTTCAGCAAAGCCATTGACACCATCTCCCATGGCATTCTCCTGGAGAAGTTGGCAGCCCATGGCTTGTACAGGTGCACCCTTCTCTGGGTTAAGAACTGGCTGATGGAAGGGCCCAGAGAGTGGTGGTGAATGGTGCTGCATCCAGTTGATGTCTGGTCACTAGTGGTGTCCCACAGGGATCAGTGTTGGGCCCAGTCCTGTTTATTATCTTTACTGATGATCTGGATGAGGAGATCGAGTGTGTCCTCAGTAAACACCAAGTTGTGTGGGAGTATTGATCTGCTGGAGGGCAGGAAGGCTCTGCAGGGGGATCTTGACAAGCTGGATAGATTGGCCAAGGCCAGCAGTATGAGGTTCAACAAGGCCAAGTGCCAGGTCCTACACTTTGGCCACATCAACCCCATGCAGTGCTACAGGCTGGGGGAAGAGTGTCTGGAAAGTGGCCCAGCAGAAAAGAACCTGGGAGTGCTGGTTGACAGCAGGCTGAACATGAACCAGCAGTGTGTCCAGGTGGCCAAGAAGGCCAGTGGCATCCTGGCCTGTATCAGGAACAGTGTGGCCAGCAGGACCAGGGAAGTGATTCTTCCTCTGTACTCGGCACAGGTGAGGCCACATCTTGAATCCTGTGTCCAATTCTGGGCCCCTCAATTCAGGAAGGACATTGAGGTACTGGAGCAAGTCCAGAGAAGCTCAATGAAGCTGGTGAAGGGTCTGGAGAAGAAGTCCTTTGAGGAGCAGCTGAGGGAGCTGGGGGTGTTCAGCCTGGAGAGGGGAAGACTCAGGGGAGACCTCATCACTCTCTACAACTACCTGAAAGAGATTGTGGCCAGGTGGGGGTCAGCCTGTACTCCCAGGCAGCCAGCAACAGGATGAGATTTAGGTTGGACACCAGGAAGAATTTCCTCAAAGAAGGGGTGATTAGACATTGGAATGTGCTGCCCAGGGAGCTGGTGGAATCACCGTCACTGGAGGTGTTTAAAGGAAGACTGGACATGGCATTCAGTGCCATGGTCTAGTTAACGTTGTGGTGTTCTGTCATAGGTTGGACTCAATGATCTCAGAGGTCTTTTCCAACCTAATCGATTCTGTGATTCTGTGATCACTGACTTTACAACATGGGATGTGCTCTAGCATCATCTAATCAACATCGGCTTGAACTTCAGTCACTACCACGAACATAAAGGCTATTTGTATGTCTCCAGATTAACTTAGTTCAAAAAAATTATTTGCTTTTCTCATTCTCATAGTTTTCTTGGTCCTTGTTTAGGGTGACACAATGGAGGCACACAGAGAAATTCAGCCCTGGTTCCAAGTTATCCACTGATTGACCACAGTGTGTGGTCAGTCAGATGGCTGAAAGAGGCCAAGGGCTGAACCATTTAGAGATGGGGTTTGCTGCCTTACTGAACATGGCTGCTCCAGTAGTGTCCAACACCTGAGAGCACCAGAGCAGCTCTGTATGGGTATAGGATTGGCATTCATTTTGATGGGTTTGGACTCAAGCTCCATCTGTGCAAGGAGTCATTCCTAAGACATGGGGCAAATGATTCCTGCCCAAACCAAGCAATTAATTGCCCTTTTCACAGAACTGCTGATAACAAACCGCTGTGCTTTAGCTCTCTTGTGGTCAGGTCTACAGTATAAATCTCCCAGTCCCTCATAATAGGATGGGCCTTTGTGTACTGGGTGGGAGGGGAACCACACACTCAGGGTTCCTGGGAAGGCAGTCAGACAGTAGGAGAGAGTAGGAGGCTTGTACAAATCCAGCTACAGATGTAACAGAATTTCAGCTGCTGGCATCCAGCTAAGCCCCTGCAAGGCATAGAGACAGACATCACAGCAACACCAGCTCTAGTGAAGCAGCTGCACGGATCACTGCCCACCTGAATTAGGGGGATTTCTTTCCCCAGAAAGCCAGCAGTGTCACTGCTGTTTGAAGGACATCTTATTTTACAGTCTGACTGTATGTGCATGAACACAGTTATACAGAAACTCAAACAACTACGTGACCTGCTTTTGTATAAGTGCAAATAACAATATGGCAGAACTCTTGCATTACTGAAAGTGGCCCAGGCCCAAAGCAGGATTTGGTTCTATGCTTCGGGCAATGGGGTTATGTGCTGGTACCAGATGGAGCTTTTAAATTTTCATCAGCAGGTTTATGAACAGAAGAATACCCTTTTATCCGCCCCCAGGTCTTTTACTAATAAGGTGCAAATGCTGAACTTCAATTAGCATGGAGTGGAAGTGCAGATGAAATAATATACTTTCTTACTGATGATTATCTATCATGTGAGAGTGAAATAGAGATATGAATAATGACCTGTTTCAGTTTTTTGGAGCTTTTCTGCTGGTTTTTTCCCCCCCTTTAATGCTTAGTAGTATAATTGTGTGAAAATAGCTAAAAATAATGAGCCAGATTCTCTGGTGATTAAATTCTACTACAAGCAAACAGAGGGAGATTTTTGAGCCCTGCTCATCTTTGCATTGACTTCTGTAGGTGTTGGGCCAAGCCAGGACAGGGGTGTGTGACAACTGTGTTGTTCAGTTTGCCATGGAGGTATTTTACAAAAGAATTTACAAAACTACATTTTTCCTGCTGCTGAGAGATGGCCAGAGAGGTCTAGGCTTTGCAGCAACATTGTGCTTTATCAGGGAATCTCAGTTTTCTTGAGGGGTGCAGGTGCATGGAGAGGCAAAGGGATTGATTAATTGAGTGCTGTCTTTGCCTTTAGCAGCATGTTTGCTGGCCTACAATGTGTGCTTGTGTGCTGTACGTGTGCCCCAGATGAGAAGCCTTTTCTGGACCCTGCAGGCATCCAGCTACTGTGCTTGTTCCCTGTGCTTTATGAATCATTCAGGTTTCAACAGCAGTGTCAGCTCTTTAGAGGGCGTTAAGTAAGGTTCTCTACCTTAACTGATATCTCTTAAGGAGGAAAAGGTCAGTCTTGGCACATAGTTGGAGAACATATTGGGAAATTGTCAGGAAAGCTGAGGAAAGGTGCAGCTTTCTGAGGTATAGATTGCTTGTGGGAATTTTACATCCAAGCCTTTCATGTCACAGAAACGTAGAATCATGGAATGCTAAGGGATTGGTATGGACCTTAAACACTACATAGTCCCAACCCCCTGCTATGTGCAGGGACAGCTCCCACTAGACCAGGTTGCTCAAGGCCTTATCCAGCCTGGCTTTGAACACTGCCAGAGTTGGGGCATCCAACCCTGTTGGATGTCTTACCTTAAGGAGGCTTTGCTGGAAAAGTAATCCATTGAGAGGATAGAGTCTACTGTTGGAAAATAGAGATACATAAATTTGAATAGTAACTGAAAGAAAACTGTTCTCCCAGTAATAATAATTGAGTATGTTGTGATGAATCAAACCCCAGAATAAACTCCTGAAATACTTACTGGTCTTTTCTTCAGTGATTGTGCTTCAGCAGAGGGTGTCTGCTCTATAGGCCATTCTGGCTTTAGAATAAAATACCATAGAATTGTTTCAGTTGGAAAAAACCTCTAAGATCATTGAATCCAACCATAAACCTCATAATGCCAAGCCCACCACTAAACCATGTATTCGAGTGCCACATCTACACATTGTTTAAATACCTCCAGGGATGGTGACTCAACCACTTCCCTGGGCAGCCTGTTTCAATATTTGAGAACCCTTTCCATGAAGAAATTTTTCCTAATAGCCAAACTAAGATCGTGGGAGAAAGGCAGAGCAGCATTGCAAAGGTCTCCCCTGACAACATGAAACCAAGAGGAATTTTTCTCTTACCCTGGTCGTGTAGGCTTGAGACTTGTAGCTGGAGGCAGCTGCTGCTCTTTTACAAAATGTGGCTGTGAGCAAGAAGTAGCAAGAAGACAGCACAGGGGTTTACAATTGCCACAGGACTCTTGAGTGCAAATGCCACTTGATTCAATTATCAGAGATGCATGAGGCTTCAGTTCTAGCTTAGCGTAGGCACCAAGGCTGAGAGATTATTGAGGAAAAGTGGATCTGTTCTTTGATTTTCCATTTTTATGGCATATATCATTGTTAAAAGAGGGCCACTAAGCTTTTCTTTGTACTGTATTGGAAGTGACACGTTGCAATTTAAAATTGCATAATGAGAGATGAAGTGAAATGGAAGTGAAAGATCAAAGATAGGAAGTAGGGAGAGAAAGAAAGAGACCATGTACAGTATGGCTACACAGACATCTGAATTTCATTTTAATGAATCTCTGCTCAGGAAGGGAAGGGTAGCTGTTTGTGTGCCAGGAGGGAAAGAACAGCCTTCTGCCACACACTGAGATTTTCTTTGAACATCATCTCTTACCAAAATGAAGGACTGCACTCTGCTTCGTATTTCACAGAATTAGAAAAGACCAAGCTATTTTCCGATTCCCTGCATCTTGCTTATGTAACTTGCAGATGACAAGGCTGTGCAACCTCTGGCTGAGCCCTGGAAAATTTCCTTGTCGGTGAGTCAGGTGCTTGGCAAACAGTCTGGCGCAGAGGGCTTGGAGATGACAGTGACGTTAGAGGCGTTACCTGGGTACCAGAGCCCAGTTCAGAGTCTCTTTATGAAGGCTCTTCCCACTAGAAGTGTGCTGACCATCTTGACACTTCCTACTAGAAGTGTGCTGAACCAGGCAAAGACAAGATGGCAAAGACATCTTGTCATTGCCAAGTGTCTCTGTTCTGCTGTATTTGTGTCTCTGCTGTGTGTGTTAATTATGTGCAAGTACAAAGCATCCGCCTGGGTTGCACTGAAGCAGAAGAAAGCCACAGCCCTGACTGTTATCTAGAGATGTGGGTCAGCAAGGAAGGGGGAGAAGAGCTAGGCAAGAATGAGTCCTCAGCCTTTATGTGAATTTTATCTATAAAAATTCTTTCAGAGTGTGGGGAGAACATTTAGTGCAGCAGGGCTGCAAAAGTGGGACTTCTGGGATAGCACAGGGTCCCCCTTTTCAGTCTGCATTCCAAAACTCCATGCAGTCACCGTAACAGCGTTGGTTTGGAGGCTGTAGGTCTGACTGAAAGCTAGAGGACAGGATTGCACGTTGTGCTGTAGGACTTAAGTTGAGAACTATGAAAAGGGAAGGATTAGACCCAGAGATGAGGGGAGAAAACCGAAAGAGATGCAGAACTGTTTCAGCAGCAAACCTGTGGGTCAGCTGCAGTAGATCCCAGTTACTACCTCTTTGGAAGTATGACTGAGGAGCCAGGAGGTTTGTACCACCAATTAGGTTCAGTCACTGCAGAGTGTCAAGGCTGGGACAACTGTGAGATCCCCAAATACAGTCCATCCTATATCAATCTATGCAGCAAACCTCCCTGGCAGTCCAGCCACGTTTAGAGCAATACTTAGCTCGGTGGTGCAAAGAGCCTTTTTGCCAGACTGCAGTGGGACGGGGACAGAAAGAGATTTTGCCACAGGGATGACCTGGTGACTAATGATTTTCATTGATCATATGCTTGCAGGAGAGAGCAATCTATCATCTGCAGTTCCTGCAGGCTTTTCTGCTGAAGGCTCTGAGAAAGCAAACGTGAGATGTTATCCAAAAGCAGGGCTGTGTGAGCCCACGGAACCTGGTGATGCCGCGCTCTCGTGGATGTACGAACGTGACAGTGCTGAAGACCCCAGCATCAGGAAATCTCTTGATGACTTCTACAAGATGTATTGCAAAAAACAACCAGGGAGAATGGATCCAACTTATGAGGCTGCATCACGGTGTCTGTCACAGAAGATTTCGGAGCTGGCAAACCGGAATGGAACTAAATATACATCACGTTGCCTGCAAATGGCACAGTTGGTCTTGAACAGGGACGGGTGCAAGATCTTTCCAAACCACCCCCCTTCTGCCTGTTTTTCGAAGCCAGCTGAAGGAGGAGTCTTGTTGGAAGACAGAAAGAGAACACCTGGGCTCTCAGATGACATCCTCCAATTCCTCTTGAAACAAACACAGGCAGAACATAGCCCTGATGTGTCACACGAGAAGTGAGCAAGACAGTGGTTTGTTTCTGTCATTGGAGCTTTGCTTTCACTCTAAAAAGAGGTGACTTCCTTAGAAAGACACTCTTCTCCTGGCGTCACCTTCAACACCAGACACTCCATGGAGGGGTTCACCTGGAGCAGACCTTGCCACCTTGTTCTCTGCAGGGCAGCACTGCACAAGGAGCGCTTGTGGTCCCCATGTAACTGCTTGGGATGTGTCTCTAATTGGGATGGGTGATGCAGTGTTTGTTACTGGGACATCAAACGTGATAATTTAAATCTGCCAGGCTTTTAAACTGACCTACATTTCTACCCCAGCTGAATCGTGGCCCTGCCCAAATTCAGTCCCTGTGTAGGCATGGATGTCCAAGTGCTGTTGATTAGAACAGACTGTTTGAATGAACTTGGCATGGTATGCCCCAGACCTAGAGAGGGAAGCTTAACATTTTATTCTTGGCTGATACTGTAACATGTATGCCTCCACTGGGATGCCTGTTAGCTGTATGTGTTTACCTGCAGACATATGATCCCACAGATCATGACTGCAAATGCAGGTGAGCTTTTCCAAGAGAAAAAGTGTGTATGTGCATGAGAAAGAGAAAATACAGCTGCTGAGCATGTTCCATGACAGCACTTCTGTCCTTTTTACCATCACCCCTCCAACAACCTTCAGTTCCTTTCTGTCTTTCATGATGGTGCTAATGAGATCCCTGGAGTAATGTTCCCTTTAAAATAAAACAGATCTCTCTGAGTCCAAGAAGGCTGACATCAGTCAGCAACAGAACAATGAACCCCCACACAACCACTTGAGGTCTCTCTCTTGGAGGCCTCCTTGCTCAGTGGCTTCTTTGCTGCCTTGCTCCCTCTGCCAGGCAGACAAATGTCTTTGTGCTTATTTTCCACCCACTGGCTTGTCCCCTGAAAGAGAGGATTGCTGTAGTGATGTTGCTTGCTGACTGAGGAGGTCATTCTCCAGTGTGGATGTGATCAAGGTGGCAGCATATGGGCAAAGAAAAAAGGATGGACAGTCAGGGTCTCAAAGGTCAATGTTAAGGTTCCTGGCTAATGTGGTTACTGCAGTACAGCCACACTGCTTGCACCGGTTTTAGTATTTGATCTTCAGCGTTTTAGTTTGGAGACAGCCCTTACCTTGCCAGCCCAGTTGCTGAGCCCTCTCATCAGTTCCCTTTCCACACTGGCCAGATATCAGGATGGGTTTTGGTGTTCATGCACATCAGATTCCCTGCTTCAGTTTCACACAGGGCTGCTATTCCTGCCTTGCTACCCCTGGCAGATTGGCACAGCAGCTGTGCTCTGCAGGTGTTTCCAGCAAAGGCAATGGAAATTTGGCTGTTGACTTTAATCAGAACAGGAAGAGGCCCTGCTGGCCCAGCTGGCTGCAAGTTATGGCCAAGGTCTTAGGACTTGGTGCAAAGTCTCTTTGCAAATAGATTTATACTGGAACTGCCTGGTTTAGTTTTCTGTCCTTGAATCATCAGGGAACTGATACATCTGGCTTCTTGGTGGTTCCACTTGGTGTTTTGCTTGCTTGCTTTTATGGCAGAGGTGCTGTACATGTGTTGGAGGGCACAGAAAATATTGAAGCAGACCCTCATCTGCTCCCCTGCTACTCAAGTTAATGGTGCTTGGGAAAAAAAAGAGTTGAGATGAGAGTGCAGCATCAGTTCTGTGGCAGCAAATAAATCCACAGGTGCTGGTGTGTCAGAATCCAGATGAAAGCATCCTGCAGGCAAAAACTATAGACAAAGGTGATACCAACTAGTTTGGCAGTAGATACAACTGGAAAAAGGAAACATGCTCCTGAGTGTGCTATCAGTAATTACAGTAACACTACTGGCCTCTCCCTGCCAGCTCACATTGCTGAACCACCACAGATCTGTCACAGCTACAAGGGCATTAATACTGGCAGATATAGGGAGTTATTGCTGAGGATGGACAGGGTGGAAGGAAGGTCTTCAGTGTGAATCAGATGGTGTTGCTTTTAATTTTTTGCCAGCATTTATGCTGTTCCACACAGTTAAATTAGTTGCTGTGTAAAACCCTTTAACTGCCATTTTAAGGGAAATAAACTCCTGGGAAGAGAGAGATTGAGAAATCGGAGGTCTACATCTGAATCCCTTTAGTTGCTGTATTTGGTTTAGTGATGCATTGGTCTGTGGTTTGGGTTAGCTTTGAAACCATCTAGTCTCCTATTCAGAATTTTCTTAAAAAAAGACCAAAGATGTGCAATTTCCACAAAGAAAGCTTACAGCAAAATATGAAGTTCCTATTCTTTAGGAGAGTCCTGCTGCTACTCATGTCTGAGAGATACCTACTGGGTTTTGATGGAAGAGAAAAGAAGCCCTGATTGACTCTAGTCTGACCCCAGGTTAGCTCTAGAGACAGACTTGGTTTTCCTCACTCATAACAAACGTGAGGTGTCTACCTGGAGCCCCTCTTTGGGGTGTACACAGGGTGCTCCTCCTGAAGCCTGATTACCTGAGCTGCTATAATTTTATCCCGTTTTTGAATGAGATACAAAAACATTCAAAGGAATAGCTGTTGTTATCAAGTGTTTTAAATGATGGCAAAATGGGGCAGTCTTTCTTTGGAAGAGGCGTGTCCACGCAGGAAGTTAATCTAGGGTCCCTCTGTGGGGGGATCATGCAGCTTCTCTGCACAGAGGGGAGAAGAGGCATCTCCAGTGAGCTCATTCTTCTGCTTCAGCTCCTCTGGGCTCTTGGGGCTGCACAGCCACTGCCTTTAACATCCCAGTTTTCTCATTAGAAATTTCTGGGGCAGCAAGAAAAGAGATAATAGGACTCATTACTCTTGAACCCTTTAGGTAATGAGATGTAAGCAATAACAAAATAAAGAATGGATGGTGGCTGCTGAAAGAGCATGAAGATAGATACTGGCAGAGGAGAGCATGAAACTGTTCAATTTTAAAGACCAATGTAGGCAGAACAGACTGGATGCAGCTGAAAAATCTGGATTATGACTCATATCTACAAATCTTGGCTGGCATCTTGCAGAGGACATGGTAAGCTCTGTGCTAATGAAGAATGCAGTCTTTTGAAAAGTTTGCACTCCTTGCAGTCAGGAGTGCCTGCAGTTTTGTGTGCCGCTCACTTCCAGTGTCCCGGAGGTTTGACCACCCGTGGCTTCTTTGAGGTGAAAAGACAGTCTTTTTGCATTTGAAGTACCAAGAGTGGTATGAAGCCCTCACAGAAGTGTCCTGTGTTCTGTCCGTTTCTCCCCAGCCTGTGTAGTAATCTCTGGGAAACTGAGGTTTTTTTCCTGAGGAGTGAAGTGCTTTCCTCTCTCTCTGGCTTGCCCTTAACTTAGCTTTGACACTTCTATGGTTTCAGTACTTATCAGAGCACAAGTCATCCTCTCAGAGGCCCTTTGCTGTTGGGTTCTCTCCATTCACTTTGTTTGCTTCTCTGACCCACCCGATCATTTTATTTTTCTTCTCCACTGCAGTGTATAAGGCAGGAAATAACCTGTTTTCCTGAAGGTGAGGAACCAGGTGATGCTGGACCGCGTTGTACCCAAACATGCTCCAGCACCGTGAGCTGCTTTGGTTCAGCTTTCAAAAGCAGACTCAGCTGTAACCACTGAACATTTAGCTGCCAGGCAGAAACATGCACCTGAAGTTACAGTCTCCCTTAAACTCCCCTGCCTGTGCTGTGTGCACACTGGTCAAGGTGTCCTGCAGGTTGCCCCTTTGTGCAATAGAAAACATCCCTCTGAGTTGTTGTCTTTCCCCTACTCTAGGACAAGCACAATTTGCTGCTCAGCAGGACTGGCTGAGCAGAGCTGCCCAGCAGAGTGGTCCCATGCACTTCCAGTGCCCCCCTGCCCCTCTGCTTCTTGCTTGCTTCAAGACCTGTAGGTGGGAATTTTCCCACCTTTCCCTAAATATTGCTGCTGTGGCTCAAGAGGAGGAAGAGCAGGGACTCTTGATTCCTTTGCTTTCCTTCCAGGGAATGTTTTTCCGTTTGTGATCCTCCTGAGGAAAGAGGCTCTGATGGACTTAAACTGGACAGTGTTCTAGAAGGGGAGCTCACACTACCTCCACAACTTGCTGACCTCCCCAGCACTGATGGTTCCCATCTCCACTGCCAAAGCCAGCTGCTGTCACCTCTGTTCATCCCCCTGTGTGCTCTGGTGGTGTGTGGACACTGCTTTTGCAAAGACATTTTGTAGCTTACATTGCAGAACAAATCCAAGGGTTTTTTTCCTTCTGCTTGTTTGAGGCTCGCAGCAGAGGACCAGCTCTGAGCCTAGCTTAGGACGCCACCTGAAAACCTACAACACCTTTCAGGGCTGTGGGTGTACAAGACCCCTCAAGATCTTCAAGTGAAATGTGTAAGTGAAGTAGAAGATGAGGAATAATATCGGTCCCATAGGGTATGACTAGCAAGGCCAAAATTGATCTGTCAATGCCAAGTAGGAGGAGCACAGGACATGGTGAGGGCTTGACAGCCATTTCCCAGGGATTTCCCTGATGCACAGCCCAGATCCAGATCCCACTCAAGGTCTGTTAGAGATGTGTACTCTTTGGATTGGGTATTTTCCACCTGAGCTGGACCAGCATCCTTCAGTGTCTCAGAGAGGTGACTCATACTACTGCAGGCACAAAGCCCTCTGCCCATGCACACCAGACACCTGAGTTGCCTTGGGGCTCATCTTAAGGCTAGGTCTGGCAGGTTGTGAGTGCTGCCTCTGTTCCCAGAATACATAAATGCCTGATCCAAACTCTTTTTGTCATCCTTGATGACTCCTGCTGTTAAGTCATTCCCCACTTTCCTCAGCTGAGAGCTTCTCCAGAATGTTTGGTATCAATGGCCTCTCTGATGCTTACTCCAACAGAATTTTTATTTTCCCCTCCCACACAGCTGCTGGTGGGAGGTACTGATTCATGCCAACGACCTACCCAGTCCTGGAGCCCAAAGGCAGCCAGGGAGAAAGCTGAGCTCCTGTGACAGGCAGGGGCTGAAGCAGGTCCTCAGCAGGTGTCAGTGAAGTGAGTGGAGACAGGGCCATTTAGACCAGTGGAGGATTTTCCCCCAGGAGTTTGAGGTGTTTTGGTATGCCTGGATATTTCGGAACATATGGTTGTTAAATTCGGTGTACAACAGGCAGTATACATCCTGTATAAATGTGTCTATTGAGCATTGGTGATTTTGTGTGGGGCATATGTTTTCCCACAATACAGAAGTTCATTTTAAAAACACCCTATTCTGTAGGCTTTCCCTAATGACTGTTTTCCCACACACATCTATTAGGCAACAACATATGTCAGCATTTCTTCCTTAAAAGTAAAATCTGGCACATACATAACACACAGAGCATGAAATAATAAGATGTGATAAAACAGTAGCTGGAGCTAACCAAAGCCAGAAAACTCATGGCTGGAAGGTCAAGCCTTTATTTAAATCCCCTTTGCAATGGCCTATTTGTTTGCAGGTGCTGTGAATTGAGAAGGAAAGTCTTGCAATGAAAGAACATCTGTCATGGAAAATTTTACCCTGAGTTCAAGCTGAACAAACTTTCACTCGCCCTAGAAAGTAGGTTCTTGTAATGGGAAATGTCAGTCAGCCTTAGGGCAAGTGACACTGTCCAGCATTGTCTGCATTTCTGGGTAAGATACAGTACCTGAGCCAGAAATGCTGCTAAGCGGGTGCTAAAATCAGCACCTCCCACCAGAGAAGTGGGATTATTCTGTGATTACATATACTAAGGTGGGGATGCTGTGCCCTGCAACACATTTTCAGTGTGCCTTTCACTAATTGGTTGGTTCTAAGTTCCCAGCAGCTTGTTTTGGGTATCTGGGAGCTTCAGAGAAAGAGTGAGAGGGCAGGACATATAAACTTACATCTTTGTCTAACACCAGCTCCTCTCAGAAGGCTGCAACCAGAGGTTGGAATAATAATAGGGGTTTTGTGTCTGTGGGCCAAGCCACTTGTTTAACAAGCAGCTCAGCATGTGTTCTGTGAGGCCAGCTTGTGTTTGCATCCTTAATCTCCTCATTTCTCCCTGGGTTTGGCTGGTCCCTGAGAGGGCATCACTGCTCTGGGCATGGGCTGGGGGCTGAGAGAGTGAGGACACAGCCAAAGGCAGCCGTAGGATAACTGCTTATGTGTTCTTTTAAAACACTTCTTTCCTCCATGAGATAGCTGGATGTATAGAGGAGTTGCTTTGTTTTGTATTTAGGGGTGGCTTATTTTTGTGGTCTGTGTTCTCACTCGGGAGAAAGGAAAGGTTGATCTTAGGCTTGAGATGTTGGTGCTGTAAAGCAGAAAGAGGCGCCCACAAGTCGAGTTCCACATGTAGTGATGAGAAACGTGTGTATGTGTAGACAAGTCCCATGTCTGGGTTTCTGTCTCTGGGAATGTTAATGCTGCTTGTCTGGTGTTCAAGAATAGACTTAGGGCACGTGAATCACTGAGAAAAAAATCTTCTGGGATGAGGAGATACAGACTGCTGTTTTGTAGGCTGGAGGAATCTTACCAAAGGCAGCAGTGAATTAGACTCAAAATGCAGTGGTGTGCTGAACAAGGATCAGGCTGATTTCTGTGCCACTTCCTCCTGTTCCCACTTCCACAGGTTGCTAGTGCTTGATGAGAGGAGATGGTGTCAGCCCCCAGCCTGCCACAAGGGGAAAGAAATGAAGCTGATAAAGTCCAGACTTTAGCATTTGAGTGCAGCAGGCACTCTTGACACCCCTGATTGTCCTTACAGCTACTCAGCCTGGGTGGGTCAGTCAGCCTTGGGTGCTCCTAACCTTGAAAGGAGGTATCCTCTTAACTTTGTTCCCAGTGTGATTTTGCCACACTTGGCCCATTTGAGCCTGAATTTTCCCCCTGAGGCAGCCACCCAACTTCGATCTGCCTGGAGGAGGATGAGGCACGTGAAAACTCTTTTTTTGCCAAAGCCAGGACATGACACTTTGCAAGCTCAGTATGCCTCACATGAGAGTTGGCAAAGCCACCCACTGTGGCTTCCTCTTTCTCATATCCAGGGTAGTAGAGTGTCTTCCATGGTCTCTTGTTCTGCTTTTCAAGTTTGCATCACCTTTCCACCCTGAGGGTTACTAGACAAATTTACACTGACAGAGTATCTTCCAGGTATTTTCATTTCCTAAGGCTGCCTTTAAGCTTAAGCCTCTTAAACCTTTTTTATAAGCACACAGCATTTCACACAAAGAGCCTAAAAGTCTTAAAATCAGGGTATGCAAAAGAAAAATATTATATTCTACGGGGAAGAGATGGTAGCAAAATCTCCTCTTGCATTTTGTAGGTTTTGCTCTCTCTTTCATAGAGCCTTTTTGCAGCTGGATTTCTGTTCTTAGTGCCAGTGGGGATTAAAAAGGAGGTTGTGGAAAATTTCTTTGGCAATTCCTTTTGCTGTGTGAGTATGGCTGTCATGAAATAGATCTCTCAGCACTGTGTTTTCAGTCTGGAATTATGTGCAAGGGCATAATTGGATTGATTTTTTTTTTCAGTACATATATCGTTCGGTAATAAAACCTTTACTTTGAAATAATTGCAGTCTGTTGCAGAAATCTATATATTTTTATTTTACGAAATAGAAATTTGCCTCTGAAATTTCCATGATGCTATCAACAACAGAACAATATTGTTCTTACAAAACAGAACCCTTGCTGAGAGTCAAAGTGCTATAAATATTTAAAGAAATTAATTACTAAGTAAGCCAGACTAGCGCCCCAGTCTTTAAATATTAAATGGAACATATATAGTTGACAAAATGCAGACAGAAACACTGAATGGGGCAATTTAACTGCCTAAATGAAATTATTTGCAGTGCAAAGGCAACTGTTAAAGGCATTTTTGCTTAATGAGAAGCAGTACTCAAAATATGAGGGCTTAAGTTGGCTTTTTTTTGCTTGCTGAAAGAAATTTCTATCCTGTTTTACATTCTACTGCACAAGCCCCGAACTTCACCATGAGGTTACCAGTGTGATTAATTGCATACTTTAAAAAAAAAAAAAGCAGGGATGGTTGGGCAGGGGTTGTTCTGTGGAGGAGTTCTTTTGGGGGGAGCACCTCCTTGTGCAGCTCAGCTGGGCCCAGGCTGGAGGGTGAGAGGCTCCAGTGCTCTCAGGATGCTCTCTGGGCATCAGCTGCCTGGGAACTCCAGTCCTGCAGTGATTCCAAGCATCCAAAAGCCAGGCCAGAGAGACATGTTGGCAGCTTTTGGGGACTGTTCGTTGTCCAGGACTTGTCTCTGGTGAGGAGGGTGTTGGGGTGCCCTTACTTCCCCTTTTGTAGAGGAGGAGGCACCTGGGGCTGTGGAGGTGGCTTCTGTTGTCAGCAAGGCAATTTCATTATAGCTGAGACTAGGAGAAGATTAAGTCATAGCCAAATTTATAAAGCCATGAGTAATCATGTAAGGGCTTCTTAGGCCCCTGCTGCATTTTAGCTTGGTGGTTGGTTCATCTGGAGTGGTAGGTTTTGATTAGGACTCCAGCAGATCATCTTCTGGCAGCAGATCAGGTTAGAAGTGGCAGCACTGGCAAAATGAAGAGTCTGGTGACTAAAACTCCCAGCAGGAAATGTGCATGTTGTTTCACATCAATGCCATCTTTCCCGTGGTAATTCCCAGTGTAATTGCAAGAGCTAAGTTGCATTTACTGCCTGGAGCAAGCAAGGTCAGTGAGCTGCTATCAGAGAAGGACCTTGGAAGTGCACTGCTTTTTGGTGGCAATCATGATGACAGTGCAGTATGGAAAAATTGTCCTTTGTTCCCTATGCCCCGAAGGCTGCTTTTTGTTTATGTACTTATTTTTGTATTGCAGCATAATCTAGTTTTCAGCCATCTGAGCTAACAAACACTGAGGGAGGAATGGCTGGGGGGGTGGAAATAGGTGTGTGTGAGCAGCATATGTGAAGATGTTAATGTGGAAAACCTGGGATGTTGGGGAAATGATTGTGTTTATACTTGGTCTCCTCTCTCTTGCCTTTGTTTTGGGTTTGGCTTCCTTTTGTGTTTGGTGTTTGGGTTTGTGTATTTTGGTTTTTTTTATTCTGGTGATACATTTACAGGTTCTGTAGCCTGTGAGTGTATCCAGAGGCCCTGAAGATTTATATTAGCTAGCACAGGGCTTTCTCCAGAAGACCACAGCAGTCTGTGTGTGTATTTTTCATATCCCTTAACAGTTATGACAGGTCTTGTAGGCAGATTTTAAACCTCTTTTTAGTCTGTCCATATAATATTTAACCTTATTTCTGTGGCATAGATATATTACTGATGAACTGGAGCTAGAAGGATCCTGCGTGGAAAACAAGAGGGTTACAATTGAGCAAAATCTGCTGCTTTTATAAAGAAGACCAAGAAAGACAACTCAAGAAGATTTGCACTCAACTTTTAAGGTTCTTCTGGTTCGGAAGCAGAAATACGCTGTAAATTCTTTAGATTTCCTTTGAAGAAAGTTTTTGACACTAAAGAGAGGCTTTCACTAGAGGCATGTAAGAGATTTGGCACGTATATGGGCACATGCACCCCTGGAGGGTTGTCCCTTCTGCTTTGCTGGCCCGTGTTTGGATCCAGTGGGGATGAGATCCAGCTGAGCCTGTTCCCTCTCCAGTGCGTGTATGTGACAGATTTTAATTCCTCTGAAGTCTTTCACCATATGAACTAAGAGGCACCTGATCCTGCCTCGCTGTAGAGGTACTAAGATGATAACTCAATTCCTGGGGTATAGTTCAACTCTGTGTTGCATCATCTTGAATCCACTGTAACAGCTGGTGGGTAGATATATGTGTAGGGTGATGTATAAAAGCAGGAAAGCCCGAGCATCTGTGCAGATCCATTATCTGTTGTGTTGCAACTAGCGTTGCATATGATAAGACCTCTGAAAGGATTTTTGTTGCTTTTACTGAATAGATGGTGTCCCTTAGGTGCTGTCTTTTCCAATTCAATTGTTTATCTCCAGATCCATCCCCTTAGCACCTTCTGAATGAAAGAGCTGAGTTTGTTCACGAGATAGGCTGCAGTGTTTTAATTCCATGAAAACTAATTGGCACCCAAGAATGAAGATAATCCCACTAGCACATCTAATTAGAAGAGCAATACTCATATTCCCCAAGCAGTCTCCTCTTGATTTAGGAGTTCAGACACAGAAATTTGCTTGTCATCCTTTCAAGTTCTAGCTTCTAGAATGAGCCAAATGTGTAATTTTTTTTTAAAGCATTTGTATTTTAGAGAATCCAGCAGGATAAATACTGTTTATTTCATAGAGCAATAGATTGTCACAACATTGTGAGGCATGTATATCACTGCAGCTCAAGTACTGACACATCTGAGAAGGGAGGTTTGGGGTGTGCCACTCACAACCGATCAAGTGAAATACACCACTGCCTGCAGTAATCCTGATTTAGTGCAGTCACATCTTGCTCCTACTCTGAGGGGAAACTCATCCCAGCTCGTACCTGGCTGCAAGAGTCCATGTGAAGCAACATTGTTTTGAATATAGAGTCTGACTGAATTAACTGTGGGCAAGATGCTTGGATGCTCTGGTTTTCCAGTGCTGGCAAAAAGTCTGCTGGATCGTGTTTTGAAATCCTACCCTGAAGATGAAGTTAGATATGTACTCCATCCAGGTCTGTCCCTGGACCTGTAACAGACCTCCTGCAAAACTTGCAAATCTTTGTAACTTCAGTTCGGATCAAATCTGACGGCATGAACATGTGCTCCCGTGTAGACCCTGATGTAACTGGTGGCAGAACATTCCCTGGCAGTGCTTTGACATCTTCATTTGCCAATGGCAAATACAGGACTTCTTGGTCCTTCAGGATCAGCCCACACAATGCTGAGATGAGGGAGCATTTCAGAGAAATCCTGCAAACCAACCATCACAGAGAAAACAGCTGAGAAGCCCCAGTGATTCCTGCTGTGGTGCAGGGGATGCATTAGAAGCCGTGTGATGCAGGGGTGTGGGACTGCCTAATCTCACCTCTCTGTTCTGCAGCAAGAAGAATTCTGTAGTGGTGGTTGTAGTGACTATCAACAGGACTTGTGCAATACAGGTACTTAGTGAGAGTTCTTCATAGAACCTAAAGAGCTGGCTGTTTTTATTCAGCATCTTTGTATCACTTGCCCCTTTTGTCTGTTATGTTCAAGATAAGTGTAGCCAGGCAAACGCTGGAGTAGAGCAGTTACACAAGGATAAACCAGAGTGTGCTATTTATATGCCTGGAGAAGCAGAGACGGCTTAAAAGGCAAATGTTTTGCTTAAAATTCTTTCTTGTGAGCAGCTGAGAAGGTTGAGGACAGGCTGAATCCCCACACAGACAGAGGAGGACATGGGGACCTTGGAGCCAGTGAAATTCGTCATCGTCTTTTGAATCAGACTCTTGATTTCCCAAGGCCAAGGGTGGTGATTTCCAAAGAAGCATCTGCTTCTTTGGGGAGGTTGGGGCTTGCATAGGCAATATGGGAACAGAATGCAGGAGGGGGAGGCTGAGAGAAGACTGACAGAAGATGTTGCAGATGATTTTCTTTCCACGGTGGCCATGCAACTGGGTTCTGTTATTTTGCAGAAATTGTAATCCGAATGCAAGATGAACAAGGTGTCTGTTTTCACCTCCTGCTGTTAAAGGCTGTCTTCTAAAACAGGCTTCAAATGGAGCTGAAGTTTCTGCTTCCTTTGTGCACCAGTGAAGCCTCATGTGAGTTTAACTGGAGTATTGTTCTTGTGTCCTGTTTTATATGTTTAAAGGCTATATGGTTATAGCAGCCTGGCATTGTTAATAGAATAATACACAGAACAATAATAGAAATAACTGCCAGTTTGATGTATAGATCCATTGTCCTCCATGAACACTGGCAATCAGAGAGCCATCTGCTTAGCTCTGAGGACAAACAAAGAAAACTGAAAAACACACATAATTTGGAGATGGCCCTCGGAGGGTTAATGAAAAGAAAACCAAAATAGATTCAGAGCTTTGCCTGCTTTTGAAGCGAACTGGGCGGAGCATTTGGACTTGCTCTATGGAGAGCTCGTCATAGCTGTCATAAGGGCTAATTGGGACAGTGGGGGCTATTAAAGAAAATTATATAAAATTTGGTGTCTGTAGGTTTCCTCTGGCTCCCCAGAGCATCGTCACAGTAAATAAGAGATTTGCCTGCAGAGATGGATGCTAAGAGCAGTGATTTCCACGGTAAAACTCTTGAGGAACACTACATGTCATTCGTTCACCAGATGACATAAGTACCAGGATCACTTTGTAGTCATTCTCTGGTTCTGGGTTTGCTCTGTGTGGGGGTAGGGGGAGGCTGTGAGAAGGGGGCAACGATTTGAGGGGAAGGGACAAAAATCTTCCAGGAAGAAAAGGCTGCTGCAGCGCCTGAAGAAGCTTTGATCGGAAATGGATGTGGAAAGCAGCGGTGATTCCTTGTGAAAGCTGTTTAAGAGGGATGGGTTACCGCACCTCCTCCCTGTAGGTAGAGGCTCAGCATCCTCTGACGGTGGGAAAGACCTAAGGACGATACCACATCCTCTTAGCTGGAGAAAGAGGCAGGGAAGCCCCGCTTTTCCCCTTTTCCGAGGAATGGCGGGGCGGGGGGGATGCAAGGGGGTCTCGCAAGTACCTAGGCAGGAAGAACGGATGCGGTAGTCGCCAAGGAAAGGGGAAACGCGCTCGGCTTTCCCGGCGTGCGGAGAACTTGCCCTGTGCGGAGGGGCCGGGATGGAGGGGAGGGGGCGGCGGCGGCGGCGCTGCGGGGGGAGCGCAGGGCGGTGGGGGCGGCGGCGGCACCGCCCCCGGGGGCTCGCGGTGACGCAGCTCCCGGCGGGGCCCCCCGCCCGTCCCCTCCGCCCCCAGTCCCCCTTTTAAGCAGCGCCGAGCCGAGCGGAGCCGAGCCGAGATGGGGCCGCCGGCGCTGCTCGCCCTCCTGGGCGCCGCCGCCCTGGCAGGTGAGCGGGACCGCGGGCGCGGCACCTCCCGATGGATGGAGCGGGAGGCGAGGGAACAGCCCCGCCGGGCGCGGGATGGGGATGGACGGGTGCCCTCCTGTAGGGGTTCCCGGAGGGGTGACGCCGCCCGCGGGTGCGGGGCATCGCACCCGGCCCGCCCTGCGGCACCCCCGGGGTGCGGGGGAGGGCGCGGTGGGATGGAGCTGCGAGAGGGATCGGCTGCTCTTCCTTTATTTTTATCCCGGTACAGCATCTTTCCACAAAGACTTCTCGGTGTCATTTTATTACAAGGGTGCCGCTAGTTTTTTTGCCAGCCAGTGCTTGATACCGATGGTAAAGCATCGGCGCTGCAGCTTTAACTAGCAGGATTCTTAAAAATATTTTTTGTGGCATGCAGCATTAATTATTGAAACCCCATCATGAAATGAACATTAAACACGATAGAATGAGATGATGGCTTGGCTTTATAGTACCTACTACATCATTGCTTGAAAGAGTCAGTGTCAGTCTGGGTTGAGTAATTTGGCTTTAGGTCTATCAGAAGTCTCCACGTGGAAATGCTTCTGGGACTTGTGCAGAGACTGTAAGGAAGTTGAGTACCTTCACGTGCCTTTATTGAAATCAAAAAGGGAGGGTGGAAGATGGGCGAAGAGACTCCAACACAGAGGATCTCACCAGATTATTCCACAGATCTATGGGCATTTATTATCTAATATTTTTCCTGTCTATGCCATCAAACAGATCAGGTACTTCTTTATATGCTTTGTGACTGTCTTGCTTTCATATGTCAAATCAGTGAAACATTAACTTCAAGAACTTTCTAGTACTCCTGCAAATCTGTATGCCAAAGTTTAGTTATCCTTCCTAGGAAGACATTGCTGACGTTTTGGTGAGGAATGACACTGCACTGAGTCATCAGCATTAATGAAAGAAAGCCGTGTGGGGATTTCATCATAAACCCACCCAAAGATCTGTCTCAGTCTTGGAGATGCAAGCAAAAGCCATGTGGATTTGTCCTGCATTTTTCATTGTTTTTCATGATATTCAACAACTCTCAGCACTGAGACAAAAATCAGATAATCTGATCGTAACTGCCTGGGCAGACTTGGTTCAGGAGGGTAAAGCAGACCCAGGGCTTTGCTTTACTTTGTAGGTCTGTGGTCTGTTTTTTTCTGCATGGACAGGGGAAAGGTTTCCCTGTTGGCATGCGTTCTGACTTTGTTTCTCCTGTGAAGCCCTGCAGTTGTACCATCTGCTGGGTCCCTGCAAGCCCAGTGGGTGGGTGCCCTGCTGCCTGACTCTGTTGTTGGTGTCAGGGGGAGCACATGTGGAGAGGAAGGCAGACACACTGGCCAGCCATCCTCACCTAGCAGGTGGCCCCAAGGGAGATCTTGCCAGCTGGCACACAGCTTCTAATGCATCCCCTGGCACTGCCAGCACCGGTGTAAAGTGGGGCATGCTGGCTCCTCCCTGGCTTCCTATCTCAGCTCTGGCAGAGCAGCTGCCTCAATGTATTATTTCAGGCTGTGCAATGGATTGGATGCTCATCTTATTTCTCCAGGCAGGTTAATATGACAAATGTCCAATACCATTTGCTTCTTCTGACATTATTATGAGAGCCTGATGCTTCCTCTTTGTGCATGTCGGCTTTTACTGTTAACCAGGCACTTGCTGAGATGTGAGCTTTTGGATGACCTGGCAAAGGCAGTGAACACAACCTGACTTTATGTTCCTGTGCCACTGATGGCTCGAGAGGTAGCCTGAAGTTGGCATCTGTAGTAGCAAAAGATGTTCAGAAGTTAGTCTGTTCTGTGCTTTATCACGTCACCTGGGTGTAACTCACAGGAGAGGTGCTGTGACTAAAAGGACAAAAATCAAGATGTTTGCCCTTGTGCATGGTGTGATTTCTCATGGGCTGGAGGACCAGAGGGGCAGTGAAGCAGGTCATCCCCTCTTCTTTCATGCAAGTGGTGACTGTGAGCAGCTCATGCCATTAGAGCGGCATCTCCAACACCTGTGGGATCAAGAGAGCGTCCTTTTAGTGGATAACACTATTTTTTAGTAGAAGAGACTTTGCTGCCAGTCTCCTGCCCCCACGTGCATGTACATCCTTATCCTCCATGCTCAGATGGATCCTGCAGGCAGGTTAGACTGGATCCTGCAGGGAGGTGGGACTGCAGCAGCGTCAGTGCTGTGCTGTGTGATAGTTATTTGCATACTGGGTCAGTAAAGGAGCCTAAAGCCTGGCTCCTAAAGCACTGAACACAAAAGGTGTGGGAGAGGGTTGGCTCTGAGCACGATCTCCCCCCACACACCACCTGGCATTCTGGGGAAATGATAGAGTGCTATTTTAGGGGAATCCCTTCTGTGCTATCCTTGTGTGGGTTCCCTTCTCTGATCTCAGTTGTGTACGCAGAGAAGAGATGGGGGCTGGAGAAGCACATTCCTACATATGTGTTTGGGGGAGCAGAAATAGAGGGCAGTAGAAATATCAAGAGAGTTAATACTGTGTTATGTTCAGCTATTACGCACTGAGTCAGTGCTCAAGGGGATGTCTGCTTCCTCTGCAAACACAGAAAATAAAGGTTTTATTGCTTTAAACAGTGCAAGGCTACATGCTCCTGTGTGCTTTGCAGGAAGCTTCCTTGGGGCAGTGCTAGGTCTCCTGATGCTGTAAGGTGAACTGACCTCCTTTGTCTCCATAATGTGCTTTGTGTTCCTGTGTTACAGATCTCTCACTGTCCCAACCAAGCAGTATGGCAGAGAGAGCAATAGTCATATTTAAGACTATCCTGACTCGTGTAAGAACTTCAGAACTGCACCCCCAGCTGTGTGTTTGTGCACTCTGATTCTGTGCTGTGTGGGAAGTCTGTGAAGCCATGGTAGAATAGGGCTTGCTTCTACATACTCTTGTGTTGCTGGCAGGCGTGCCTAACTTCACTTCTGGAAATCTCAAGGTGGATGAGAATTGACACAGTTAATTTTACATCCAAGCTCAATACAGCATCCGAGCTCAATAACCAGCTGGAGATGTACTGCAGCAGTGATGGCAAAATAAACCAGAATGGAGGTTTTGTTTGCAGTAGCTTCTTTACAAAAGTAAATACCTTGGACTAGATACAACAGAAGTGGCACAAGGAGATGTTAGTTACCCTACTTGTCCTCAGGACAAAGAGACGTGTGTTGTACTGCTTCCTTCCGGAGTAGTTTTCCACTGGGATTTGGGTTTTTTTGCTTATTTCTTGAAGTGATAATAGACCACTTAGTGAATGGAAATTTTCCTGTGCCTTTTGGCTCTCTCCTTCCCTCCAGCTTCCTATCCAAGCTGCTTTAAAGTCTTGAAGAATGGTCTCCTATTGGCAGGGGGGTTGCATCTAGAGCCCCTTGCAGAAACCAAAAGGTTCTTGGGGTGCAAACCCCCTGTTTGGGGTGGGTTTTTGTGGGATTTGTTTGTTTCGTTGGTTGGTTTGGTTGGTTTGTTTTATTTGGGGTTTTTTTGTTGGTTTGGGTTGGGTTGGGTTTGGGTTTTTTGTTTCATTTTGGGTTTTGTTTGTTTTGTGTGTTTTTTGTTTCCTTTTTTTTTAGGTTTTTTTTTTTTTTTTGGTTAGTTGGTTGGTTTTTTGGTGGTGGTGGGTTTTTGGGGGTTTTTTTGGTGGTGGGTTTTTTTTGGTGGTGGGGTTTTTTTGGTGGTGTATATTCTTTTAGTGCATATTCTTTTAGTGCTAGAAACGTTGACATGCTTCTTCTCTCATGCTATGCTGCTATCTTACATTGCTTTTCCATCCAAAAAAGGAAAGATTTAATGTGGAATGTGCCCAGTTTACTGACCAGCCAGCCCGAAACTCAAGCCGTCTCATCAGACTGATTTGACTGAGAACTCCTGTCACTGGTGCTTGTTGCCAGTATTAATGAGTCTGTCATAATTTGTTTTTCTTCCAGGTGTCAGCACTGTTCCAGTAGAAAAAGACCGTACTGAAGAAATGGTGAGTGGCTGTGTGTCAGAGCAAACTTCAGAAAATTATCAGTGACGTATTCTCCATGTTCTGTCTCTAAACTCTCAGGGTAATGCTTTTTTTCCTGAGGGTAAACTCTTAACAGATCGTTGCTGATGTGGAACTGAGAGTCCCTTTAGCTGTCAGAAGATACCTGTGTGCACTTCAATGCACTTGATGGAAAGAGGAGCTGTGCTCGTGTCAGTGTGGTGCTTCTGGAACTGTGCATTGTACAGCGTCCTGAAAAATGAACTGAAATGTTTGACAGTACATGATATTGTACTGCATAAAGTGAGATAGCAGCTTTGAGGAAAGATGAAATATCTACAGTTACCAACTATGCCACAGACTTTCTAATGTAATCCTCTCATCTCCTGCTTTAGAAAGAGATTCTTAACCTGTGTGATTAAATAAATGCCGTCACCTCAGACCCTCTGCTCTGGTTGTTAATGTGATCATTTAGAGTAGTAAACACGTGCTAATAACTAAAAATAGTTAAAAGATAAACTCCATAAATGTTTTATTGTCTCTTCCCAGTCAGCCACCCAGATTGTCGACCTGAGGCTCTTGTACCCCCAGTGTTTGCTCACAGTCAACAACTTCAACACTTGAAAATCATTTAATATGGAGGAGCTACGTTGGTAGCACTTAGAATCAGAGGAGGTTAGGTGACTTTCCTAAATCAGCTTCCTCTGCTTCCAGAGGACTATCCAGTTGAATGTTAAGTGCTAAAAACCAGGCAGGGCTTACAGCACACACATATGAAAAGATGTGGAGCATGTCACTCACAGAGGACACTGAGGTGGGTTTGCTTTATTGGCAACCCAAACTACCTTTGCACCTTTGCAGCATCCTCATTTGGACAGATCCTACATGATGATCCTCCGACCTTTGCATGCCTGTTGTGTTTGGGTTTTTTTGTAGGGTGCTGTTACCTCATGTTGTTTGACTCTCCTTTGTACTGAGTAGGGTATTTAATATGTCAAAAGGTACAAAAGGAGCCTTTACCTGTGCAAACAAAAGAGGAGATGAAAAGAGCTTGTGACTATTCTCTTCTTACTGATACTGTGAGGAGCAAAGCAGTTGATGGCCAAAGGCACAAGAACTTGTGTTAGAGCTGGGGATTACTCAAAACTCATTAACAATACCCTGAACTAATCCTAAACTAGCTTCTCTACCAACTGGATCAGTAGTAAGATTTCCATTTTTGCCATGAGAATTTCTTCTCCTATTTTGTCTCTTCTAGGTAACCCAGTGCATAGTGGAAGTTCTGTCCAATGCTCTGTCTAAGCCAAATGCACCACCAATTAATCCTGAATGCAAGGAAATCCTGAAGAAGAGTAAGTACAACATTACCTGAACTTGTAAAAGGAATTTAGATGGTTTCTGTCTTGCACTGGAGCTGGTGAACTGTTATTCCAGCCTGTGTGAAACTAGTGCCTCCAAATTTTAGTATCAAAATTCTGATTTCCTTCTCTTTAGTCTGTCTCACTCAAAGAACAAACAGCCTGACCTGGTAATTGTCAGGGATTCTTGGCTAACACTTGTGGCTCTCTTACTTAAACCACTCGGAGAGTCTGAGAGAATTTGACAGACTCTTTAGGTAGCCTGAAAAGTCGAAAAATGTGACCATGTTTGGACCACATGCTGAATGTATTCCAGAGGGTAGGAACTGTCTTCACATCAAATCAGCATTTAAATCAACAAGGCAACTGAGTCCATGAACCCTGTCTCCTCCTTGTTTAAACAGGGAATAATGCATGGCCCTCACACAGTCATCAGAAGAGGGTAGGGTTTACACTTTGGTAAAACACGTATTTTTATCTAACTCAGCCCCAGATTCCTAGGAAATGTTGAATGCCATCAAGCTTAGTTTGTGACATTGTAATTTCAGGAACAAATCCCCCACCCTGTATATTTGTCATGTTTTGGAAAATAAAAAAACAGCTAGTGGAAAGAGAGGGTAAGCACCATATTTTTGCCCTTAGGCAGATCCAAGAGTAGCAGATGATGAGAAACTTCTCATAAGTAGTGAGCTATTTCTAAATCTGTGCAGCTATTGTCTGAAAACTTTGAGGATTTGTGATCTATTTCGGATGTTACTCAGACTCAAGTGAAACAGAAATATCTTCATAGAAGTATGTTGTTACACATACAGTCAAAGTCAGACTTTCATTTAACATTTCAGAAATAGTGGAAGGAACGTGATTTGATTAAACATAACTATTGCAAGGCAACAGATTTCTTTAATTTTTTTTCAGTCAACTAAAAAATTTTAAAATTTGCTAAACCCCCCTAATATTTTCAAGTAGCTTGAAACAGGTAGGTTGTCTTTTTTGTGAGTAATCGTATGTGATGGGTAAGGCCTGACACTCAAACAACTGAACACAACTCCAGATCCAACTGATTTTTAGTGGGAATGAAAGCTAATTTAATTCAATACTTAAAAACATGATGGCAAACAAAGAAAAAAGCCAAAGAGGAAAAATTATTCTGGAAATTCCAGGGGAACTTCTAAGATGCCTAGTTAAATGAAAGTTAGTTCATCCTCTTCCAGGTAAGCATACAAAATATTAGCAAATTACTAATTTTAAAAGCAGAATTAAGAAAATCAATTCTGTCCAAATCTTCTTGCTACTTTGTAAAGCCAGTTGTCTATTTGCACTGAAATAACACTTCAGTGGAGAGTTGGATTACTCCATTGTGCTGCTCTTGGTGTTATAGGTGGTAGAAATGACAGAGAGAGAAGTGAAAGCAAACAACTTGAAGTGAGGCATTCCAAAGACCCAGCAGAGACTGAAAAACATCCTACTGGGAGCATGGAGCAAGAACAAAGTCAGGCAGAAGAGGAATCTAAAAACTACATGAAAGAAAGTGATGAGGAGAAACTTGCTCACGAGGAAGGTAAAAGCATGGAAGAGGAGGCTGGACACCACATGCCTGCTCAGGATGAGAGTCTTTACACAGAAGAAAAAACCCACTATCAGGAAACTGGAAGAGAGGAGGAGAAGAATTACCACAGTGAAGAAGGAAGCAAAGAGAGCAGGTGTTGTGATGAAGGTGTGGAACATGCTGTTCTCAACAAGAAGTCTCACTCCGGAGGCACGAGCACAGATTTCCGTGATGGGAATGATCAGCACCCCGTGGGCCGCTGGCACTTGGAGGAGGGAATGCAGAGCCCTTACAAACAAATTCATGAAGGTGAAGAGGGAGAGGAAGAAAGAAGTGAAAAGTACCACCATGAGTCTAAGGAACGTGATTTCTCCCATCAGCAAGAGCGTGAAGAATCTGATGAGAGTGAAGAAACAGAGGAGGAAAAGCAACCCTACAAACCCAAACGATACCATGGGAAGCACAGAGTGAGTGACTCCTATGAAGACAAGAGGGGTCATGGTGGTGGGAAAGGGGAAGTAGCTGAGGAATCAGACACAGAGGAGACCCATCTCTGGAACCAATGGAACCATCAGAAACAGCGTGAAGAGCAGCGTGAGGGGAAGAGTGGTTATCATGGGGGGCGTGGGTCTGAGGAGGCGAAGGAGAAGAGGCTTTCAATCCAGAGAAGTGAGAAGTACAGAGACAGGTGGCAGCAAAGGGAAGAGAGCAGTGAAGAGAGCAGTGAGGAGAGCAGTGAAGAAGAAAATAAGAGGTATCACCACAGTGCAGAAAGTAATGAGAAATGGCACAAGGAGAGGAGACATCACGATGGATCACGTGAGGCCAGGAGGCACCGTTCCGAGGGAAGGACGTATCTTGCAGATGAAAATGAGGAAGAGCCAGGCAGTTACCTCAGTGGTGGCAGCAAGGAGAAGCAGCATCATGCTGGAGAAAGATACCATCTCTGGAATAATGAAGAGGAAGGGTCACAGAAAGCATCTGCTTGGGAGCACCGAGGGCAGGCCAGGAGGTACCACAGCACCGAGGACGGGGGGGAGCAGCAGCGCTACCCCAGCTACAGTGAGGAGGAGGAGGAGGTAGAAAAGAAGCATCACAGCAGTGATCAGGTGGAAAATGAAGAGGAGGAAAGATATGCAGAGAGGGAGGAGTACAGAGGCCGTCTCCCTGCAGAGAATGAGAAGAGAACCCCAGCATCCTACAGCCCTTTCTACCCACTGCTGTGGTGGAAAAGCCGGCACTTTGAGAAGAGGGACAGCAGAGGAGAGCAGCTTTTGGAGGGCAAAGAGGAAAGCAGGCCTGCTCTGAATGAGAAGAGTCTTTTCCCTGACTATGATGATGATGACTGGTGGGAGGAAAAGCAAATCCTGAGTGCTCTGAAGCACAAACGCGCTGAGAAGAGGAATCCCAGCAAAATTAACAGAAATGATGTGGAAAGGCAATACAGCAAGATGGATCAACTTGCACAGCTTCTGAATTACAGGAAGAAATCAGCTGAATTCCCAGAGTTGTACAGTTCTGGAGAAGACCTGAAAAAACGTCACGTAACTGGGAACGACAGAAGAAATCTAAGCCAGAGGCCTCTGACAGAAGAGGAGGTATGTGTACAGGTGTTTCTCTGAAAAGCTGGGAAAGCTTCAAATGCACATTTCCAAATCCATTCCCAAGGCAGCTGGTAAACTGTGCATGGAAAAACACAAACAAGATTAAGTCACGTTGAGAGTCAGATGTTCAGTGACCTAAAAATCTGCTGTCTTTGAATGGTGAAACTGTGAATTGGGTGAACTACCCCAGGGCACAGTTTATAAAATAAAGACATTAGCTTCTGTCTGCTGCAAGACAGGAAGGGAAAGGAGATTTTCTTCCCCCTTGGACCCTACCTGTCCATGTCGGGTGTTACAGACTAATAAAACAAAGATGCCAGTGGCAGCAGGAGCAGAGAGGTAACTCACAAACACCACTTGGTCCGTCGGGTTGTTTAAAGCATATAGTTGGCAAGTAACTTGGATGTTTAGAGTGAAATCAGCTGTCTATAGACTTCCCAGTCACTGGGAGCAGTGGAGGCTTAATACTGATTTATACAGATGTTGAATGGTGTTAGCAAGTCATAATAAACAAGAATTGGCAGCATAAAGCTTCTCCTACTGTCTGTCATTGTGGAGATGTTCCTCTTGCTGCACTGTACTCGCTGCATGTCAAAAGCCTGAACCACGGCGATTGTCGGGCTGTGGCTTCCTAAAGGACCTTCACCTCAGCAGAAGGGACTGCAGCTGTGAGAGAGCAGGACATCCCCCCCTAGATGATGGTGCTTTAAATCTAGAATGATTAGGCTGTAATTAGAGCCAGCTCTCAGAATGAGTATTTTGATACTTTCCCCAGCCCTAATTCAGATAAAAGCAGGAAATTGCACAAAGTATATGCTGTTAACACCTCTTACCCCAGCAGTCTGCTCAGGGACCATTAAGTAGCAGGAGATCATCTGCCTCAGAAATGGCCTTTTCTGTCGTTTTCATGGAACAAAATATTTGCCAAAGGTATTTGATGAGTAAAATGCTCTTTATGTTTTCACAGGAAAAAGAACTGCAAAACCTGGCCGCTATGGATTTGGAGCTGCAGAGTATAGCAGAGAAGTTGAACAGCCTCAGGAGAGGCTGAAGGTGTTTGGGGTTTCAGAGATTGGTGTAGCTGTACTTGCTGTACCCGTGTTCTGTGGTAAATTCACTGCCACTGGATTGTTGTTTGCCCTAAACCCAGGAAATACTGTTTACTGGCCACTATAGTGTAGTGATTTATACAGCTGAAAATGTCTTTAATTTGCTGCTATGCTACTGAGATCTGAATGGCATGAATTTTAGTATCATAATCTTTCATGTGGGCAGGTATTTTTAATAGGCTTTTGAAAATAATTGTGTTAGTGTTCTTCAGAAATATATTTGTCTGAGTTTGCAATAATAAAAACCATTGATCTTGGACCAAACTTTCTCCTTGCTTACTTGACTGATTGGGTTATTTCAGGATTATCTGTATCACTTACATGAGTGAGGGGGGTGTGGAAGGAGCCTTTTGGTGATCTTAGGACACTACAAAGCAGTAAAACAAATGATCCCATAATTAGTTTCAATTACTCCAAATATCTGGAGTTCAATTTAACCACTTATCCAAATGTGGTTTTTACAGCCCTCCTGCTGTGCTGGTGTCTCATATTCATGTGTTTCAACTGAAATAGGAACAATGGTACCTCAAGACATGCTCTTCAGCTATTACCTACAGAATACCTTCTGTCATTTTGAAATATCACTGATTTATTTCCTTTTCCTTATTGTTTTTCCTTGGTACAAACATTATGACTCATTTGGAAACTGGGAAACAGGATTCAGGATCGAGGCCACGTTTGTGTTAATGCTGGTGAAATGCAGCCTGTTTGGCTTTGATCTAAACTAACTTCTCAGTTGTTCCAATATTGTTTATTTCTCAAACTGACCTTTTAATTATACAAATTTATTTTTTTTTCTCGTGCTATTGTTTTTATTGCCACAGTGTACATGATACGTAGGATTTAAAACATGCTGGTAGTTTACCTTTTACTGTGTAAGTTTTCACACCTTTGTAGCGCCACAGATACACCTGTGTACCTGCCAGCCCAACAGAAGTGGCACAGAAGGAGAAGTACCTGTGCCTGCTTTACAGGTAAGAGAAATGAAGCAGAAGATAGTTTTTCATGATCAGTCTCCTGGCTTACATGGATTTCGTCCCTTCCCAAGCTTCCAGGGTCCTGTCCATTGCTCTAAGCTGCGTTATCTCAGGATTTCATCACACCCTGGATGTTGGCTGCTTTCAAAGGCCCAGTTTCCCTTCAGTATGTACGTGTGGACACACATCCAGCGTTTCGCTACTGGCTCCTCGGAGAAGTTGAGAAATCCAGAATTTTAAAAAAAAGCTTCCTAAGAGCCACACGTCACATTTCTGTTCTCTCATGTGATCTGCCACACTTGGCATTGTATGGAAGGGTGAGAGGGGCAAAGCACAATTTTCAGATCCACAGGGCAGGTGGAACAGAGATGGTGAAACCTGCATCCTCTCCACTGATGGGTTTTTCACATAAGTAGGAGAAGAAAAGAGAAAGAGAAGAAACTTTCCATAAAAGGAGAAAAACAACACAGGAAAGTTTGCAGAACACAACAGTAGATAAAACCTGAAATACCCTGCACCTGTTCTCCTAAGAGAAATCCTTAACTGCTTCTTTACACAGAATATAACCCCTGTTTTGAGCTAATGGTGCCCCAAAATACAGAATTTTACAGCTTTATGAAGTCTGATTACTTTATCTCAAAGCTCCAGGGTCTGTCCAGTCAGTCCAGAACCTGATAATTAAGTTCAAGAGCAGAAGCCAAGTCCTTCTGGCCCTACGAGCTCCCACATGGACCTAAAGCTCTGACCAGGGGTGCAGTGGGGTGCAGACAGCAAAGGGGTTCTCCTGAAGCCTATGCTAGACCTTTTTATTTCCAACAAGAAGGAAAAGTAAGAAAAAGAAGATAAATCTCATTAGGAAAAACACCCTGCAGTTTAATTGACATGGCAAATGCAAAGTTAAAAAAAAAAATCAATAAAAAAGCTGACATCCTGAAAGATCAAACAGTAGAATAAATATATATACATATAGCAGTCTTCAAAATAGTAGTATCTTAAAAATAGATAACAACTCTCAGGAAAATGACAGACAATACTAACAGAGACATTCTGATTAAATACTTAGTATTTTAATTTAAGAACATGCACTTTCTCTTCTGTATCTATTTCAGGAAAACATGGGGTCATGCTGTAAACATGGGGTCATGTCTAACATTAGTTTCTCTTTTTATTGTTCCTTTGGAAAAAGAAGTGTATGATTTTTTTTTTCCCCTGTTCATTCTACTTTCCTAAATTACTGAAAACAGCAGAGTTCTGTGTCCAAAGGGGGAGCAGATCACACAGAATGCTGATGAGAATTCCCTGATGCTGCTCTGGGAGAACAGAAAGCTAAGTTAGATGTGTTGATTCGGACTCAACCTTTTAAAAAAACTACATCATATTCAGCTTTGGCAACAAACAAACAGAATGCCTTCACTGATGCTTTATCTTCCTTGATCTCTTCTTTCTGAAGTTACAGTGATTTCAGTGTGCTGTTTGCTTCCAGGGCTGCTTCTTCACATTCAGATCATGTAAACTGCTAAGGAGTGAGACAATCCTCCCACCACTCAGTTCTGCTGCTTTTTCTGACAGCTGTGTGACAGGTACCGTTCCTGTGCTGCCGAGAGCACTGAAAGTATAGGTGTTTTACTAACAGTAAGACTCCTGAAATCTAAAAAACCAAATGAATTCTCCAAATGTTAACAATGAAGGTCTTGAACTTTGCATCTTTTAGGTGATGGCTCCTCCATCTTCAGTGCTTCTAAACTACTGGAATCAGATTTGCCCTTATCCAAGACAACAGTGATGCCAGACAGAAGGTACCCTCCGCCTCCACTCATTGTCAGTTTTGGATGGCTTCGATCTGGTAAGACCTTTAAAAAAAGCAAACAACAAAACACACCCAAAACCCACCTCACAACAAGCACCTGTAAAAGCTCACTCTACATCTGCACATCATGTTGTGTAATTTCAGCTTACAGTATTGGATGTAAATTTTTTTTCCAGCCACAACAACAAACAGCCATTTGGGAAAGTGTATTTATCTAAAAAGGGCAAAGTATCTGCAGGTGAGAATCCAGTTATAGAAGTATGTAAGCATACAGGCTACTGCCTTACTGATTAATTCTTTGTGGCATTTCCACCAAAATTGTAAAGTCAAGCTTTGGGTTGGATGGAAGTCCCATTATGTGATCAGAAGTGGTGTATTTGGAACCACAGCTGATCTTACAAAACAGCAGGAAGGAATGCAGGAATTTCCAGTTCTGTCACTACCACCTTTATGTAGCTTAAGGTAAGACATGAAATGAACCATCATTTTCAGATGCATTACACTCTTTGCAAAGGACTTCTCTTCAGATATTTCCTCCTTGCTCTGACTGCCACTGCAGGTCTGAACTGACTGACCTGTGTCCAGGATACAGGAACCCTTGCCAAGCCTACCTTGTGTGAACATCTATGGATCTCCTGGTCATTCCCAATTTGGTTGCCCAATAAGTAAGTCAGTAATCATGGCCACCCTTGAATTAAGTCATCCCCTAAATAATAATTGCTTATGGACTCCAGAAGCCCTTGGGCAAGGAGAAGGCCAGTGAAGTGCACCTCCTTCAGAGGTGGTGAGCTGCTCCTCAGATATGGTTCTGCTTCTTCAGAGATGAAGCAGCAACTCATTTTCCCACAAACATCTTGTTCAAACAAAGTCAGTCACGCTGACATTTCTCACTGTGGTGATATTTTCCCCTCTCATCGTGTTTTTATTGTTCAGTTCCCAGACCAGAAACTTGTTACCTGGGTTCCAGGAAATGTGCTATTTGAAGATGATAATTTTATAAGTCACGACCACTCTCAACATTACACATCTTTTTCAGCTGTCAAACCAGCTGGAAACGAATAAACACTTGTAATATTTTGCTACATCTCTCTCACATGACAGTGCTTTAGGTTAGCCACTAAAGCACAACACTTTGCTACAAATATTTCAGCAAGTGCTTAAGTGAAATGCTTTGTAAGAAGAAAATAAAGTATTTCCATTTGCAATGGTTACAATGAAGCATTAAAACTCTTCAGAATACCCACTACTCATGGGTAAAACCAATGCATGAGCTTATACATTGTTTCAGTCAGTCCAAAATTTTCAGAGAGTGTTTTGCTCCCCATTATTTGAATACTTGCAGTTTTGACAGCCACTTACTGTGATCCTTACCTGGTAGTTTCGTAGCCAGGTTTCAGACAGCTTTAGGTTTATAACTCCACCTCTTTCTCTCAGCTTTGTGTAACATTCTAATAATGGCTTAAAAAAAAAACAAACAAATAACAGGTTACATAGCAGAATAGTATCAAACTTGAACAGTAAATAGCTAAAGTAACATACTTGATTTACCTCTTTATACTGGCAGTAGACAACAAAAGGCCTTGAAGGAGCAACAAATTCCAATAAAGGCAATAATAAGGGTGTGGGATGAAACTTGCTGGCTACAATTAAGCTGCAAAACAAGTGTCATGCACATTAGTTTTCTACTCATCAAGTGACATTTTCCTCCTACTTAGTACAGCAATCAATTATAGCTTAAAAGTTGCTCATCAGCATGTTTTCATGTCTCTAACAACTCCCCAAATATAAAAACAAGTCATGGTTTTCTACTTGCATAATTAAGAGCCAAAAAACGCTCATTCCCTAAGGTGCAGAATATTAAATGAATTGCAGAAGGACTCATTCCAGCTGTGCTGAGCTCCACAATAATTCTTACAGCCCACTTTGCATGCTGCTTTCTCTGCCCCAAGACCATTTTCCAAATACAATTTAAATTATGTGACCTGCTAATTGTTGCTTAGAATGTAACCTCAGCCGTGATTTTTAGACTGGGTAGTCTTCATTAAATACAGTTTTATATAAGAAGAATATTTAAAGAGAAAACAATCCCCTAATAGACATGACTAAAAATCTTTAAAATTATGCCCTTTCAAACTTAAAGGTTTCTTATTTAATTCTCCATCCCTGTTTTAGCATCACAGTACAACTTGGAGAAACAGATGGTTGAGATTCTCTACAGCTATCTCCAGCTGAAATCCAAACAAATCACTGCCAAACTAGATTGCAAGAAATGGCTGAGTAAATTAGTAATACGTTGTGCTTGTGCACAAAGAGTGGGATAATTAAACTACTTCACTAGTTTACAGAGACTACGTGAGATGACCCATTAATTAACATTTGTTCTCCAGGGGAATGTACAGCACTGGAGACACAGTTAAACTTGTCTGTCAAAAGGGAGGTGAAAATGGTTGTTCAATTTTCTAAATGCAATAAAGAGGTGAGACAATTCTCTTACAGTTGTTCCTGTTTTGTTTTTTTTTTTTGCCAGCCATGGCCTTGTGAGCCATTTGCTTCAAATCCAAACCTCAGAAAAATTGTGCTCAGTAATTTATCAAGCAGGTCATAAAGAAAAGACTCCATCCTGTGCCTCGGAAGGCTTGGAGTGCTGCACTGACACTGCCAGGAGCTCTGCCAGAAAACAGGAAGATAAGGGAGAGATGAGAGACTGTGGAAAACCAAACTCTGTTCTTTCATATGGCAGCACATATTGCTGCCAGCAGGTAGCCTGGCCAGCCACAAAATCGATGTAATGGGTGAGGGGGGAGCAGGAAGGGGTAGAGGAAGTGCAGGGAAGGGTAGAGGGAGGGAGCTGGTCTAATTCTGAACACATGGAGTGTCCACAAACCAATTTCTGCTTTCATAATATCAGAAAAAGTCTATCTTTAAAAAGTCTTCTTTAAAAGAATACCAAATAGCCAATGAATATCTTCCTTTTTGCCCCTCAATGACCTACATCAGACTTCAGCTCTCATAAATGGAATTGAACAAATAGATCTAGTACAAGCAATATTTTACCACATAACAGCATAGAAGATAGAAATCTTCTACATTAAATAGTAGACCCTGTTAAATTCAGGGCCTCCAGAATTAATTTTCCTAGAGCTGGTTGCCCATCTTTATCTAACAACCAGTTTTTCCTCACTCTGCCATTAAGTCCTTATGTTTCTCCCCACCAACATTAACCAGTTTTTTTACCTATCCTTTCCCTGTTTCTCTCCTGCAAAACAAAACCAAACCCCGACTTTCCCTGCCTGCTTCTACTCAGGTACAGGGTTGTTGATTTGAAGCATTTGTTTATTCCACGCCAATTTTTTGTGTTACCCTGTGGTTCTTGATCTCAGTGAACAGTGGGCTATAAAAGGCAGATGACTAAAGAAAGGTGATCATGACTGAGCCATCTGGGATAGTGCCCTCAGGCACCATAAACTTCTCTCTCCCCCCATCACACTGAAGAATTCCTAAAGCAAGAAATCACTCATCCCTTCAGGTGTGTAATTTGTTACAGCTTTCATGCCTTACAAAGGACAAAAGAAGTATAAAAGTGATTGAAAACAAATAAACAAGAGACAAATGCTAAACAGGCTTCCTTGAACTCGATCAACAACTAAATACACTATTTCATGCTGCAGGAAATATCAGGTAAAGTCAGATATTAATTTTCACTTTGCCAGATCGTGCACAGACATTAATTATAAAACCAGTCCAAACCAGTACCATTATTTAGGCAGCTTAATGGTCACATGCACAGGCACTGCCAGTGGTGCTGTTCTTTTGCCAAACAGATGTGCAGTGCTTTTTACAAACCTCCTTTACCATTTTATTGCTTTAGAGAACACACAATGACCTGTTTCTGCATCTTTATAAAAAAGGCTAATTCTACCACTTAAATATGCTACATGAGGTACATGAGTGAACATATGAGTTAAAACATTTCATAATAATAAACCCAAAAACTACACACTAGCACTTAAACACAACCAATAAATGTGCATTAAAATTTACAGGAGCAGAAAAGCTTTATTCCCAGTGAACCAAAAGTCTTTGGAGAAAAAGTTAGTGTTAATGTTATTACTTGGTTAACTCAAATCACTTCAGCATTTGCTAAGGACATAGGAAAAAGTCACCAAATCACCAAATGCTCCTATACTATTGTGGGGCTGTATTTCTAGGAATATATTTATAGTATTTGTTTTAGATTTATGATATTGAATATTTGTGTTAAGTTGCTCGCTGGGAGTAACAGCAGGTAAAATGAAGTTATATGGGAGTTTTTTCCTGTGTAAAAAAGAAATGAGTGTCTAAAAACAAACCAACCAATCAAAACCCCAAACCAACAAATTTAGTTCCACCTTAATAAACTTAAAACCTCAGGTTCTACTTTGCCAATTAGAATCCTGTGATTTTTTTTGGCAGTCATTTTGTATTGGATTCTACCTGGATTCCAGGTTTTTATTGATAGCTTTAAATTTTTATTTTAACATTTACTCATAATTAGTTGATTTTTAGACCATGAAATTTTAAGGCATTTAAATAACAGGAAAAAAATCTTAAACCAGGTAAGAACTAAACAAGACCCAAGACCCACTTGGTTTCTTATCTCATTGGTATTTCCAGTAAACTGTTCTTATCTCAACCCATGATCTTTACCTTTTGTGCCTCCAATCCTCCTCTCCATCCCATGGAAGGTGGAGCAGGGCAGGTGTGTGGTCTAGGGAGCTTCAGTGGGAACACTAAATTGGGGAATAACATTCCTAAACCAGGAAGACAACTACAAACAAACTCACCCATCAGCATTCTTTTCCCTCAACAAAGCAGCAGTTTCTGTGAGCTTTTTTCTTCTCTCCCATTGTTTCATTTGCTTTTCCCGAACCTTTGAACAACAAAACAAATAGTTTGTACTTTAACTGGGAATTATATATCAGATCACTATTGCATGGACTGAGTTTTCATTTTTTGCATCTTATGTCTTAATGTAAGACAAAGAAACAACTTGCAGAATTCCACTTTAACACCTGAACAAGCTGTATTTCAGCACATCTGATTCATACAGCGGAATTTTATGAATATAGAAACTGTAAAACTTGAATAGCCACAATAAATATTCTTACATTTTCTTTATTTTCTTTTTCTTTGTTCTCTTTAAATTCTACATCTTCAGCATTAATGTCCTGCTCTTCTGACTGGTTGATCTCCATGGCTGCTTCAGTAGCAGGTTCCTCTTCTGTTTCCTGCAGGGAAGCCTGTTTCTCCTCACTCAATCCATTGCTTTCTTCTTCCACTAGTGCATTATCTTCAGGGTCTGAAGGCAGAGTCTCTGTAGAAAATGTCCCAGAGAGGAGACTGTGCACTTTGCTGAGAGGAAATTCATGAAGATTATCAAAGTAAGGTTTTGGAAATCCAAAACAACTGGTAGCAGCTCTCACAGGTCCTCCTCCTGGGTACATCTGAATGATGGATCCGTAGCCTATGAGAGCAAAAGAATTAAAACACATTGGAAAGCCAGAATCCTTAAACTGCCGTATTTTCAAAATTTCCAAAATGCTTGAATGAAGTGTTCATTTAAGAACAAGAAAGTAAATTTCCTGCTCTTAATCCAACCATTGAATTTAACAAGCTGTGGAACTGTGCCTCAAGGTAGAACATCTTTATTGAAAGGACAACACTTTGCAACTCCAAAGGACAAGGTGACTCATAGAATATTTGTGTATCAAACACCTATTTAGGATTAGCTCAGAACATATAAGCAGTGGCAAACTGTTAGAAAAGATAATTTAATTAATAATTAACAGACCGAATTTCTGCAGTTTTTGTTACTTATTTATGGAGTTGTTTTGATAAAAAAGCTAATTTTAACAGTATGAATAGGCAAAGAATTTCTTCAACATCCAGGCTCTAAAGGAAGAGCTGTTTAGACATACTAAAAAATACCCTTTCAGTAGTTATGCTGAAATTGTATAATTGACTTCAAAAAGTAGCTCTATGGCCAAAAGTTGCTGCAACAAACGCAATTTCCACTGCCTGTGTCCTTCTCAGCCAACAGACAGCATGTCTGTGTGCACAACATCACATCACACATCCTACCTTTCCAGGCTTCTGGAATATAACTGTCCCCTCTGTCTAGTGCCTTTGAATGATGAAACTAATTAACTGAGTTTGAAAAACAAGTCAAACTTCTCCTAGAATATCCTCGAGGAAATGTCACATAATTTTAAAATCCACATTTTGCAGGATACACATTAAATCTGGTGCAGTGAACAAGAGGAATGGCAACATTTTCAGTGCTGGAGGCTGTCTGAATTCCAGTGCTACTATTCCTGTTTTCTGCCATTCACTTTCCTGGACTTCCAAATGTCTGGGAAGAATCTACATACAAGCTCCTTACAGCTTTTCCTAAACACAGGAACTCAGACAGGAACTAAAACAGATCTACCTACAGAGATATCAATTTAATCGAATTTCATTATATAAACAATTACATCAAATTCAGTTGTCAATTACTTTTTTTAGGTTTTTTAAATACTGAAAAACAAATCCAACTGAAAGATGCAAAATGCAGCTTTCTGCAACAGAAAAACAAGTATCGCTTTGAATACCAGAGACAGTAAAATCAGATTTAAAAAACCTGAGAGAACTATTTTGAATGGCTGCCTTTTAAAAGTATCACAGTGATGTGTATTTAAGTTTCAGGTAAGCTGAAGCCTGTGCATTACTAAAGCTACTGTGTCACTCACCCCCCATTCGCTCCATCACTGCTCCCAGCACGAGGCCGGCACATGTTTCCATAACAATCATCTTGTTGCCAGCGTGGATGTTTCCCAGGGTGAGCATCTGAGCCAGGGTGTCATATCTCAAGTGGCTGGAAGGCAGAGGGTTTAACAAACATCAGAGTAGTCAGAAGTACTGCCTATTGGCTCAGGAGCCTGCCAAAAAAAGTTGGACTGCAGGTAGATTTTCAGAACAGTGTCGGTGATCCTCAGTCACCATGTGGAAACTCATAATTAACCATCTGGTAATAAAGAAGAACCAGAGCCAACAAGAAATTAGAAAGGAAAAAATAGCAAAAGTAGGATGTGAAGTAGGGTGCACATATCAAAGTGGACATCTTGTGCTGTGTCAGGTTTTTAAATTTTTCTCTTTTTTCTCTGACACGTCAGTTTTGTAAAGAACAAATGGTATAAATGCATTTCCTGATCCAATAATGTGATTCCTTGTGATTTTCACCTGGTTTGCAGTAGCACACACCACTGCAGCCCAGGACCAAAACCTAACACTGCTGCCTGCAGTGCACAAACTGAAGAGACTCAGTCAGAGCTACAGAAATTACAACTCATCTTCATAGTAAAATAAAGCCAAGTGACAGAGACGGTGGAAGGAGAAGGAAAAAATGTTTGAGAAGCCTTAAATAACATACATTTGAGGATTTTAAATCTAAGCATATTAGATCTACTATTACTACATTAAAAAGGATGTATCAGTCCATCTTTATGAATGTGTGTAACAATGTATCTTTTAGTTTAGATAAGTGAAAATCCAGCAGGGCTGCATCTCTGTAGTCCATCTCTGTAGCCATCACCTCCTCTGACTCCTGACCCCAGGGTTAACCACAAGTTTCTGGAGACTTCTGATTGAAGACTTTGAACTCCTGACACATCAAAGGCAAAAATTCCTGCTTCTGGTAAGTGGCTTGTTACTTTGATTACTGAGCCACAAAACAGAGATGATACACCAGCAACCAAAACAGGTAAGAGCTAGCTGTGAAAATGCAAAGAACGTTTGTCTACAAAGGTGATTTGCAACATGGTGGTGACAGGGACGTGGTAAAAGCTGTTGCTGCAATAGCACATTGATTCATTTTCTATATCACATTATTTTTCATTGACTTCCAATCTTCCCACTCACAGAAAAAAAAAAAGGTATTATATACTTTGGTATAGTATTTTTTAAAAAAAAATTAAATTACAGTATATGATAAAGTTATAATTAGAAAAAAGAAAAAGAATGAAGACTTACTTAATTTTTCCAGGTTCCCTTGCATAATACATGGTTGAAAGAATGCGAGTGGATGGTTTCACAATTGTAATAACTGCCTCATATCTGTAAGAAACACACAGGAATAGTCTTATTTTAATCTCAACAGCTTAGAGGATTACTAAATATTTTCCACATTTTAAAATTCACTTACTTTTTCTTCTTCTTCTTTATGTATTTATCTTGAGCAAATTCTGTTTTGTCTCTGAATGTTGTACTGTTCTCTATTAACTGTTGAACTATTTCCTTGGAAGAGACAATTTATTTTTATTACAGCTAGCATTTATTTCTCATTCATTTCATATACAGTATTTTTTTAAACAAACACTGAAAATATTTTCTTCCAGTAGAGGCATTTATACCATTAACTTCTACTGACATTAATGGCAAAGTAAACTTCTACTAACCAACACGACAAGTGAGACACTACACTGACTATGTGTAGGATTTTAATAGTATTGTTTTGTTTTTAAGTGTTCTTTAACTACAGAATGCCAGAATAAAATGATAAAACAGAAAATGCTTATCGTGGAAAACAGGGTACTTTGTGGAGAAGGAGTCTGGTAGGTGCCAGAATTAACTCATGAGAGAGGGCAGACCTGTGTGGCCAGAAATGAGGAAAAAGCAGGAGTGTTCCTTTCAGAATCAGCAAGTCATTACTTCAGCACTTACTGTGAAGTCTTGGCACCTAAATATTTACCCCATTCTGAATGTGAACAAGACTACACTGCTTTCTCTCAGTGACTGGCTACCTTAAATTATCCTGTATTTAGAATGAGGCAGTTATGTTTATTGTCAATTATTATGAACAACTGACATATTTTGTCAGTATAACATTCCCCCTAGTAAAGGGATTGCAGCATACTAAACCCTGTGTGAAGCTACACAGGCAGAAATATTTTACAGAAATAAAACAAGGAACCAGATATCAGACATAATATTTAGTTTAATCCAATTCCCTCCTTGGCTGCCTCTGTCTGATTTCAGCATCTGAGGGTATCTTTTTTCCCCATTAGTTCTTCCCCTCTACTCTGGCTAATGGTCAGACACCTCCCTCACCCCAGTTAATTCTGCCAGCCTCTCAAATTGTGGTATTACCAACTCCTTGCACAATGTCAAACTCCTTAGCATTTATTATTTCCTACAACACTCCCCCTGACTTTTTCCTTCTCTAGCTTCTAGGTTTTCCCAGGCTTCCAGTTTTGGTTTCCTGGTCTCTTTATTCTAGTCTCCACCCTTTGCCAATCCAACTCTTCCTCATACTTTCAGATCCCTTCCAGCTGGAGGGATCACTAATATTTCCAAGAAAACCAAACCAAACCAATGGAGCTTTCATTGCTCAGAGTTTAAAAACACAGTGCTGCAAGCACTTCTCACTTCCTGTAGCTGCTTTTCAGGCCATTATTCCTTCAAACACTGAACATGTATTACTAATGGTGTGAAACACCATCTCCTTCTTTTTGCTTTATTCTTGGAAAAAATTAAATGGAGCTCCTGGGATGTTTATGTTGCTGTTTTGCGGGGCTGTTTGTTGCAGTAAAATTTACTGTGAGGAAACTGAGGAGTATTTCTTCAGGGTAAGCAAAAGCCAAAAGGAAGCTGCAGCACCGTGCAGTGCCCTGGGAGTACAAGCCACTTCACACCTTCATTTTGACACATATCCCTCAGGAACTGGGAAGGATTTGTGAAGGGATGGGAGATCAAGGCCCATCAACACTTGTGCTGGTTTTGGCTGGGTAGAGTTAGCTTCCTTCACAGTGGCTGGTACGGGGCTGTGTTGTGGATCTGTGCTGAAAACACTGTTGATCCTATAGAGCTGGTTCTGTCATTGCTGAGCAGGGCTTAGGCACAGCCAAGGCCTTTCCTGCTTTTCATAGTGCCAAGCTGACAAGGGGGCTGGGGGTGCATGGGAAACTGGGAGGGGACCCAAACTGACCAGAGGGATAACTCCAGACCCTTGGATATGACATCACGCTCAATATATAAATTAGGGGAAAGAAGGAAGGAGGGAGGATGTTTGGGGTAATGGGTTTTGTCTTCCCAAGTCACCCCTAGACGTGATGGGGCCCTGTCCTCCTGGAGGTGGCTGAACACCTGCATGCCCACAGGAAGTTGTGAAAGAATTCCTTGTTTTGCTTTGCTTTCCCTGTTAAACTGTCCTTATCTCAACCCACGAGTTTTGCAGCTTTTACGCTTCCCATTCTCTCCCAGTCCTGCTGGTGAGGGAGCGAGCAAGTGGATGTGTGGGGCTTGGTTGATGGCTGGGGTTAAGCCACAACAACACTGAAGTTTTATTTCAAATAACAATCATCTCTAAACTGAGCCTGCATCACAAAGACAAGCCATCCCTAAACAGGAGTTCAGATTTTTCTAGACATTTAGGGAGGAATAATGTCTATTTTTGTTAACATAACTTAAACTGAATATTCAGCCATGGTTAGGAAAAACAGAGTAATGAAATAGGATATTTTAATAACCTAAAATAAAAGCATGGTAGATGTACTGCACTGAGGACATACAGAAAAGTCAGAATGATCTTCTGCCACAGATAATGAGAACAAATAGAAAACATCAAACTGATTAGTACATTCTTCTCAAAGAGATAACACAGCTAGCAGCACAACCATGGAAACAGAAGAAATACCATTCTAAACTCCTTGGGTCCATCCATTATTAAGCAGACAGAAGCAGAAAAACTGCTCCAAAGAGCAGCAGCAAACAGCAAGATGCAAACAGGAGATGAGATGGACTTGATGTAAGCATGAGCAATTTCTTATTTTTATTAGAAAGGGTAAACCTAAGAGAGACAACTTTGCCTGACTGCATGTGCAGAACAGCAGTGGCTGCAATGCTTCACTGACATTTAAGATGGCCTCACTCACTTTATGACAGGGTGCAGGGTCAACACCAACCCCTTTTCTAACAGAACAGAACTGATCTCTTGTGAACATTCTTAGCTTTTGGTACAGATAAAGCACAGGTACCTACATGCTCACTGATGGTACATTTGTTACACAGTGGTATTTCTTCATACTTGGTTATTTGTCCATAATCCTTCCCTACACCTTTGACAGTTTAATTATGGCATGCTTTTAAAACATCTGTAACACAGAAAGAGCATTTTGAATCTTATACAGAAACAAAACTAAATGGAGATTGTGTGAGCTGTACTTTTTTATCTGTTATGACTTCTGATGCCATAAAAATCTATACTTTACTCTCCCAATGTCAATACAAAGTTGCACACCTTACATGAATTTTTTCTCTGAAAATAGCCTTGGCATTTTTGTAAAACTGAAAAGCATGACTTGACCAGAAGAACAAAGAAGTACTGAAATCTATACACGGATAAAAAGAATAGCTTATTTCATAAACTAGAATACAACCATCAAGGTAGCAAAAAAATGACACCAAAACCTTATTTTTACCTGTCCTTTAATACCCTTGTCCTTCAAAGCCTTTATGTCATCATGAGTCAGTTTTTGAGACTTCCCATCGTCAACTATGTTACGATTATCTGTACCTGCTTCCTTTGTTTCTAAAGGAAAAGGATATAGATTTGTAAAATCTAGCACTAAATAAATTGGAGAAACACATGATTTTAGTTTCACAGAAAGCAGATTTCTCATCATTAAACCCACTCGTTTTACGGCCTTGCAGAGCACAGCCTGAGCAATGAAACATAATATGTAAAATAAACCTAAATGTACATATATTCACCCAAACTGAGGTTCAAATTTTCTCCCATATTAAAAAGCTTATTTGTTACAAGACTAGTGAAACAACAGATCAAGACAAAACCATGCACTTTTATGACAGAAAGAATATAAGTAACGTTAAGTTAACAAATGATTAATAGAAAGCTTTTCCATTATCAAATAAAAATTAATTTGAACTAGTTTTTCCAAATACCAGTCACTGCTCTGTGATACCTGTGGGAGTCTCTTCCACCTCTTGCTTTGGCTGGAGGTTTCCACCGTTGGTTACTTCAAATGTAGTTCCATAAATATGTCCAATGGCATTATCCAGGTAGAACCACTGCTTCTCAAAGATAATTTTTCTGAAATAAGAGAAAAGTTAACGACACTAAAAGCATTATTTTTACTATGTTGAAACCCCCAAGAGTTGAGCTTAAACTATAGCTTTATACATGACATTTTTATCTGTATCCTTTAGGAAAACCAGGACAAACATGAAAAGTGAAGTTAACCACAAAACCCACATTAAACTGAAACTGGTTAAGAAAAGAACAAAGAACTTAAATCGAGCATACAGTAAGAAAAAATTTTTTCAGTTTAAAAGACATTTAAAGTAAGAGATAAAACAAGGCTGTGGCACTCAAATTATACAGTACTGGGTTTGATAGAGAAAGTCAGAATAAGGCAAGGAATTAAATTAATCATATGACATCTAGGCTGGGTCATGCAGATCACTGCAAAAAGATGAGCATGAACCTGCACATTGCAGAGCTCCTTCGAAATAACATTTGCCAAAAGACTGTGAAAAAAACCAGACAACAGAGAGTGCCTTGTAATCCTAGAAATGTTTTTAAAAAAACCCCAAACTGTATCATCCCTTTTGCATTAAGGCAGGTTTGCATTTTTCCTTCTTGACATAAAACAGGATCCACAAAGCCTTCAGCTTTCAGGCTGGCCTACAAAGGCTGCCTTGCCAACCAGAGAAATACCAATCTTGCCAAATGGAACAGGTAGCACTATACTATGCCACACTCACATTCAAACCAAAACTTGTCAATAGGAGCTATTATGCAAATTATACTCATCACTAATTCTGAAACTAAGGAAAAAGGTTGTTATTTCCAGTTTTCTACTGACTGAAGTATGAGATTTCTACATATGTTTTACATATTACATTATTTGTAATATAATAAAATCTACAATTTAAAGGAAGTGTAATAATAAAGTTTTATCAGAGACATTACCAAATCCTCTTCATAAAAAAGGACATTATAAATTAAAACCCCTTAACCCCTGCCAACCCAGATTTTAAAAGACTAATAAATTGCTACAAAAGAGTTGAAATGACTCAAAATATTAAATAGATAAATTAAATAAAATATTAAATAGATAAAAAATGTATGCACATGTTCAGATTTCATTGTGATGACCACTCTAAACAGAATATCCAACCATAGCTATTGTCACACGTTCCTGGAGTGTCCTTACCCTCATGAGATTACAGAAAGGAAAATTAACGCAAAACTAATTCAATTGCTTATAGCTATGTTTACTCTTTGGCTTTTGTATTCTTTATGATAAAGATTTTAAACAAAAACTGAAGAGGGACTTAATGACCAAGATCTTGTCGGTGACAGGCTGACAGGGGCTACCTGATTTTGGTGCCAGATGCTACAGGTGAACATTAAGCCTGACAATAACCAGCGCTCCCAAATCCGTAGGTCTGAGCTACACCGTTTTTAAACCAGTCTCATTCAAGCGTAGTACCTTCAAATCTCCATCCTACTGAATCAGATGTCTGGCCACATTACCCAACACTGACTTCTACACCTTGGTCTATAAATTTTTCTGCTGCAATGGGGAGAAGCCCAGGCTGTGTCCACTGATTTTAGCAATTCCTGCTGGGGTACAGGCGCTTCCCGCTATGCCAGATGGCCTAGGAAAGAGAAATAGGAGACCTTTCATAGTAACTATCCAGAGCTGAGCGCCAGCATCTTCCTGCACACTGAGCAAACCGAGGCCAATTAACAAGCCCTAATTAACGAGGCGATGCCGCGTTTCGCAGAAATCCCGTGCCACGGCGAGGTGTGATGACGATTCCCTTCCCAGGCTGCCGCCACCTCTTCTCCTCTTCGACCGGCACCCGTTTGACAACGACAACACAAAACCACCTTAAATTCCTTTAAAATTATCAAGAGAAACGCAGCCAGGAGATCTTCCGGGTTGTTTTCTGTCATAGCAACCGAGGCAGCACTAAAACCCTTCCCGCCGCCTGTCACAGCAGCCTGGGGCGAGGCCGCTGTTTGTGCCCGCAGCGGCGGGATCGGGATCGGGACCGGGACCGCAACCGCGACCGGGACCAGGACCAGGACCGGGACCGGGACCCCCCTTCCTCCGGCGGGGCCCGCGACTGCCGCTGGCAGCGCCTCACGGGGGGCAGGAGAAGGCGCAAACCGAGCACGGAGAGCCGCGGTCCGGGCGCTCACCTGCGGCGCAGGACGGGCACGGCTTTGAAGACCTCGCCGCGCTTGAGGACGGCGCAGTCCCCCTCACGGATGCGCGCGCCCGGGGACGCCTCCATGGCCGCCGCCGCCGCCGCTCGGGCCCGCTCTGGGCTTGGCGCCTGCGCAGTGAGGAGCGCGGGCTGAGGCGGGGAGGGGAGGGGCCGCTGAGGGCTCCGCTTCCCGCTCCTGCCCCGCCCTATGGTGTCATATCTTTATCCTGTCCTATCCTATCTTATCCTGAGAGCGGGAAGTGCCCGCGGAGCCCCGAGCTCATGCTAAGCGCTGGCCGCTGCTGCGGGAGGTCGTGTTGTCGTTTCGTCCCCTCAGCCGGGGCTCCTCTGTGCTTTCCTGTGGTAGGGAGAGGGAGGCCGAGCCTTCCGCGTGGTCACCCCCCCCCCCCCTTCTCTGGCAAGTAACCCTAATTTAAATTAAGTATCTTCTGGTAAAATTTCTGTTTCTTTGCCGTTTCTTTGCCGCAGTTTGTTGGCGCCGGCGGAGGGAGATGAGCAGGGATCCCCGGGGCCGGGGGTGCGCCCGGGGCAGAGGCTTTCAGGGGTGGCGAGGAGGATGGCGAGGAGGATGGCGAGGCAGGGGACAGAAGGGAGAGAGCAAAAGGATTCCCGAACCTGGTGAGCCAAATCCCGTGCTTCCACCTGCTTTCTGAAGCCGAAGCGCTTTTCTTTTGACCTACTTCTGTGCTAGGCAATTACAGCTGTTCATCTCTCGCGGTCAAATGAATCGCTGAGAGTAAATGCAAAAGTTTTACTATCGCTTTTTTTTAATCCCCATTTTAATCTTTTTTTTTTTTTTCCCTCCCCCAGCAAAATCTCGACTAGTCCAGTCAACGCTGGACCAGTTTATTCCCTACAAGGGCTGGAAACTTTATTTCTCTGAAGGTACTTTTAGACCAAAATTATATGTAGCAAGTATTTTATTTCTCTTTTTTTTTTCTAGAATTAGTATATGTTGTGTTTGTACAGTTATAGGTTCCATAGAAAAACACCAAAATACGTATCTGTTATATAAAACCATGAATACAATACAGACTTCTGTCTTGTGGCATACTGTAATCTCTGTGGGCTGCAAAGCTCGGAAAAGAATAGTGTAAAATGTGATTTTTTTTTTTTAAAGCCTGTTCAATTAGGCATGCAAAACTTGCAGTCTATCAAAGACTGGAATATGCATTCCTCTACTGGACTTTTCACATGTGCTTGTCCTGTGCCATCTTGGACAAAGTTCTGTTTTGTAACAGGTCTTACAATAGAACATTACTGTGATACTGTAGAGATCTGTCATCCTCCTTAGCTTTGGAATGCAGAAAAATAATGGAAGAGAAATTACCTGTGTGTGTGTCCTGTGAAACTGAAGTAATTATTTCTCTTAGTTACTAATGTGTTATGTTTCTAATTAGCTTTTAGTGACAAGTCTCCTTTTGTCCAGAAGACTCAAGCCTTTGAAAAGTTTTTCATGCAACGCATTGAGCTTTATGACAAGGTAAAAAAACAACCCAAAACATATCCCACCCCAACAACCTATTGTTGATACAAGAACATTACAAATCTTGAGTGGTTTTTCCATCAAAAATAACCTCCCTCATAGACATGAAACGTTTATGACATAATTTGGATGTGTCGTGCTTCTAATTTGAAGGGTATTTTGTACCTTACAATGTTTCACAGGATGAAATAGAAAGAAAAGGAAGTATTCTTGTGGATTATAAGGAACTAATACAAGACAGAGAACTGACTAAATCGATACCAAATATATCTACGGAATTAAGGGATATGCCTGAGAAAATACTGCAGTGCATGGGTCTGGCAATTCACCAGGTAAATATGATGTTCTAATACATAGAAGCATAACCCTCACAACAAAGAAGTTATAAATGTTATAAAACCCAAATCTCTGTTTTCCTGTCTTATGAGAAATTACTGTTTATTTAAAACTGCTCCTTTCACCTCTCCCATTTCTGTAGGGCCCACAAAATCACATTTTGAAAGTCCTTTGGCCTTGGTGCATTTTGTTTATTCATTGTTACAGCAGTTAAATGTAGTTCTAGCACCTGTGTTACTCCCTATTGGAAATTCTAGTTCCTGGTTGTTTTTTTTTAATATACTGCGAGTTATTTGTGCTGCCTGTCCCACCTCACACAGCAGAACCATGGCTGGTAGATGAATGGTGAGCAGATTCAAGAATTCCTGGCACTGCTCCATGTCTCTGACAGTAGCATTTCAGTGCCTGTTGACAGGCAAGTTCAGATGTCGGTGCTTTAGTCAAATGAAACTTCACTTTTTGACCACAGCATTAAAGGTTACTGTATACTTGTTGTTTTTTTTTTAATTAAAAAACCCAAACACAACGAATAGGTTGATTTTTAAGTTCCATTTAAAATAAAGCTTAAAACTGCTCAGAAGCAGCAAAACATTATTTAGTGGGGTGTCACTGGACAGTCATTAGAACTTCAGTAGGAGGATCTGATTGTAAGGGATGCTAATTGAAATTAATAGCAAATCCATGCTGAACATGGCACACTGCAGCTGTGTCCTCCTTCCTGTTCCATGTAGGTGCTGACCAAGGACCTGGAAAGGCATGCTGCAGAGCTGCAGGTGCAGGAAGGATTACCACTTGAGGGAGAACCTATAATAAATGTGCCTCTCATTCATGCCAGGTAATGGGTGTCGAGTATTTGAGTTTTTCCAAGTAAGACCTCTTTGCTTCTTGTCTGATGGTTGTCGGTGTCCGTTCAGGTTGCTGAAGCCTTACATATTTATTGAAGGACTTGACTCTGTGAAGCTATTTCCAAAAGAACAGTCTACATTTTGCTTTTTTTCTTCACCATGACAAAAGCTAAACTGTCCTTGTGAAGAAAAAATTGAAATGAAACATGTTTATAAGATGAGCAAACAGCTTGTGACTAGAAAAAACTTGTAAGTAGAAAAGTGACTTATAAGTAGTACAACTATTCTGTAAAGCATGTATTGATTAAAAGCAGAACTACTTAAATTTTTGTTTGCTGGAGAAGTTAAGATGTAATTATGATCAAGCTTTTTGTTAGCAAAAGGAACATCTTTATAATAAGGAGGTTGATTTGGAGGGTGTGGACATCAGCTGAAGCTGGTAATATTTATTATTCCTTATATGGATGTTTTGGCAGTGGCATATGAGGATGTGTTATTTCTTGTTAGCTTAAGTCTATTAAAGGATTACTAGTAGACAGTCAAGAATATTAATTCTAACTAAACTTCAATTTGAAATTAAGAAGCTGATGTTACAATAATTTGGAATAAGCTGAGGTTACATTAATTCTGAATGTTTCTTACAAAAACAGAATTGCTGTTATGATTTTTAAAATGTGATTTCCTTTGAGTTTTTGATGAAACGAGTCCTTAGAAGTTTTTTCTTTACTTCTTTAAGTAATGGCATCTCAGACTTCAAGGGTCTGAGGGGAACTGGGAGCATAAGCTCTGTTTGAGTTTAAATTACTTTTTAAAAAAAATTATTTTATTTTTTATTATGGCTTTTAATTCCCTGCTGGTGGTGAGTTGGTATGGGAAAGCAGCATGTTTTGGCATGTGGATGGCAAGTGGGTTTAGTTTGGGGGTTTATTGCCCTATGATGTATTTTTAAGTTCTGCAGTTTTATAATTATAACTGCATGCTTTTAACTACACATTAGAATGTGCTTAAGAGAAACCTGTGTCCAAATAAAGGTATGTACAAACTCTCAGATTCTAAGAGACAGTTACAGGCCATTGTCCTGTAGACAAAAGCATTCCATAAATCAGTAATAGATCATGGTTCTAAAACAGTCTTGCAGCTCCATGTGATGGTGATGTTCGGGGTCCTAAACTGAGGGAGCAGGGAAAAACCTGGATTTCGAGAGCCTTACTCTTACTGGGGCCCAGTGACAGGACAAGGGACAAATTAAAACTCTTACAAATCCATGTGAACACTGTTTTACTGTGAGAGAGGTTGTGTAGTCTCCCTCCATGAAAATATTCAAAACTAAACTGGACTTGTATCTGGGCTTGAGCAGGAGGGTTGGACTAGACAATCTTATGAGATCCACTCCATGATAAAGAACTCTCTCTTAAGTTTCATTCTGATTTATTTGTCTAGGTACTTTGTTGCCCTTAAAAAGGGGCAATGTGTTGTACCTGCTGTCCTTATGTCCTTGAAACACAAAAACTCACCCTTTGTTTTGGAGCCTAGGCATGATAAAACTTTGACCCTTTTGCGTCACAACTCCAGTGTTTATCTGAAATAATGGGAAGAGACAATTATACACGATTATAAAGTAGTTTGTTGTACTGCTAATCTCAGCTGTTTACAGGAGGGAGGTGTCACTATATAAACAAACTGTACAGCTGTTGAGCTGTATACCTTTGGAGATTATTAAATGTCTTCTAGAACAAGAATTGAAGACTATGCCGTGGGTCCACCGACAAAATATTTCCAACCATTTTTTTTCCGGATTACCGTTTTTTTTTTTCATTGGGAGGAGGATGTTTTTGTTTGTTTGCTTGGGTGGGTTTTGTGGTCTTTAGGTTTCTTTTTGTTCTGCATTTATGTGTGCTAAGCTTTCAAAATGTTAATGCTTAATTTTCGTGCAGGGTGTACAACTATGACCCGCTAACTCAGCTGAAGAACGTCCGGGCCAACTGCTACGGCAAATACATCGCCCTGCGTGGCACCGTTGTGCGTGTCAGCAACATAAAGCCTCTGTGCACCAAGCTGGCTTTTGTGTGTGCCACGTGTGGAGATGTTCAGAGTGTTCCTCTCCCTGATGGAAAGTACACCCTTCCAACTAAGGTGAGTTAAAACCGTTTCGCTTCATACTTTTTCCCTTACCGGTTGTGACAGTCGCGCGAAAAAGACACCAACGGGAGTAAAAAAGGGAAAAAAAAAAATAAATTAAAAATGTAGTCTATAAAACTGGGTTAAACAACTGAGACATTGGAAAAAATTAATCATACCACGCAGCTTTTGCTACTTCAGGCTCTTTTTACTTGAAAAAAACGTGCCCTGCTGAAACAGCGCATGTGACAAGCAATACATAGAAACCCTGAACTTCCATTTCACTGCTTATGTTTAAAAAGACTCTTCCACCTGGCTGCGGTGGTTTTCTATGCCTGCACTGGGGGGGTTTGTGAGTTTTGTTTAGAACTTTCTATTTTCATTAAAAGGTATTAGAAATAAGACAATGCCTGGTAATTTTACGTCACCTGATGTCCTCAAGTGAAAAAATTTATCTGGAGCATCTGTGGGTATTAAAAGAAACCCACCAAAACAAAGCAGCCAACCAAAACACTCCACTAAACAAAAAAAAACAAACAGGAAAACCAACCCACCACCTCTTCTTCCCCCCCAGTACCCTTCCCCAACTCAAACCAGTTCAGGAAGGGGATCATACAATTCAGCTGTGTTTCTGTGTTTGCTCCAACAACTGCGAGTCAGAGTTCAGGTGTCTGTGCTTGATAACTCTTCATTAATTATGTACATGCTAATTTATAGCCCTAATTTAACTAGCTTTTTTCCTGGAACTATAATGAATCCTATTGCTTTTCTTTTTTTTTTTTTTTTTTTTTTGAATCAAATAAGGCAGTTTCAACTTATGATTTTAGAAAAGGCTGAGAATGAATTAGAATTCCTGTTGTTACAGTGCCTTGTTCCCGAGTGCCGTGGCAGATCCTTCACAGCTGACAGGAGCTCTCCTTTAACCACTACAGTGGACTGGCAGTCTGTTAAGTAAGCACATCCTCCCTTCTGCACAAAAATGGGATGCCACAGGGTACTCAAAAAGTGACAGGGTGGCTCAACCCCTGTTACACTGTGTAATTTTAATAATCTTATTCTTTTGCAGAAAGCACTCTTCAACATTTGTATCACAAAGCAGTTGTTTTATCCGAGCACTGGTATACTTTGTAACCTACCCTATGGAATAGCTTCCTGGAAATTTGTCCTGCCCTTACAGAGTTCTTTGAGAAATGTTCAGTTTGTGCTCTTTGCAGCTTCTCCTGATCACTTCTTATTGCATCTATGACTTAATGATTCCCTTTAATGAGATATAAGTCAGCTAGAAAAGACCTATTAAGTTATATCAGTCAGCTGTGTCAGTTGACATGAATGAACTGAAAGTAAATTGGAGGGTTAAAAATCTTAGTTTGAAGTGATCTTGTGTCCCCCAGTCCTTAAGGTACAGTCAGTAGAAGGAAACAGTGCTACACCTGCCTATTCATCTAATTTCTTTGTCTAATCAGCAAGTAAAATTTGCAAGACCTTTGCTATGGGGGAGCAAGTCACCATACTTACAGAAATTAACAGTGTCAAATTAGCAGTAGGAAGGTAGAATACTGTTGCCCCATAATACCTGTTCAGAAGACTGTGATGTATTTCATCCCGCTGGCTCACGGCAGGAAGGGTGTCAGCTTGGAAAAAACAGGACTCTGCTTGCTTTTTCCCCACTTCTGACATTCAGATTCTGTAAGTTCACATGCTCTGTGTCAAAAGTCTTGGTGTGACAAGTGACATCTAAGTAAGTTTTTCTTTAGTAACGTTCTGTAACGTAAGCAATTTAAAAATTCGTTTAAGAAGTCGTGCTGATGTAGCAGCTCTAGAGGGCGATGTTTATCACAGCTTCTTCAGTAAAGCTTGACTCGGCTTCAGGAAAAACTATCAGAGCTCCAAGTGCAGAGCCAGAACTGAAACTTTGCTAGCCTTTCACAACTGTAGAGTGAACTACTGTTCTTGTTATGGGCTGAGAAATTTCTTGGGCTTTTCTAGGGTTAAAATACCAATTAAGCATTTATGAGGGTTTATAATGTCTGACCTCATATTTCTTGTATATAGGGTCCATCTTATTTCATGTACTGTGCTTATTTCTACATTAACGTGCTCAGCAGTGCTAGAAAATCTGAGTTTCAACTTGGAGTTCATAGGAGTCTTTCTAAGTTTTATGCATAATTTACACCCGTTTATTGAAATCTGAATTGAAAAAGCCTGCTTCTGCAGCACTGCTGTTTCTAGAATTTACCAGGGCATTTCTGCTGTATCCCTTTTCAGTTTGGAAGGGATTGGCTGGATGCTTAACGGCTGCAGATCTTGGATGGTGCAGCTGAACTGGTGTGTGACTCACCTTGTGTCTCACAGGGTGCAGGAGCTCATGGCAGATGATCAGCGGGAAGCAGGACGGATCCCTCGCACGATCGAGTGTGAACTGGTTCAAGATCTTGTGGACAGCTGTGTCCCGGGAGATATGGTCACGATCACAGGGGTAGTGAAGGTGTCAAGCACTGAGGAAGGTGAAATACATCATCTGAGAACACTTTCTTCTGAGGGTGGGGTTTTTTTAGGGATTACACAAGAACAGCCACCCCCCCTAATCTGAGCTCTCAAAGTCGTAAGTGCATTAAGGGTACATTTCTTCAGAAGTTACCAGAGTTTTACAGTGAAGAGTTATTTTGACAGGAGGGCTGCCCAAAAGGTGCACTGCCTCTGATCACTGATAGAGGGTGGGGTTTGCAGCACAACTGCGGGCCTGAATGTGAGGTGCCAGTCTGACATCTGATGTCAGCTGACAGAAAAGCCATCTTGGGACCACTAATGTAGGAGGGTCATCCCTGTTTCCTGAAGTCTCACTATGACTCATTATTTCCTTAATCTTTAATGTCTCCTTCAAACATTAGGAGAACTTTCACATTGTTGTGAAGGACTGTTATCTTTCTTAGTTTAGTCCTCCCTAGTGAAATTTTACAACTTTTTTTTTTTAAATATATTGTGCAAAGCTGTAACAGAATACATTGCAGATAACTGCAGCAGTGTTTTACTCTGAGACTTCATTCTCTGCTCAATGATCATTGGAGTGTACAGAAAATGATTAATTATTAAGCTATATGTTTAATGCTTCTGCACTGTGCATCTTTTTTTTCCTCTAAATATTGAGTGGAAACATTTTATATTCAACTTTTACTTGACTGCAATAATGTAATAATTTAAAATTCCTGGAAAACTTATTTTATTCTGGGAGAAAATTCTCTGTCTTGGCATAGACCCTCCATTTCAGCAAAATATTTTCTTGTGTACGTGAATGAAGAAACCTTAAAAGAACAAATGTAATTAGAAAGTTATTTTGCATCAATTTTAGGAAAAGCAGATGTTCAGTACTTAAATATGAACATTTTGCACATGTATGATATTTCTGAATTACTCTATGCCATTTGTAGATAATATGAATACTTAATGATAGAAGAAAAATGCTCCATCATCCTTTCTCAATTTTTCTAACAGGAGCTTCTAAAAATAAGAATGACAAGTGTATGTTCTTGTTGTACATTGAGGCAAATTCTGTCAGCAACAGTAAAGGACAAAAACTAAAGAATTTTGATGATGAGACTTTTCAAAGATCGTTCATGGAGTTTTCACTTAAAGACCTCTATGCTGTCCAAGAAATTCAAGCTGAGGAAAATCTCTTCAGGCTCATCGTAAAGTAAGTTGTGTTAGACCTAGACTAGGTCTAGGATTGGACTTGTGATTCAGTATGACCACCCTCAGGCATATTGACAGCTCATCTTAAAGCTATGAAATGTCCAAGGCTTGTGCAACAGAAACCACAGAGATATAACAAACTTTAGTGGGTAAGGAACTTGGGAGGAAGTGAAACTATTGCAGTGGGGATGTTAGGACTTTGGGAGGGGTTTAAGGATACAATGAGTTAACTGTGTTTTATTTCAACCCTGAGACAGAAAGCTGAATAAAAAACCAGTTAATGAATTTTGCTCCTCACTGAGCAAATTCAAGTTTCAAGTACCATTTTGTTCTCTGCTTTACAGTGGAGGAAAGAGCTGCAAGAACTGAGCCTAGGGTGTGAAAAACCCTCATTTCAGACTGAGAAATACTCTTCTAAGTGTCCCTCAGGCCCTCCCAGTGGAGTCAAAGAATGCAAAACTAGCACTTTAAAAGGAGAGTTACAGTTAGTTACTTGATTAAGATAAGAAGAGGTGCAGAAATCACTGGGAAGCTGGTTCTCCTCTGTCTTGGTGGGAATTCGAGTGAAAGTCTTTTCTTATTATCAGGCATTTCTTGTTGTACAAATATTTCAAGAAATTTGATGCTGCTGGTCTAAACTGATTCTGCTGGAAATTCAGCAGCAGCCAACTAAAAGTTTTGTATGTTTATAAAGGTGTTCTGTGACGAGAGACAGAATAAGGGATTATTTAATACTGATGTGTTGATTTATACTCCCCTCATGTTGCATTGTTCTTTGTTTTTCAGCTCTCTTTGTCCTGCAATCTATGGCCACGAGGTAAGTAATTTAACAACTCTGCTTGCAATTTCTGATTGAAATGTTTATGCCACAGTAAACTCCTAAAGGATTTATAAAACTTTTCTGGGGTGTGGGTAAGGGACTGTTTTTACTGGTGACTGTGACTCCCAGTCACTTTTGGTGTCAAGGAAGTGGCAGCCTTATACCTTTAAGTTCAGTCATCCAAAATGAAAAGAGTTATTACAGCCAATTCTAGGGAGCTTGTCAGTATTGGTCACTATGATCAAATACTTATCAGTGTTGGTATGTTCCACAACAGATTGTAAAGGCAGGTTTGGCCCTGGCGTTATTTGGAGGATGTCAGAAGTTTGTGGATGACAAGAACAGAATCCCAGTGCGAGGAGATCCACATGTTCTGGTTGTTGGAGATCCAGGATTAGGAAAAAGTCAAATGTTGCAAGTATGGCTTGATGTATCACTGTCCTCTGTCTTTCTCTAATTCCTTGTTATCTTGACTTCTTGTAATCATGGTAGGATAGGTGTGCTAAGACCAAGGGGTTGCTTGAGCCTGGCTGGAGTTATGTTTTCATGTAGGATGCCTCAAATATAGGATAGTACCCAAAGGGGTACTTGCAAGGAGCCTTGCAGAAGGGCCTGTTAAAACACTTTCCAAAGCAGGTATACTTGGTCAGTATATATCTACCTGTGGACTTTCAGGTATAGGTTTATAGGCTTGTTGTCTTGCCCTTCCATATTTTTATTTTTTTTAACAACCCTTTTCCCCAGTGAGGAGGTTCATTCCTTCCTATCTTCACTTTGCTGGTCCACTGTCAGAACAGGTACACTCTTGGAACAAATGCATTTTTTTTGCCATGTAACTCACCTCCAGTGAGGTTTACTTCCATTCTCTTACCCTGTTTTTATGTTGCTAGAACAGAACTTGGCTTTTTGGGAAAGGGACTGGCTGCTGCGTTTGGGTTTTAATCTTGGTGGGCATTTCTGCATGACCATGACAAAATCAGTTAATAATAGGGTTGGGGTTTTTTTGTCTTAAAAGGAATGGTTTTAAAATTCCGTTTCTTTTCCCATAGTTACTGTGAAGTGAAAGAGGGACAGAGTTCACTTAGACCTGCAGCATTGCATACTTTGTTTAAAAAGTCTGAGTCTTCCTAATGTGGACCTGTTTTGTTAGGATGTGATTTGCAATAATTTAACCAAAGTGATGGATTTGTGTGCAAGCATCTTAAACACATTTTTAAATTATTTTTTTTCGTTGAATAGGGACTCTGGCACAGAGTAGCTGATTTGGTTTTTTCACATTGGCCTTCTGTTTTTTAGTAACATTTAAGAAAAGCTAGTACTCTGTTCCTCAGACACAACCCTGAGACAAGATTCCTCTCAGTCACCAGTGTCAGAGAAAAGAATCCTAAGGAGAAAAGCCAAGGAGCCTGTGTAGGAGCCAGGGTTTTTGGGTTTGGGTTGGGTTTTTTTTTTTGGTTGGTTGGGTTTTTTTTTCCCTACTTGGTGCCTGTCACATATTTGATACCAAACAAGTATTTGGGTGTTATCTTTTAAATAAAACAGAGGCACCTGTTGCAGAGTAATTATAGGTATTATCTGAGAAAATCCTGTTATAACTCTGTTCTAGGCAAATTTAACTGCAACCTGTCTGTGTTCAAGCTTACCATGCTTTGCTTTTCTAGTTCATATTTCAAATTGTAGGCTGCTTTCTGGATGCTAGAGGCATGGAGAAAACTAGGACTGCCCTTTACCCCTTAGCTGTGGGGAGAACTACGTGTGTTTTCTGTGAAGCAGCATGTGTTGGGCACTAGGGCAAGACACTAGTCTAAACAGACCTTGGGGTCTGAAGATACAGAAACCCATGCAATCCCATGACAGACAGTATGTCCCTGAGCATTTCAACATGCTTCTAAAATGTGCTTTAAGTGCTGTGCCCAAGGTCCCAGTAATTTTGATAATACAGTAGGGTAAGGCTGTTCTGCAAGTGACCAAAGTTTCTCCTACTGCATTGCACAAGTGTGTCTCTTGGGCTTGCAATGAGTTATAACTTTACAGTTGGGCCATGTAAAATAGAAATAAGTTTGGGTTTACTTTGAATTGTTTCTCTAGAATAAGCTTCATGAAATTCTTCACTCTGGGGAGGGAAAAAAGTATTTCTTTCTCTTCTAGGCAGTATGTAACGTTGCTCCTCGAGGTGTGTATGTTTGTGGTAATACTTCCACCAGCTCTGGCCTGACTGTTACACTGTCTAGAGATGGCACTTCTGGAGATTTTGCCTTGGAAGCTGGTGCTTTAGTGCTTGGAGATCAAGGTAATACATGTAATGCCACAGGTTTTGTATGATGACATGTGAGGGGCGGGAGTGTGTGCACTGCTGACTCTAAGATTTACCACAGTGGTCATTTAACAGTGGACTAAAAATGTATATTTAAAGTATGATATTGGCTTTCCACACTGTGGGAAATTCTGAGCTTCACCAGTGACTTCTCTGGAGGGGATCCCTGCTTTCCTTGGGTGCAGGAAAACTTGAGTTCTGCAATTCACATCCTAGACTTACTGTCAAAGAACTAGGGGTTTTTTTTTGTTCAGAAATGTGACTTGATGGCAGCTGCTGGACTCTTATAATTTTTGAAAAAGAGATAGCTTATGAGATTTGTTGTCTGTTTATAAAAAGCTTGTTTGGTCATTTTAATGTGTAATCAATATCAACAAGTCAGGCTGACTTCATAATGGTTTGGCTGCATTACCATGAAGTGAAAACAAACCTTGCTGAAATGGAGACTTTGTCCAGTGTCTCCTGCAGTCCCTAGGATTCTAGGTTGGACTTGTGATGTAGTGACTACTGGATTGTAGCACACACTTGCCCATCAGTTAATGTGTTTTCTAGTAAGTCTTTGTCTTGTTTTAATTGCTTCCAGGAATTTGTGGAATAGATGAATTTGATAAGATGGGAAACCAGCATCAGGCTTTGTTGGAAGCCATGGAACAGCAAAGCATCAGCCTTGCCAAGGCTGGCATTGTTTGCAGTTTGCCAGCTCGGACATCCATTGTTGCTGCAGCAAACCCAGTTGGAGGACATTATAACAAAGCCAAAACAGTGTCTGAGAACTTAAAGTGAGCACTTTCTGAAATGCTGCTTTTATAGTTCACATTCAGGAGTAGATGTTTCTGGTAGTCTTGTATCTTGTGTATAATTGCTTTCTAGTTTTCTGGAGCTTGAACACAAACTTTAATAATTTTTGGTGGCTCTTGAGAGAGAAATTGCTTTTCTACTTTATTCTGAATGAACAGGACAGGACTTTTTTATATGTATTTGAAGTGGAACAGGGTTGCTATAATTTTTCCTCTTCTCTGAGCACTGTGTGGTTCCTCGCCTTTACTCTAGAATGGGGAGTGCTTTACTGTCAAGATTTGATCTGGTTTTCATTCTGCTGGACACCCCCAACGAAGACCACGACCACCTGCTGTCCGAGCACGTGATGGCGATCCGGGCAGGGAAGCAGGCAGGGAGCAGCAGCGCCCTTGTGACCCGGACCAGCTCCCAGGACCGCTCTGTCCTTCAGGCTGTGTCTGACAGACCACTGCTTGAAAGGCTAAAGGTAGGACTTGTCCTGTGATTGTTGCTCTACCCCTGCACTGGGACCTGGTGACGCTGACCTGCTGGATGTCCTCGGTCTGCCACTCTCATTCTTCTCATAATCGCTTCTGAATCAGAGGGAGCGTTTACCTGTTTCTACCAATTGCCTCTTGTAGCTAACATGACCTGTCCTGCTGGAAGATGTGGCTCAAAACATCTTCATCACACGGAAGAGAATTTATTAGCTGAGCTGGTGGGTTTTTGGTTGTGAGAAGATGCTTTGCATGAGATGCTCTAAAGCAAATTTGCTGAGTTAAGTTTCAATAAAGAGCTACAAAATTAGACTGGACATAATAATTTGATATAACGTGATATGCAGTGAAGTATTGAATCCAAATAAAGCCATGTGTAAACAAATCCTTGGGCATCTGCAAGTCAACAGATTCACGGATTACAGGAGAGGAAGTATATTTCTTTTTAGACTTCAGTGATCAGTTTGGGAACTGATATTGTCCAGTGACAGGTCTTGGGAGAAATACTCCTGCTGGAGCTAAACCCATGCACTTCTGGAAATGGGATGTCAGCAGTGATGGGTTAGGATTTAACTATATAATGAATTCTTTCTCAAAAAGAGAAAATCCAAATTCCCGGTTGTTACAGCTCTGCAGAAGACTATTTGGCACTTCTTATCTTGGCTGCTGCTTCTGAAATGGCCAAGTGTGTGTGTTTACATGTCTAAGCACAGTGTATGGACTTCAAGTACACTGTTCATATATTAAGCACTGAAGCCCTTATAGTGATGACTCCACCAGATAAAGCATAAATGATGATGATTTTATATTAAAACTTTTATTGTGTAGGGTTCTGACAGAAATCTAAGCTTCTTGTAATTGGGTTAGATCTCAACAGGAGAAAACTTTGATGCCATTCCACATCAGCTGCTGAGGAAGTACGTGGGATATGCCCGGCAGTACGTTCATCCAAATTTATCTCCAGAGGCTGCACAGGTCCTCCAGGAATTCTACCTCGAGCTCCGGAAGCAGAACCAGGGAGCAGACAGTACCCCAATCACCACGAGGCAGCTGGAGTCGCTGATCCGACTCACAGAGGTAAATTCAAGCTGTAATACTCCAGGGATTGAAAGCAAAGAGATTATTCCTAAGATGCTTCCGATGTCCTATAATTTTTGACAGCTTATTCACCACTCTGCTTTTTTTGTTTTGTTTAAAAAAGAAAGTGAGAATGCAAGAGGCCTAGAAGTGTTTAAGAGCTACTGTTGCTTAAAGCCTCTTATAAAGTAAAACACTCTTGAGGGGGTGGAAAGGGAATCTATCACATTCCTCAAAAGGAGAAAAAGTAGGTACAGGCAGGAACAACCTGCTGCCCATCTTGAATTTAGAATGCTGCTGTTTTCCCTAACACTCTGCCTTAATGACACTATTTGTGATCTGCTGCTTCACAAGAATACAAAGCAAACAAACTCCAAGCTACAGCCTAATAATGCAAGTATGCAGGAGGTGACATTGTAACACTAACAAAAAAAAAATCTTCCTCTAAATCCTCTAGGCTTCAGTTCCATCTCTGCTCCTAAAATTTGCACTTGTAGAGTGATTGTAGCCTTTTTTCACATCAGCTATCTTTAATAAACCTTTGTGGGTTTTTTTGTTTTGTTTTAAGGCACGATCAAGGCTGGAATTAAGAGAGAAATGTACCAAGGAAGATGCTGAGGACGTAATAGAAATAATGAAATACAGGTAACACACACTGCTTGAAAAATTAAATAAATCACGGTGTTATTCATTCAAAACTTTTTTTTTTTTTTTAACATATATACAAACACAGTGAAGAAATCACTTGATCAAATTTAGGCCCGTAATACTAATACTTGGATTTGTCTTTGAAAGCTGACAGCAGCTGTAAGTTGAACACAGTTGCTTAGGCCTTTATGTGATCACAGTGGTTGTGTCTATCCGTGCACAGCAACTTAGGCATGAGGCTCCTGAAGGTTTTTTTCTCTCATGTGATTACTCTTTGTTGTTGCAGCTGAACAATTAAAGTTTAAAAGCAGTTTTGACGAATGGTTAGTTCCTTAGACGATGAGTTTCTTGATAGGGGATGGTTTCCTATGTGGCTTCTGAAAGCCTTCTCAAGCAGTTTTAGGAAGCAAATCCACACGTGTTTGCTTTTATCTCCTGCTGATCTTTTTTTAATCTGTTTTTAGCATGCTGGGAACCTACTCCGATGAGTTTGGAAAGCTGGACTTTGAGCGTTCCCAGCACGGGTCTGGGATGAGCAATCGGTCTCAAGCAAAAAGATTTATTTCTGCCCTGAACAGCATCGCAGAAAGAACCTACAACAACCTCTTTGACCTGCAGCAGCTCCGGCAGATTGCAAAGGAGCTACAGATACGGGTGAGTCTGGAAATCAGGCGTCTCTTCAACAGCAAACTGCAAGACCAGTCAAAATTATTTATTGCAAAATGGGAAGTAGAAAAGACACATCTGTTGTGCCTCTTTGCAGTGAACAGAAAGAACCAATTTAATGCTGCTTTTAGGCTGAACAGTCTTCTTGAAGTGCCTTTGTAAGCTTTACTAACCTCACCAGCTGTTTGGCAAAAGCAACTCCTCACACTAGTAAGGGCTGATTCTGCTTCTGAAGGTGGTCCTTGAGAAGACCCTGCTTTGTTCTGTGAAAAGCAATGTTGGTTTCAGTATAGTTTAGTCCCTCTGGCTCCCCAGAGGGCAAACCTACTTTTGTTCCCAAATTTATCCTTGTGGTGTCCCTGCTCTATTTCAGCAGTGCAATGGTGTTTCTGCTTGACCTTCTCTGGATGAAATGTTGTGTTTTGGGTTTTCATTCCTGCTTCAAGCATCCTAATGTTGTAACTTGATAGGAACATCATGTAGGACACATGGCCACAAATGTATTTTACCCTGTAACTGACTTGAATTCTGTATTTGTGAGGGGGCTGCAGCCAAACAAAAACATTGGTGGCTAATTCTACTTTTTGCTTTATGCCAATTTAAAATGGGATTTCAGATGTAATGAGTGAAAAGTAGTGATAATTAGTTTCATAAAGAGAAATTAATTATGGGAAGTGGTGCTGTTCTTTCTGTTACCTGGTGACCCTACTTGGGCCTGCTGGGGCAAGATGGCTTCAGTTTCCCAACTTGTTGAACTGTTGACTGTACACAAGTCTAGATTTGTTTTGAATCCTGTCTGACAGAACATGGTACATCCAGCTCTCTTCTCCCACGACCATCAGTAATTCAGTGACTACTTAAAGTTAATTCAATTAACTCTCATTCTCCCTTCATATAGAGAATATTTTTTGCCCATTCAGAGTTCTACACCTGGAAATCAGTGAGAGTTGTAGAAATCAGGCTTTTCTTTCGTAGGTACTTGTGTTACAGAACTTGAATTTATACATATGGAACTGCATACTTTGTGCATGTCATAAAGTAGAGAACACAAGTTCTGTGTAACACTACAGTAAAAACAGTGTGTAAGTAGAGCACAGAAGGGTGGGACCGATGGTGTGCCACCTCCTAGTAGGTCAACAGTTCGCTGAGGAAACCAACCTGTTGTTAGCTCACTTTATTTCACTGAGTTCTTTTAAATGGTTTATGGTGCTTTACATCAGATAAGGTGTCATTCTCCAATTTGATATTTTTGTCTTTATTTTCTCCAGGTATCTGATTTTGAAAGCTTTATTGGATCCCTGAATGACCAGGGTTATCTTTTGAAAAAAGGTTCAAGGGTTTATCAGCTTCAGACAATGTGAAAAGAGTCACTGTGATGAACTTCCCTGGGACGTGATGGATACACTGGACTGATGGACCTGCAGCAGTGAGACACTGAGCTGCAGCCTGGCACTGCAGGCACTGGGGCTGACTGAGGCTGAGATTTCCCTTCAGAAACTGAAGTTGCCCCCAGGCTTGTTTTAAAGCTGCTCAGGACAAACTGACACATGGTATTGCTGCCTGACTCATCCTGTAGGGTCTGCTTACCCAAAAGGGACTGCGTAGGACTAGAATGCACCTCATCATCCTTGAGGAGTGGGAAGTGTGGGTTTACATTGACATTATTACAGTGCCATGACAGATTTTACTTCTAAACCCAGAAATCTTTCATGAGAAGATGGTGTGAGCTGTATTTTCAGCACTGTAGTTCATTGGGGGAATTTAAAGTGTTGAAATGTTTCAAAAAAGTTGGGAACCTTCATGTTGAGACAACACTGTTTTTACAGCTATTACCAAATGGCACCTTGATTTGCTGCTTTGAAGTTTGATATTTATTGGTCTTTGAAGCTGAGATTTAATTGGAAATGCAAGTCAGATTTAAGAAAATATCCTTATTACAGTATTTATTATGTAAAACAAGAACTGGATTTTGACTTTCATTAAACTTTATATGTGAGAAATATTATTTGTTCAAAACTGTTGTACAGTGTTCGTGGCCACTGCAAGATCTATAACAGCAAACAAGTAATGGATGTCTTTGTGTAACTGTTCCTGACACAGAAGAATGTGTGTTCAGCAAGAGCAAAGTGCTGAGTGATGAAATCAGAATCGTGGTCTGCTGCAATAAAATAGCAGATGGGAAGATTCTAGTGTAAGTATTAAAAAACCAACACAAACAAAATGACCCAAAGACTAATATATTTTTAAAAAATCAAGAATGCATTGCTGATCCTTCTGCTTTCCCTCTTTTATTTCTAGAGTAAGATATGACAGATTTAAAAAAGCAGAAATACTGAAGCTTTATTGTCTTATCTTCTAATTTAAGTGCCAGAAGGGTCTGATCTGCACCATCCTTCCACAGCCATTTGGCACCAAAATCCAAGCGCTGAAAGAACATGTTAAACTGCTCAAGGCTGCCTTAGTGTGAATCTACTCCAACATACTTGAATCTGAAAACTAGTTTGGCAGATGAGATACTCTTAAGAGAGCCAAGAAATCATAGTTCCACACCTGAACTCTCCAGGGCCAAGCACTCACCTCTGTCCAGGTTGTGGTTAATGGCTCTTTTGAAAAAAAAATACAGCAGCTGTCAGTCTGTCCGTCTGCGTGTGGGGGCATAGGAGCGGCAGAGGAGACACCTTCTTGCAAATTAGGACTTAATCCTGCAGTAGAAGCACCCTGCTGGATTAACTAATCGGAAGCAGGCGTTAGATACCGATATTAACCTTTACCGGCGCTGGGAGGGACAGGAAAGAGTCTCAGCAGCGAAGAAAGGGCTGCGCCTGGAAAAGTAAACTCTTCTTGTAACTCTCGAGCTAAAGTAAACGCGGGCAAAGGAGGGCAGAAAGCGAGTGCCGAGAACAACACCCCACTCACGCTCCCTGAGAGGTCTCTCGAGGCAAAGCAAACCTTCAGCTGCCTCCGCCCGGGGCTCGTGCGGGAACGGCTCCGCACCGGGGCAGGCGGAACGGGATGACCCCGGGGCAGCCGCCCGCCCTGCCACCACGGACAGCGCCAGGGGCGAGCCTGGGCCGGGAGGTAGCGGGGGGGAAGAACCGGGAGAAGGGCGGGAAAGCGGCGGGCAAAAGGATTTTTCCCGGTACCGGATTTTCAACTCCTCCGCCGCGGCTGAGCCCGCCTGCCGTAAAGCGCGCCGCCCCGAGGAGGCGGAGAGGGGCTGACGTAAAGCGCCGCAAAAGCAGGCCGCGCGCGCCCGCCGCGGCTCAGCGGCACACGCGCCGCGCGCGGC
>NW_020884950.1:174263-185893 GCF_003945725.1 Corapipo altera
GGCCGGGACGGGGGGGTGCGCGGGGGCACCGGGGCCGGGGGTCGTTTACTCGCCCGCGTCCGTGCGCGGAGCTGCCCCAGGGGGTGCGATTGTTGTCGCCGTAACGCAGCGAGAGCCCCGCTCTCCCCCCAGCCCCGCGGGACACAGGTGTCAGACTAGCGGCCGAACTTTTGGGGGGGGGGGGGCTTGGGTCTGTCCTGGCGGAGCGCTCTCCTGTTAATGTTTGGCAGGTAGAGGCTGTGTCCCTGTGCCTTGCGCAAGCAGCTCCCGGGAACTTTCCAGGCTTTCTGTCCAGTTCTGCTCAGAGCGTTTGTCGTGATTGATCCTGTTACGTGCCAAACTGGGGGGTCTGCCTGCCTGCCCTGAAGTTTCTGAGCCAAATTGGGGTTTGCCTTCCCGCCACGAAGTTTATGTGCCAAGTTGGAGTGTTTGCCTTCCTGCCCTGAAAGTTCTTTGCTTTCTTGCTCTGCAGTATGAAAACCCCTGGACCATCCCGAATATCCTGTCCATGGCACGGATGGGTCTGGCGCCGGTTTTGGGCTATTTGATTGTTGAGGAGAATTTCGATGTTGCACTCGGTGTCTTTGTTCTGGCTGGTGTGACTGATCTGGTACGTTCGCCTCGGTTTGGAAGTGCTTTGGGGGCAGTCATGGCTTATGGTGATCCCACTGGAACTTAGACTCCAATGTAGAATGGAAAGAGATAAAATACGTGAGGTTTTATATTTGTTGTTCTTTAGGAATGCTATATATGTCCTTTGTGACAGTGCAGAGGGAAGTTACAGGTGTCTAAAGGGGACTTAGTTCTGGTGGAGCAAAGGGGAGATGTCAGGGTTCCCTGACCAGCTCCAGGTGGGCATGGTCCAGTCAGAGCATCTCGGGTCTGTTACTATGTGCAAGTGTACCTGGTGCATCCATCATGACAATAATTGTGTGAATTTTATAATACCACTTACACACACACACACACCCCCGTTTGTGGTTTGGGGTTTTTTTGTTTGGTTGGTTTTGGGGGTTTTGTGTTTGTTTTTGTTTGGTTTGGTTTGTTTGTTTCTTTTTCTAATGAGAATTGAGTATGTTGAGAGGCTTCCAGTATCTGGAATGCAGTGAGGGAAAGAAAGCATGATGCAAGTGTCAGCTAACAGGTACCATATTTCATCATAGTTAAACTAGCTGGTTTATGTGATGCCATTCATTAAATACCTCTCTAACAGTAGCATGTATAAGCTGGTTTTGTTCTTGGTTTTCTAACAGAGAGATGTTAAATTTTGTTTTTCCCAGTTGGATGGATTTATTGCGCGAAACTGGGCGAATCAGAAGTCAGCACTGGGAAGTGCTCTTGATCCTCTGGCTGATAAAATTCTCATCAGCGTGCTCTATGTAAGCCTAACTTGTGCAAATCTAATCCCAGGTGAGAAAATACTGATTGCCTGTACTGTGTAAGGTAAAGATAATTTTATGTGTTGTAATATTTCTATTAAATATTTAACATCCCCCTAACAGACCCCACAGGAAGCATATGCTGGCCCCGTATAAAAACAACTGCCATTTTCAAATGCGCTTTCTTTAAAGCAACAATAGTTAGTAGCTCTGTTAATTTTTTTTTTTAATAGTCTGGATCGTTTTAAGACTTAAACCCCTTCAGAAGTCACGTTAAAAATCTTCGGTCGTGCATAAAACCTGTTCAGAAGAATTTGGGAGGGGTTATTTTTTTTCTCGCTTCATATTGTATGCTCCTTTGGTTCTGTTTTGTTTTTAATCATGGACATGGTTTTTCACTAGATGCTGTTGGCTTGATTTTTCAGTTTCACTTACTTCCATGATTATTCTGCGGGATGTAGCTCTGATTGCTGCTGTTTTTTACGTGCGATACAAAACTCTCTCTCCACCGGTAAGTCCGTTAAACGAAACTGTTTGAACATGTAATCATAATAAAAAGTGAATTAATAAGCCTTTAACAAAGTTGTGACCAAGAGATTTTCATCTTGAGACCTGATGGTTGCTCAGAACTTGGGTGTATACCCTAAGACATAATGCTTGTTCTTCTGTCAGATAGATTTCCAAGCAGAACAAGGTTTCATAAAATATGTGTTACTAAGATGAGTCAGAGCCACTGATAATTTTTTTTTCCTGTTCATGTTGTGTTCATAAATCATATAAAAGAGCAGTGTAATTCTCTAGTGCTACAGTTAACTTTTCTGTATCATGTGAACAGGGGTATCGAATTGAATGTACTAGGACTGCATTTTTTTCCTCTTCTCTCCCCCAACAGAGAACACTCAGTAGGTACTTTAACCCCTGTTATGCTACTGCCCAGTTAAAACCAACATTCATTAGCAAGGTAAGAGTAGTAACTCATTACAAAAGATAACTCCTCAGTACTTGGGGTGTTGTGTAGTTTGGAGGGAGGGGACAGTTTACTACTACTGCTGAGTATAGTTTCAAAACAGGGCACATCTTAATTTGGTCACAATTCCCATTTTGCTTTTTTTCAGACGAATACAGTGGTTCAGCTAATTTTGGTGGCAGCTTCTTTAGCAGCTCCTGTTTTCAATTATGTGGACAGCATATATCTGCAGACGTTATGGTAACTTAGCTTTCTTTGGTTCTTTTCAGATGATTTAATGTGCTTCTAAAGAAACTGGTAATTGAGATTATTCTAATTGTGGGGAACACAAAAAAACTGTGCCCAGGTGATGTAATATGCCTGGATTTTTACACCTTTATTCTTAAATGATGCCGGAGATAGATATTTATTGGTGCTTAATTTACTATGCAAGTAAAAAGTAGTCAAGATCTGGGAATAATAGCTTAGAAACAAGTCTTCAGGTGTACAGAGGCAAAGCCTCTGTACAATAAAAAAGAAAGGAACTGAAAGAAAGGCTGTATGGATTCTTCTCTTATTCATGCCCTAAGTGTCCTTGAAAAAGCAACCTTGATATCAGTAAAAATAGACGTGAAGTGTATTCTTATTTTTGCTTTACTCTGTACCTGCTATCTTGAAATCCAGGTTTCTGAAGCCTCTTTAAAAAGCACATGAAGAAATGGTGATTCCTGCTAGATTGTAGGGAGGAAGGGGAGAGATTGAATGAAAACAGGCATACAGGAGTGTCCCTCCTTAGTTAGTGCTGTTCCTTTCACTACTGTGCTTGGAGATCAGAACTGACCTGAGTCTGAGTTGTAGCTGACTGCAGGTGTCACAAGTGCAGTTATTTTTCCTGAGCAGTTAAGTAAGAGCTCAGAACAAAGAGGCTGAATAGCAGATACCAGAATTACTTAGTTAAAGTAGTGAAAAATCCAGTGTTGCTCGTCTTCTAGGAAAAAAAAAAACAAAAACAACCAAATAAACCAAAACCACAAACCCAAAACAAAAAGCATTTAAGGAACTAGGAACCTTGATCTTAACAGTCAGTGTGGTTTTTCAGTCTGTTGGAAAAACAAATCTAGGGTTGTATGTGTGAAAGATGCTTACCTTGATGCTTGTCTGGGACTCTGGGAGAGTTACCATGTTGTGAATAATGGAGAAGTGCTGTGTGTAATTTGCCAGAGTCCTCTGTAAAAACTTTCCAAAGTGCCCTGTCTGAATTCTGGCCCATGGAGGGTTAACAGAGTGGCAGGACTGTAGCAGTGACTCACACCTCAGTGGGTGGCATCAGCCTTTTACTCAGAGGAGCACTGATAATTTAGGAATATGTATGGTTGTCAACCAGCATCTGGGAAGGAAACAAAACGAGCTGAAGCAGAAACTCATGCTTTAGCTTTGGAACTTGGTAAAATGCTAAGTTCAAGTCTTGTGTGGTTTAAACGCTCGCCTTACAGTCTGCCAAGGAATAGTTTCTCACATCAGTCAGTTTTCATGCTGGTAAAAGTTATGTAGGCTGCAAATGCTGAATGTTTTGTCTTCCCTTCTCTAAAACAAATGCTAATATGGTAAAAAATTGTCTTAGTGTGCAGTTACACTGAAGCATGCAGCTTAGTGCTGGATGGCAGATCCTTTGTTTATCTAATACCCCACTTAGCACTGAATTTCAGCATAGAAACTGTAAACTGTGGAGCTATGTAGTGAAAACAGGAAAGACACTAAAAAGAAAAAAAAAATAACAGTTATTGTATTGTTCATAGACTTACATGACTTACAGGAACTGTTTTCCCCCAAAGGTGCATCACAGCTTTCACAACGGTAACATCTGCCTACAGCTACTACCACTATGGCAGGAAAACAGTCCAGGTGATAAACAACAAATGAAGTTTTTATGGAAGCACAGGGACTTACCAGCATGGGGTGCTGTGCCTCCAAAGATGGTTGTATTGCAGCTGAGTTTTGGATGGAGCACTCTTGTCTGCTTTAAACCATGGCATCACAATGAAATGGAATTTGAATATGTACTGTGTATATATGTAGAGAGAGACTTTTCAATGTATTTTTAATTTCTTTAAAAATGGGGTTGTTTACAAAAATAAATAACATTCTTAAAAACACAGATCACTTGTTGCTGCCATGTGAATAATTCTGAATGATTTTTTACTGTTGTTGAAGTTAAAAAACACACTTTCCACCAGTTTGGTTTTTTTTTTGCTGTCTTCATGCAAGGCACTGAGTAAGCTGAGATCTGAGAAGAAAAAGCAATTACAAGAACAAATTTGTCTTTGTGCCTCATCCTGAGTCAGTAAACCAGCATTGCTCATTAAGACCTAATGACATAACTCAGCTTGCAACAGAGGAAAGGAAAGCACATCATCGAGGAACAGTATCTTCAGAAATTTAAACCAGAGAGAAATCTTACTTCATGTTCCATGGTGATATGGATAAGCCATGAAGAGTTCCTACCCTGCTCCCTTTTTAAATATGAGCAATGGTGAACTGTGCTCAGAGGAGAGTTTAGGTCTCAGAAGGCTCAGCGGGGCAGTGAGGAGTCTGTACCCAAAAGGAATTACATTTTTCATAGTATATATTCATTTCTAGTGATTGAAAGAAGCCCCTGTATCTCCAGATTCTTTAAAGCTCCTAAAGATGCTTTTTAATCTAAATAGCACTGGCAAAAGAGGACATTTAAATACTGTCCAAATGAGACAGTGGAAGAAACCCTTAGATGCACGTAGTGTTAATTCTTGCTGTTCTTCCAGCTTCAGGAGATGCATTGTGATCCCCATCAGGCAGGGAAAACTACTTACAAAACAACAGAGAAGAAAGAACTAGACAGAAGAGATCGTGGTGATCGTAAACTCATGGTTTCTTTTTTCAGACAACATGATTTTTTTCTCCTGTGTCATAAAAAAGAGCGCAACTGTGAAGGGCTTAAATAATTGAAATCAGGAGGTAAATGATACTGCTGTAGTATTGGCAGAAGAAAATTTGCAGTAGGCATCTCTTGAGAGCACACAGCCTCTTTTGTGGTAGCATATGTTTGTATATACAAAACATTTTAATATTTTTTTATATTTAAACATAAAAAGCGGTGTACAGAGAAAACACTTGATCTTTATTAGTACCTTTGTCTTAAATGTTAGTACCTCTCTCCCCGTGTTCTGTGGTCAACACTGCATCGTACAGTGAAGAGATAGAGGGGAAGTTTCCTTAAAATAGAGAGAGTACTTAGGAAAATGGAGCACTTTTTTCTTGAAGAAACGGTTCGAAAAGCAGAAATTTATTGTTCCTCGTCGGGTCAGTGCTGTTTGGTTCTGATTAATGTAATGGGGGTTTGGTTGAGGGGGTGGTTCCTTTCACCTATCGCATGGAATTGCCCGGGGCTGGTCCGTGAGGGTACCAAGTTAAATGTACAGTGGCTCGGTGGTTAAATAAAATTCGTTTGGATGTTCCAGCCGCTGGCGTGTCTGGTGTTCCACGGTTACAATCCGCTTCCCGGGGGCGTGTTCCATCCCCTGTGGAAGCTCGGCGTGGGCGCGGCGCGGCGGGGGCTGTCCCCGCGCGGCCGCCGTACCCGGGCGGGCCCGCCCCGCCCTGCCCGCGATGGCGGCGCCGGAGCCGCCGCCGCCGCCGGAGGGCTCCCGGCCCCTCAGCGCCCTCCTGGGCGGCATCGCTCAAGCCGCCTTCCACGGCAACGCCGCTGTCACCGACGAGCTGCTGCGCGGGCAGCTCTACCCCGAGGCGCCGCCGGAGGAGTTCCGCGCCCTGCGCGCCAAGATGGGCGGCCTCCTCCAGGTACCGGTGCTGAGGCGGGGAAGGGGCCGCGCTCTGGGGGGACCCGCTCCCTCGGCCTCCGGGTGTCCTCGGTGGGGCTCTGGGGGTAGCCGAAGCCGCGGGTGCTGCCTCTGCGGGGACACCGGCCGCCCTCAGCGCGGGGCCGAGCCTGGCCAGCCCCTCCCAGCCTAACCCAGGCCTGCCCAGCCCAGCCCAGCCCAGCCCTGCCCAGCCCAGCCCTGCCCAGCCCTGCCCAGCCCAGCCCAGCCCAGCCCAGCCCAGCCCAGCCCAGCCCAGCCCTGCCCTGCCCAGCCGGGTCTCTCCGGCCGCTCCTCAGGAGCTGTGAAAGGGTAACGGCGACACTCGAGTTCTACAGCCTTGGAAATAAGTACCCGCAGGTTTCTGAGGAGAGCTGCGGATTTCTTACAAGGAAACTGTGTTTTGGCGGAAGCAAGCCGTTTTACACAGACAGCAGATTTTGGTTTATGTGTAAGAGAGGAGAAGATATTCTTCTCTCTTAATGGATCTTATTTTGAGCTCCGTTCGGCGAGGAGAGAGTAGTGTGGTGTAGTGTAGTTCCCGGCGGCTCGATGTGGCTCAGAGAGCCTCCAGGTGCTAAATCCTTGGGTGGCCACTGCCACCTTGTGGGTGAATCCGTGGCTCTTTGGCCTCTTTGGATTTATAAACTCGGTCGGTAGTTTTAAATGTAATTGGCAGATTGGGAATTTGATGAGGATGTTGACACTGGTTTTCTGCTTTTATGGAGGTTCCGTGGTTCATTTAATTATTAGATTCATATGATGCCCTGAAAAGCCTCTAATGAAAGCTGGAAAATAAAAATTGATTCTTGTAGGACTGGAGACTGGTTTTATCTGTGGGCTTGTTTCGTTCCCTCCTCTCAAGGACAACTGTTATTCGAGCACTGTTGAGATGTCATACTCTGGACATAATGTTAATTCAGAAGACACAGGTGATTAAAGTTTTGTGGATATTTACCCATTGTTGTAAAATAGGCATGTAGCTTAGTAGGGTGACTGTGTGTTGGGGAGAGGGTATCGCGTTCCCTGTGTGCTGCTTCAGAAGCAGAACTGGTGGCAGTTGTGTTCCTCGAGGTCACTCACACCTTGCAATGTAAATTAGCATCTCACTGTTACCAGGTGTGTCTCATGGTCTTCATGGCCAGCACTCCTCTCATCTCCTTATGGATGAAATTCCTGGGAAATAACTGAAATTTATGCAGTTCAGCTTTAAAGTTGAAATTTTGTGCTAAGCAGTACACAGACTACTTTGTACAACTCCATGTCAAGGGTGCATGGATTTTGGGGTGCTTATTCCTAGCAGGTAACTTAAGGTAACACCCAAGTCCTGTGGATACTTTTAGCATCTCTGTTCTAGAGCATCCTAAAAAAACCCCAATCTTTTGGCCTTCTGGTCATTTTGAAGGCACCTAAATTAGATGGGATGGATAATGCCTCATGTATGTCTCTTGAGGGTTTTTTTTTTCTGACATCCATCTTCTTGATAGTCAGAAGCAGAGAGGTTCATTACCCTTGTGACTTAATTGCTGTAGTACTTCATGTCTTCTAAGTAGCAAACACAGATCTGTACCATGAATCAACTACTTGCTTTTACTAGAGCTGAGCATAAATAAGGCAAAGGACTTCCCTGTTCCCTTCTGCATTCCACCTGTGCAAAGCATGGCACCTGTGAGAAGTAGGGAGATGAATAAGTGACACTAAAGTGTCAATAAGCATTTAAATGTGGGGGTTTTTTCCCCCTGGATTACGTATAGAATAGTCCTGGTTTTATATTTATAAAATATGTCATTATGATCTACTTTTTACAGATGTTTCCTTTGCTGTCCATAGAGCTGCTGAATGAGCATGAATCATCTGACCTCTTTCTAAAATGCAAGATTTATCTTGTAGTGAAATCATGTTTTTTATTCAATTTACTTTTTTTTTTTAGTCTTATTTCTTGTGTGGAATATCTTGGAAGGTAGAATCTAGGAAGGCTGGCCCTGGAGAACTGTATGACTTCAGTGTTGTTCTGTCAGTTGGGTTTTTTTTGCCCTCTGCCTTCATCCCTCCCAGCCTCCTGTCCTGGAAGGCTGCGGAACGTTGAGAAACTGGGGGAGATCAGCTTTTGCAAATTCTTGCCCCCAGCTTTTTTTAGTTTTTCAAATATTACTTCATCCCGATTAAAACGCTGAATTTGTCTCCTTCTTACATAAGTTTAATTTACAGTATTAGTCCACTGGTAACAGTTACTTTACATGTGGAGTAATCCCACTGTTTTCCTTTTGGTGGCAGTAAGTTATTGCATTTGTTGAATGGGATCATTTGCTGCTGGGTTGAAAGTGTCCCTAGTTCACTCTTCTGCTTCAGAATGAACTGTTCATAGGCTAAATAAGAATAAAAATCTCAGCATGAGAACTATAAATATTTTAGTACATTTGATTTATATTTTTCCCCACAAATACCAAGGATTTTATCATCTGTAATAAATATCTTGGTGTGTGAATGGTAAAATATTAATCAGATTATGTAAATAATATGTGGGAACCAACATATGAGATGCACCCGAGCTCTGTGTATGCACTTCATAACATTCACTTGCTCTCTTCCCTCGATGGTTTTCATTAAGAATCATGCTGGTAGTTCTGTCAGATTGCTGTGATGTTTAATTTCACTGGTTTTCAGCCAGTCTGGGCCCTGCTATGCCATGGCACACACACACTGTATATAAATCCCATCTTGAAGCTATTTCTGGTGATTGCTTTTCTTCATGCCATCAGAGAAAAGCTGTTGAATAAGAAACCTTTTGATCAAAATCCTATCTAAAGGCTTGTGGAAGAAAAATTAGTGTGGCTAGTGGATAAAATCTCTCGGTGTGTAAAATTGTCTGGAGTTGCATGAGCAACTTGTGGGTGCCTTGGAAGCTGCTATGTGCTCTCACCATGTGTTGTCCCTAAAAATTGTCCCTTTCCTGCTAGGGACTGTGGTCCTTTCCCTATGAAGTTGCTGTTGTGACCTTGAGAGGAGTTCCCAAAGCATTGTTTGAGAAGGAAGAGACTATTTGATCTTCATTAAAGGGATCTGCCCTTAAGTGAACAGTCAGAGCAGAAAAACATTGAGGATATTGAGGTGCTGGAGCAGGTCCAGAGAAGAGCAACGAGGCTGGTGAAGGGACTGGAGCACAAGTCCTATGAGGAGAGGCTGAGGGAGCTGGGGTTGTTCAGTCTGGAGAAGAGAAGGCTTAGAGGCGACCTCATCACTCTCTTCAACTACCTGAAGGGAGGTTATAGCCAGGTGGGGGTTGGTCTCTTCTCCCAGGCAACCAACAATAGGACAAGGGGACATGGGCTCAAGCTCTGCCAGGGGAGGTTTAGGTTAGATGTTAGGAAGAAATTCTTTACAGAGAGGGTAATCAGGCATTGGAACGGCCTACCCAGAGAGGTGGTGGATTCACCATCCCTGGAGGTTTTTAAAAAGAGATTGGATGTGGCCCTTAGTGCCATGATATAGTAATTGGAGTTGGATCAGGGGTTGGACTTGATGATCTTGGAGGTCTTTTCCAACCCAGTCTATTCTATGATTCTATGATTCTATGATTCTAACAGTTGTAGGGTTCACTCAGTTGTGGGGGATATAAAGGCCTTTGCATCTTCTTCAGCAGGATTTCTGCTAACTGAAACATTTCTGCTAAGAATTTCTGAAGCAATTTCTGCCAACAGTTAGGAAATAAATTACTTCTTGCATTTTCTAATAAGGGAAGAGAGTTGCCATTCTTCCCTCTCCTCAGATGCCTTGTGATTCCTCAAATACGTGGGCTGAGTCATGAGCTTGGGAGCACTTTGCAGTTGTCCAGGCTTCTGCAAGGCTGAGAGACAGAACAGCTTCAGTCTGAAGACTGAGATAAAGCAATTTTGGAAGAGTTAATAGGAGAGGCTGCTTGATTTCTTCCATTTAGAGTTGCAGTTATGCCTGTGCCTACTAACTAGAGAGAGAACTCAGTGAGCATACTTGTTCTTCTTGATTCAGGTAAAAGAAAACAAGTTGCTGGTACAGCAGTGCCAACTGTGTCCATATGAGCTGCTTTCTACCCAAATGTGTCCTATGTAAGTGTTATACTTTTCAACCTAGCAAATGACTGTGCTTACTATGAATAATTCTATTTGTTACTGGGCTGGGTGAAAATGTATTAATAACTTTGCACAAAATTTTGGGAGGGAGGGAGTGTCTACTGTGTCATAATTGGACATATGAAAGAAAATTATTATCTGAATTGATGTTTGCTTGGAACAACTACATAAAAATCCTAGCCTATTTTTTTTAATTTAGTGAAACACCACTATTATGTAGCTCACTAATCTGAACACAGCTCAGTTGCCAGCTCTGCAGTGTCTGGTGTTGAAGCATACATTTTCATTTTTATATTTTCATATTAACCATAAACCCACAGTTATTGCTTCTTTTTTTTTTTTTTTTTTTAAATTTCTTTTCCCATTTTCAGCATTGTCTTAGGAGGCTAGAAAATGTTATGTTTACTTCATCACTACTGTATTGCAGTGATGAAAATGTGCATGTGTACTATCCCAAAGCATTCTTCCTAGTGCTTTCAATATGAGTTATTTTAGATTTTAGGTTTGTGTACTTATGGTCGGTTCACATAAGGACTGGGACAGCTGGCAGTTAACATAAAGTGGAGAGGGAAAACACTTGAAAACAACGAACTGGAGAGGAAGGTTGGATGCAGAAAATGATTGAAGAACATTGCCAGGAGCTGTAAGATCAGTGTTTCACTGCCCAGAGCAGCAATTTATTGCTTGGGTATGTCAGCTAGAAAGAGCAATGTACCTGCATCTCTATGGATTTGTTGATACTCCTCTTTCTGTGATTTCTGGAGTTGCATTAGTCGGGGTTTGTGTCATTAAAGCTTTTGCAATTGTAACAGAGTTTTCACTGCTCCTGTAATCACTGAGGAGATGTGTGGCAGGCGGTGTTACTGCGGGAGGTGGGGGTGATGGTGTTCTGCACCCAAGCAGATCTCTATGAACTGAAGTGTTGTTTCAAACAGCAGGGTGTGAACAGGAGTCTGTACATTACAAATCTCACCGTCTTCCTGCTGCTGTGCAACTACAAGTGCAGTCCTGAAGGGAGGCAGAAATAGAAGGGATCCCACCTTCGTAATGTCGTTCATTTGACAAGTAGTATTTTCTCAGATGTGAGACAGAAAGGCTCGTTTCATTTGAGATTGTAAAGTGGTGGTGTGCTGGAACTGTGTCGCTTCAGTGAAAATGGATCACCTTGAGTTTAATGGTTTACTTGACCTTTTGTGGTGCATTTTTTTTAAACATTCTTACCTACAGAAAAGCAGTAAATTAAAAAAAGTTGGCGGACCTGCGTCACTGATGTATAATAAGTGTGGTAAACTCTGTATTGCCCAAACTAGAAGGAAGTCTCTCTTTCTCTCTCTCTTTCTCTCTCTCT